>NC_134234.1:282887183-283190214 GCF_965152275.1 Natator depressus
AAACAGCTATTAGTTGAACAACATCATAGTAGTATGCTTTAGCACCATCTAGCTTGCATCTGAGGTAACGGAAGCCTATATTTTTTCTTCCAACCTCTAGATCCCTGATTCTGTACTAATGGGTTAGTAGTAGTAGGAATAGTATGGGGGAGGGGGGGGGCTGGACGGGGGGGGGACTTTTTATTAAGGCAAAGTGGCAATAAAATGTAACCTAATTTGTTTTTTGTTGGGTGACAAACTTTCTAAATACCTATCCTCTTTTTGGCGCTTCTCTTGTGTACATACTTGGTGTGAAAGTTTTTACTTTACAAGGACAGTCCATATTTGACTATACCACAATTCCATAAGAGGAAAAAACAGATTTTTCTAATAATGCACAATACAAAGTCTTGCTGCTAACAATAAAAAAG
The DNA here is from genome assembly GCF_965152275.1 of Natator depressus. Lineage (NCBI taxonomy): Eukaryota > Metazoa > Chordata > Testudines > Cheloniidae > Natator > Natator depressus. The sequence continues at coordinate 282,887,594 of NC_134234.1, forward strand.
TAAATTAATTTGTTGTTCTGTTTAAAATCTAGATCCTTCACTGGAGCATTAAGTGGGAAGTTTAGGAGATCTGTGGGAAGCTGGCATTTTGTTATAAGATGAATCTCTAATAATTTCCTCCCAAAATTGTCTAATTCCTGGACATAACCACCATACATGAAAATGTTCTCCTTTCCCTGCAACCCTTCCAACAGAGTGCCTCCCTAGTAGCAAAAATAGGATGGGACTTAACTGGAGTCAAATGCCATCTATACAATAACTTATAATTGTTTTTATGAGCTACACAGACTGAAGACGAACATCCCCTTTCTCATATAGAAACCCACTCATCCAGATCAACTTCTTTGTTCAAATCCCTCTCTTCTCTTTTCATCTGGGTTGTTTTCTGATCAACATCTGTTTTCAATCAGAATGCTATACATCTTAGAAATTAAACCTTTTGTTCCAGGGTTAACTCCTTCAATGTGGTTAAAGGTCTGGATAGAGTCATCTTGATTCCAGATTTCACAATAAAATGTTTGACTTGTAAATTTGGAAAATAGAATAATGTAAATAATATAAAGATCCTGTATCTCTCTTCGTCTTTTTAGCCCAACAAATACTATAAATAGCTATAGCTGGGCTCCAGTCTTGTTCAAGTGTTTGGAGGGGTGATTGTTAACCCAGTTAGCCACATCTCTTAATTGTGATACATCACAACAACAACTCAAATTAGGGAAAGCGACTCTACCCCACTTTGTAGGCTTATACAGAACTTTAGAACTCACCCTTTGTCTTTTATGTTTCCCTATAATTTTAATAGCACATCCTGCCATGATTTTAATGTCATGTCGGGGATACTAATATGGATGCACTGATGTATTTTTAAAGTGTAGCTGTCATTATGTTTGTCATTTTGGATACCTGGAAACTATCATCCAAATTACAATGAAAATAGATTAGATATATGTAGCTGAAATAGTAGGATACTGTAACAATTCATTCTGCCACTCTCTTCACACTCAAATCCATCTTCAAAGCCCAATCCTACCACTATGCCTCTGAAAAACAACAGCTAACAACAGCTGCATTAAGGAGCAACTGAGAACATTCTAATAACACACTTTTAAATGCTAGAGAGCAAAGAAGACATGAGCCAATCATCTAATTCATTGTGCTTGTATGTTGCGTCCCTTTCCCCACCCTTGGTCAGTCTTTTTAGACCTTGATCCTGCAAAAGTGTCTGTGTGTGTTTGACTTTGCACACGCTACATAGTCAAATAGATTTTCAAACCCTTTATTTTTAAGTAAAGTTCTTTATAGGAGGTTACTGAGGAAAATCCGTAGCTGCAGGTTAAGCACAAATGCCTTGTTCTAGATTGAAAGCAGACCAAGCGATAAGAAGTTTGTTGGTGACAAACAAGAGGGCTCCTCTACACGGTGAGTTACTTTCCAGCCAGCCAGGGTACCTATCAATCTATGGAGCACCAGTTTGCTGTGCAGTAACACCCCCGTGTGGACTCTGCTACAGCAGACTGAACACCCTGGAGAGCAGCCTAGCACACTGTGCAAGTAGCAGGAAGCCCAGTCACACTCTGGGACCACCCCCTGTGCTGTCACAGGGTCCACATGGGACATTACTGCATGACAAGCTGGGGCGCTGTAGATTCATGCCCCGGCTTGCCATGCAGTAACTTGCCATGTAGACAAGCCCTGAGTTGTTTGTTAGTAAAAGCTATAGAAGACTGTGAGAAACACAGAAACTGCAGTTGGATTTACTTGGTCAGCACAAAAGCTGGTGATATCTCATTTGTATAAATGTATAATTAAATCATACAAAGAGTCAGCCTGTTGGATTCACTTCTCAGATTATATTAATATGGTGTAGGGATTTTTAAAAGATCTAGCAAATTTCATGGTAAGTTGCATAACTACAGATATTTTCAGTGAAGAAAAGAAGGGCAACTATATGCTGTATATTTCAAAGAATAAGCAGATCATTTGAGATGTCACGGATCCACAGGATCGGCGCTACACCCCCAGCTGGGTGGCTATTTTTGAACACAATATATATTTTTTACAAAAATTGATTAAGAGACTCAAAATACACCCCTTACGAAGTCTGAGGAGCTTGCACCCCAACAATATGGAGGGGGCCCTAGCAAACCCTTTCCCATTGAATCATTCCAGCTCCCCTCCATGCTTACAATTAAAATTGAGAAGAGATGCAGAAGCAGGGACAGGAAGCAGCAGCCACCCAGCAGGGGCAGTTTCAGTCAGGGGCAGGGGTAACATTCAAGCCACAGTAGCTGTATTCTGGAAGTAAGGACAGCAGCCAATACACATAGCAACTAAAAGGGAAGAGGACCATGCCCCCCTCCTCATGGCTTTCTTACATACACTGATATCATAGTATCCTTTCCAAATATGATTTTCCTTGCCCTCATACCTCTCTAGGTGCTGTCAGGCACCAGGCCACTCCAATGTGTCTGGGCTAGACCTGAAGGGCTGTCAGGGGCAAGGTGTCTCCTCTGTTTCACAGGGCACAACTTTCTCACTCACTCCTTATATGGCCGGGAGGAAGAGTTAGGAGCAGGTATCGAAATATTTCGCAACACCTACCTGTCTGAGGACTATACCTACATAACCTGGGTGAAGAATACCTGTGCTACCACACCACCAAATCCATACAGATTTAATTTCCACTGACATCTTTTCACCCTCCCCCCAATAAATCACATAAATCCCCCATTAATTCTACCGGCTCCTAGTCTAATCAATTGTGCCTCTTTTCTCACCTTTTCTGGCTTCTAAATAAATCAGCTCTGCCCTAAAGCAATTCCACTCCCTACTGATTCTGCCCCCTATAACTCCCCTAACACACACACTTATGTGTCCTTTATGGCAGGGTTTCTTGCTTCTGCTGCTGTTCCCAAACATTGGGTGTGCAGGAGAGCTTCTGCCTCTCCACTCTTCCTCCTGCATTTGGGCCCACAGGTCCTATGGAAAAAGCAGCAGTTTGGGAACTACCCTTCTCTTCCCTCACCTTCCTCATTCTGTGAATGATATAGCGGCTCCAGCCACTTTGCTCCTTGCTCCCCATCACCTCCTGCCAAAGGTGAAGAGACTCTTAGGTCTCTGTTACCTCTCCTCTCATCTCGCCTCAGAAATGGCTGGTGGAATTTAGGCATGTTTCTCTTTTCCTTCCTCTCTGCTCTCCAGCGAAGGATCCAAGTGCCCCACTGAATCAAGGCAAAATTTCAACCTCAGATTTTTTTGCCAGCACTTTTGAGAAGCATAAACTTAAAACTTATCCCAACCTGGGTCCCCCTCTCACCACAGGTTTCATAGCCTGTGAAAATCATCACTGCTTTGTGAAACGAGGCATGTTTCCCTTCTGAGACAGTCTATCAAACTCAAAACCTCCACATAAACTTGTGTGACTTGGTGTGACCCTAGGCACCACTGTATTCACACCCTAGACCAGGGATCAGCAACCTTTCAGAAGTGGTGTGCCGAGTCTTCATTTATTCACTCTAATTTAAGGTTTCGCGTGCCAGTAATACATTTTAACGTTTTTAGAAGGTCTCTTTCTAGAAATCTATAATATATAACTAACCTATCGTTGTATGTAAAGTAAATAAGGTGTTTAAAATGTTTAAGAAGCTTCATTTAAAATTAAATTAAAATGCAGAACCCCCTGGACTGGTGGCCAGGACCCGGGCAGTGTGAGTGCCAGTGAAAATCAGCTCGTGTACCGCCTTTGGCACAAGTGCCATAGGTTGCCTACCCCTGCGCTAAACGCTGCTGAAGTGACTTTTGTACAAACTAGGTCTTGTGAGGGATCATATGAAAGCTAACACCACACTGGTCAAAAATATCACTGTGAAATTTACGTTACAGTGTTGTATGTGGAATTAGGGTTACTCATTGATGTTACAGTTAAAAGTCTGTCACTAAAAGGTTTGTAAACCAGGTATGTCAGGGCAAGTTGATAAACAGATGTTCTCCAGACAAAGGAAAGAGGCCAACACCTCAAACCTGGTGTGGCCAAATTCACTGGGCTGCTCATTTGTATCACAGCTTACAGGAACAGAGCAGTTATATTGCAAAATTGCCTCAGGAAGCAACACACTGGGACATACTAAGTGACACTTTAATGAAAATGGAGTCAGCCCCCTGAAGGAGACAGAATCCCAGGGAACCCATTTAACCCTGAAAACAAAGGCAAACTTAGAGATATTCAGGGCACACAGAAAAACTTGAAGTTCTCCTTCACCTAAGGAGACAAGGAAAACCAGACCCTTGGACTATGCGGGAATCTAAGCTAAGAATTAGCCAGTGTGACAGGGTCAGGCCAGATGGCTGCAGGATAGTAATAGAAGGCGGATATATTAGCCCCAGGCTAAGTAGGTCCCTTTTCCCTGGGTAAGGTAACAGGGAAGGTTCCAGAACAATCAGGAACCTTCTGGAGACAATTAAGACAGGCTGATTAGAACACCTGCAGCCAATCAAGAAGCTGCTAGAATCAATTAAGGCAGGCTAATCGGGGTACCTGGGTTTAAAAAGGACCTCACTTCAGTTTATGGTGTGCGTGTAAGGAGCTGGGAGCAAGAGGCGCTAGGAGCTGAGAGTGAGAACACATACTGTTGGAGGACTGAGGAGTACAAGCATTATCAGACACCAGGAGGAAGGTCCTATGGTGAGGATAAAGAAGGTGTTGGAAGGAGGCCATGGGGAAGTAGCCCAGGGAGTTGTAGCTGTCGCACAGCTGTTCCAGGAGGCACTCTAGACAGCTGCAATTCACAGGGCCCTGGGCTGAACCCAGAGTAGAGGGCGGGCCTGGGTTCCCCCCAAACCTCCCAACTCCTGGTCAGACACAGGAGGAGTTGACCTGGACTGTGGGTTCACGAAAACAGCCAAACTGAGCGCTGCTGTGAAGCTCCAAGGCGAGCAAATCCGCCAATAAGCACAAGACCCACCAAGGTAGAGGAGGAACTTTGTCACACCAGCTATTGCTAGGAAAGGGAGAGTGGTGAGGAAACTACCTTGAACAAAGACTGCAGCTTGTTAAGTTAGGTCTTAGCCATCAGAAAGCATATTGTTACTTTTATTTGTTTGTAACCATTTCTAGCTTTATTCCTTCTACATGCTATTACTCAACCTATGTCCTTTTGTTAATAAACTTGTTTTATTTTGACTACAAACCAACTCAGTGCGGTGTTTGAAGAGAAGTTACTGGAGTTCAGTTAATAAGATGCAATGTACAGACACTTTAAAATAATAGGGAACTTAATATCTTCTATGACTGTACAGCCGTAAGTGCTGTGAATTGCAGCGAGACATCTCAGAAAAGCTCAGGGACCAGAGTTCACTGATTATTACCTGCTAGGCAAGGTGAAGACTGGTAGAGTGCTGAGGTGTTTGCTGGTGAGGTGACAGACTGGTGTGGCAGAGAGCTGACACAGTCTAATCACCAGCAAAGCTCACTCTTGCTGAAGCAGAGAGGCATCACAGTGGCTCACAGACCTGGATTTCCCCAGCAGAGTGTTTCAGTTGGCTCATTTCGATCTCCTGAAAACTGAACTGCACAATACAGGTCATAAACCAGTCCCTGCAAGGCTCACACAATCCTAATAGAGATATGTCTATATGGGAAGAAAGATGATCCAGTGGTTTAAGTGCCAGGCTTACCTGGGACTCAGAAGTCCTGGTTCCCCTCCACTGCCAGAGACTTCCTGAGTGAACTTGGCCAAGTTTGTCCTTCTGTGTCTCAGTTTCTCGTCTGTACAATGAGAATAATAGTTCTTCCTGTCTACTCACAGGGCTGTGAGCATGAATTCTATTACTGGTTGTGAGAGACTCAGATACAACAGTAACTGGGGCTACATACGTACCAAGATAGAGAGAAAACACAACAGCCTCAATAAGCGTCATTGGCTACACCCACAGCCAGGCTTTCTTTGTAATTCCAGTTCCAGTTCCTAGAAGTCAGCGTGTTCCAGGATTTCAATAATTTTGTTGCCGCTTTTTCAGCTTCTGTGACACAGCCTCCCTCTCAGAGTCAAGCCTCCGCTTCTCTTGTGGAGAGGCCATATCCATTCAGAGTCTGACTTTGTGCATAAGCACAGCTAGATAGTCCGTTTGTTTCAGACATGATGCAATTCAGTTCAGTGGAGACAAGAGGCTGAATATGTAGGCTCTCTCTTATTGACATGGAAAATGCTTTCTATAAAACTTTGCCAATTTAAAAGAGTAAAAAGGTTCATTCTGGACTGATTTGCTGACTTTTACAGTACACAATTATACAAACACTGAAGCATTTTGTGCCCTTAAAAGAAAATCAAGCCCAGAGAATGACGTGTCCAATTAACCTATCAAATATAACCACAGCCCTGTAAATTGCATACTCTGCAGGATAGTGAAGTTAAGTAAGGTCAGGCAGAGTTGAAACAGCTGGGCTTATTTATCCGTTCAGCAGAGTGTGCCTGTCCTCTCGGGGTGGCAAACTCGAGGAATTTTATTATTTGCTGACGTATAGAGTCCTTTTCGCAAGCCTCAGAATGCTCTGCAGAATGATACATGAAACCCTTCCCCCACCATCAAAACACAGCCAGCTCAAGAGTGGATCGGGGGCAGCCATTACAGCAGCACCGGCAATGCCACACAGGAGTTTAGAGGCAGGAAGGGAAGGAAGTCTCTGATCCATCTAAAGCAACAGAGGAACTTGTCTGCGCTCCATAGGGGCATTAGGAACAGCACCCCTTACGTACTGAAACCAGCAGGTTTGCAGGCTATCCAGCATAACTGTGTGAAATAGCAGGACTTCTTTGGGCCTAGGGAGTCACTCGTTTCTCCGTTGTCTCATCTGCCAGTAGACAGGCTTTGGGTCACAGTGCCAGCAACTCTCCCTGGAGTTGCTGAGCAATACCTTAGCTCGTCAGCCGTAGTGCATTCAGTGTGGCAAACAAGTAGCACAAAGTGGCAATTGAAGCAGTAATTGCACCATGCTTGCTAATAATAGGCTGCGTAGTGCTGTGTGGAGAGGGCCTGTATTGGTTTGTTTTACACTGCATCCTCCCCCCGGTACATTACAAAGGGATGCTGTAAAAGCTATAGCAATCCAGACAGACAGTACAAAACAGGTGTATATATAGAGAGACCCAAGCAAGACCATTCACCTTTCTTACATTTCAGCCAACTAAACAGCAATGGAGCTCTCCTTTATTAAAGTAAAAGTCCCAAGATTGTCAGCTAATGACCTCAAATATCATTTTGTACTAATGGGTAAACCTCCAAGGTTTGATTTCTGAATCAAATGTGGTAAAGTCATGGTGCCCTCCAACTTGAGGGAAATTGCCTTTAGCAACAATTTAAAGACCCTAATGTTTCTGCACAAACCAATTTAAAATTGCATTTGAAGGCTGCAGGATGTGAGAGATTCAAAGCCCGAGCCCGAACATCTACACAGCTGTTTCTAGTGTCATAGCGCAAGCTCCACAAGCCTGAGTCTGAACACCTGGGTTCTGAGACTCTCTGCCTTTAAAACACAACGGAGATGTACCTACAGCGGCCAAAAGCTCATGACTGGCTCTTCTTTAAAGCCTATCCTCCCTAATTTATTGTCAATACATAATATCCATGCCTGTGTTTCTACCTATCTATTCTTAGTGAGAATTCACATCCCCCTATACTCCCTTCTGAACATTTCCATCTTAAAACACACACAGAGCTCACATTCATTGTTAATAGGGCGCATGGTGGGAGCACGTGCAGGATGACAGACAGCTCATGTCCTGATGGCTTTTGGCAAAGCTGCGTTTTTTCACAGCGGACACCCCATCTGTCACTATATTCAGAAACAGAAACTGACCTCAGTAGCACTAAGGAAGCCCCAGCAGATTAACATTCAATGATGCTTTCAGCTTCCGCCTTTATAATTTTTCATCTTCCAGATGACAGACACAGAGGAGGAAGGAAGCAGTGTACTATGTACAGTATGTGGGTCTGAGCCATCTAATTTGATGCAATTGACTTTGAAATGCTTTTTGCTAATCCTGTGGGCTGGAACTATTCTATATATGCATTTAACCTGGACTGACAATCAATCATTCTTTGTACACAAATACATGCAGCTTCTGTTCTGACCTGTAGAACAAGCTTATCTAAACCAATTCAAACAAGGGGAAATGGCTCTTGGAACCTACACAGACAGAAGCAGCACAGTACTGAAGTGCTTAAAGGTGCAAACTATTTTAAAACAAATGATCCCTGTCTTCTATACAGAGGAATCAAGGGAGATCTGCAAAGCCCAAATGTTGTTTGTTGTGTTGGTGAGCACTTCCAATTATTTTTTCATAAATACAAAAAAAAAAGATATTAAAATGACATAATAGGTGCTGGAACTAGGGGTGTGGGAAGTGCTGCAGCACCCCCTGGCTTGAAGTGGTTTCCATCATATACAGGGTTTACAGTTTGGTTCAATGGCTCTCAGCACCCCCACTGCGTTCCAGCACCCCTGAATGACATTATGCTATAAAGTGGCAAATGCTTCTGCCCAAAAATTCCGAGTTAGGTCTGCATCCTTTGCCTTAAGCTGCGCCAGGGCACTTATATTATTTGCTGAGTGTTACAGGTGGTGTTGGTGCTGTGTAATACACTTGTATGGACAGACCTAGCCCAGAGGAATTTCAGCCCAGATCCTCAAAGATATTTAAGAATCTAACTCCCATGAAATTGAAATCAATGGGAGTTAGGCACCTAAAAGCCTTTGAGATTCTGGCCTTACAGCTTAAGGCCCAGATTCTGCAACTGCGTCTTAAGGGAAGACCCTGTTGTCACATTGGAGCCTCAGAGAAGTCAACAGGTCTCCACACAGGCAGGAGCCAACTCGCACAGGTGCACTTGTAGGATTAGGCTCTAAGACAAAACAAATCAGGTGCAAACCCACTTGGAGACCCAGGGGAAGCTCTCTGTTAGCTTAGCATTTAATGACTTAATATTGATGTAGGTTAGTGGGTGTGGGCCTCAGGGAAGTAGTGGGTTTTAAGAGGAATTTACATGGAGAATGGAGTAGGCTGGCCCCCTGGGAAAGTGGTGGCCTGAAAGAAGGCACCAATAAAGGTGAGCTAAAGGGTTAACAGGAGCTGACAAGGAGGGTGAGGAAGCATGTGATGAGACAAGAGCAGAAATACAGGCAGGGGCACAACTGTACAGTCTTGAAGAGGACAAAATTCCTGAACTTGGTTTGGGAGGAGACGAGGAGCTAGAGGAGCGATTCAAATGAGTGCGAACACATGTCAAATGGATTCCGCAGGAACTGTAGCACAGAACATGGTTTGAATGGCCATGCTCTTGATGGACTACAGGGAAACAAGCTGGGAATTGGGAGGGCCACAGGGAGTTCTGCATTGCATGCACTTCTGGGTAATTTTATATCCCATGGGCCCGATTATGATCCCAAATACAGTGGGTATGCTGATGCACACATAAATCATCTGAGATGTGACATGACCATTTAAAGTAATGGATGCATAGCTCAAGAGCTCACTACTACTGACAGTCTGAGCGAAAACAGTGAGCACAAATTAAAACTTGATATCCAGTAACATTTTTTTGTAAATGAAAGGGGTACTCGTGCTCCTGTGGGATTCATACAGTCAACACTTGGCATCCAGTGAGATGGTTACCATGGCAACCCAGCTAATGCAGGCTTCTGTGCCTAAAGAAATTAAATCTTTCAAAAATGATTATGGCTACTGCTACAGATGAAACAACAGAACTGGGAAAAGGAAGCTAGAAGTGACTTCTCTGGGCCCAAGATTTCCTGAAATGGGAGAAAGAATGGGGATTTTGGAAGATAACAGGGTGGAATAACAGAGATGCAGCAAATCCCAGACCATTCTAGAAAATGAGACACGTGCCCTAGAGTGGTGTTTCTCAACGACCAGTCTGTGGACCAAGTCCCTGTGATCTCCCTGACACAGTTTAGGAAGGCAGCAGGCTGGTCCCTGGTATCAAAAAGGTTGAGAAGCCCTGACCTACAGAACACACTGCAGCAAACTAGGGCGCTGGCTCTGGAAGGAGGTGGCCACAAAGTAATTCCATCTCCAGAAGACTATTTCCAAATGGCCAGAGCAGGCATTTGACGAGAAATTCAGTTCTAATCAGGGTAGCATTCAAGTTTTACAAGAAGCACGGACCCATGGCCCATCCCTACTCCTCCATCACCCTTCCAGGGAAAGACTGAACACTATTGCAGACAGACTGCTTAAAGACACTTCAAATTACCAAGCTCCTTGCAACAAGAGAAGATGCTAGGAAAAATAAAAATCTATGGCCCAGGACTCTTCACCTGACAAAACTCAGGGTTATTCCTGAAATTTCAAAAAGTCTTCAAGGATCCACAATCAGTACAGCCATTTATGTTGAATAATGAAAGAGGGGAAATGGAAACAGAGTAAAAAGAAGGGCCCGATCTGGGTCCCTAACTCCCATTATTACTATTTATTAGTACTGTATCTATATTGTGGGAGCACCCAAGGTCCCAATCATACCTGTGTACAGCATCTAGCACAGTCCCTGCTCCAAAATGTCTGGTCTTAAACTAGACTCTACACTCAACATGTGAGTGTGAACCAATAGAAGAGAAGGAGAGAAGAAGGGTGAGGGAAACAATTACATGTAGTTACACGGACATAGTAAGAGCATGAGAGAGAGTTTTAGGGCCCAATCATTCTTCCACTGAAAGCAGCAGGAATTTCACCATTCAATAAGAGCAGAATCAGAACCAAATCAGGCCAAACTAGAGGTGGCATAACTACAGAATTTTATTTATGCTACTGATCCCTGTTAGTCCAAACATTTAAAAGAGGTCCGAGGCTCTAAATGAGTATCAGAAAAAGATCTGGGGTCTAAATTATCCTTGATGAGAGACCATGAAAATATAGTTATGTTTAGTTAATGCCTTATTCTGTTATTGGAAAAACAAACATACACTAAAATGATTGCCTATCACATCAAGTTAGTGATGAAATCAAATCATCATGATATGATGGGTTTTGCTAACACACGACAGTATTGATACTGCTAAGATGCTCAGGACAATCATTCAGTTCGGGTGAATTTCACCCGGCCTGTACAAACTGACTTTGTGCAGTTTGTACAGGCCAAGGTAGAAGGAAGGAATTCTTGGACAGCTCATGGGGCTAAAGCACAGCTCCTTTGGGCTGCTATTGCAGTTTATGCACTAGAAGAACATCCGTGCCTCCAAATATACATTATTTGGGAATGTGGGGCATCTGAGTCTGATCATCATGACCCCCTTCCTTGCTGACATTGCAGGGGAGTTTAAGATGACAGTCCATGCAGAGGATTTACATGAACATTCCTCCTGAGTTAGATTGGCAGGATTTGGCACATAGTCCAGAGAATGAGATTATGTCTAGCTCCTAATGGTGTTTCTTAATCTGTGTGTTCACCAAGGTATATGGAGAAAAATGCCATCCAGTGTGCCAGCAAAATACATGCAAATCATTTAGAAGTAATCTAGTCTGAAAGAGCTTTATCCCAGACAGAATCATAGAATATCAGGGTTGGAAGGGACCTCAGGAGGTCATCTAGTCCAACCCCCTGTTCAAAGCAGGACCAATCCCCAATTTTTGCCCCAGATCCCTAAATGGCCCCCTCAAGGATTGAACTCACAACCCTGGGTTTAGCAGGCCAATGCTCAAACCACTGAGATATCCCTCCCCCGAAATGTATAATGCTTTGTGGGTACAACAGTGTGTTCACAAATCAACTTATTTTAGGCATCAGCAATATGTTTTAGGTAGAAGCCTTGACTTGTAAATATTGCATTTTGCTCCTACAGATTTCTTTTCTGATAGACCCTGGCCACCTCATAATTCTAGGACAGGACCATGAAGATTAATAAAAAAGCCAAATAAGGATTTTAATCAATACATCCAGCTGGTCTATCATTTAGATTATGTTGTGGAGAGGAAGGTGTAACATTAAGATTGGATAAGAAATGCAAAGCAAAGGTGTAACCCAGCTGAATATTCCTGCAAGTGAAATGGGCATGACACTTGAATTTGTAAATTCTGTGCTTGTAGTACTGTGCACCAACAGTGGTGCAATCCATTTTATATCAACTGGAAATTAAAGAAGCTGCCCCTTAACAAAATGAGTTTTGTCCCAAACTCCATTCATAAAAGCAGCTTCCCTTATTCCCATTACTAAGATGACCTCTTTTAAATCTCATTATTTAAAAGTATTGTAACAATTCCCTTCTTTGGAAAAGATAAAGCAGGAGCCCAGGATGACTAGGAAAAGATCTGTCAGGCCAAAGGAAGTATAGCCAATTAAGGCCCTGAAGTAGGAGGCCAGCAGGTGAGGGCCTTTCCTCCATAAAGACAAATAATCCAGAGAGAGAGAGAGAGAGAGAGAGGTGGGTTTCAGGAGAATAGGGCTGACTGGACTCATACATACTGGAATTCAGGGTATGGGGGGAGCTGCTGCACCCCCTGTCTTGAAGTAGTTTCCATTATATACAGAGTTTACAGTTTGGTTCAATGGCTCTGAGCACCCGCACTATAAAAATTGTTCCAGCACCCTTGCTTGGAATAGCAGACGCCAAATAAAGATGCCTGATCTGAGGAACTGACCTTCTTGAAGAGCCAAGTGAGGACGCAACCTCAAGTCTGCTCCTCTCCAGCACTGTGGCTGTGGTCAGCTGTTGGGGGGAAAACAGGCTCTCTGAATTCAGGCCAAATAGTAATAAAAGGCTTCTGTTCCACTACTACATTGACTGACCCTGGGTAGACTCCCCAGCCTGTTCCAGGACTATGGTAAGGAAGGTTAAAACTGGGTCAGGATTTCCATTATAAAACCTATTATTTTAAATCAGCAGCTTGTACTTTGACTGAAAATGCCAATTTTTATGAAATTCGGGCAAAGAAATCTAAGGCCAGTAAAACAAGCTATTTGGGAACCGGGGGGAGAGGGAGAGATTACATTTATAAAAGGCAGTTCGACTATTTTAAGATATGTGAGAGTGTTAAAAATGGTTGTGCCTACATTGAATCCATATCAAATGTACTTATTTCATACTATACTGCCTTGCTGACATTTTTAAACTCACAGCCAATCTGGTCACACATTACCCAGTGACCTGCTGACATCTTCTGGCATCTATTAAAGACTCATCTTTTAGTCAGCCAGTAGTACAATTTGTCTCTATATATTTAGAGTGTAAACTCATCAAGGTTGGGACCATGGCTCCCTGAATGTCTTGTATGGAGGTAAGCAGACTGCCAGTGATTTGAGTGCTAATAATGAAAAGGTTTTTGGAACTTCCTGTTGCTTGATTTGAGAGGCAGAAACAACATTTATCTGTGTGTTTAAGCATACAGTACGTAGCTATTGTGTGGATGCCTTATAGATCCTATTCTTAAGAAGCACCAGTGTTTTAGTAGCTTGATTTTAGTGCCTTTGAATTGTATTCCATTACTGCAACTGTGTGTGAGTAGACTGGGATATTTATAAATATCTCAGTTTCACAAGTAATCCACTCAGAACTCAAAACCACTAATATCAGCTTTAAAAAAGTATCACGAAACAAATCCATAACATGGTCATGATTTGCTGTCTGTCTGACTGTGTGTGGGCACGCACGAGAGAGACAGAAGGGCAGAAAGAGAGGGCTGCTAACCAACAGAGGTATTTAGCAGTGGAAAGTGGTTCTTTAAGTTGCTCTATAACCACTGTTCATAACGATTTTTACTGCATATATTCTAAACGTGTGTTTACATAGTAGACAGCTGCGTCCCAGATTAATGAGCACCTTGAGTTAAGGCCAAAATGTTCAAACCTGGGGTCTAAAGTTAGGCACCTAAATTCACGTCTTGGCTACTAAATAGAAGGGGGGGGAGTTAATTTTGATAAGGGCTAAGCACTGGCGACTATCACTGACTTCGCTGGCAGCCCCAAGACTCATTCTCACTCACATTTACCACTTAAGATAAAAGTTAGCAGTTTTTTTTTAATTTAAACCATCCATCCTGGCTGCATACCTGCATAGCACAGACTAAACCTGCCCCAAATATCCTGTCTGAGAAGGTCCTGGGTCTTATGTAAAAGCTGGGATAGATCAATCAGGGCTACCTTTACTTCGGTTGCTCCAAAATCCTGGTTTCAAGCAGAGTGTAGCTATTCTTGGTGATCTGAACAATAAGAGGAGAAAGGACTGAGCAAACGGTCTGCTGGGTACGTCAGACATTTTTTGAAAGTACGTTTTTCCACAATAGACTAGAGGCAGCTTTACAGAAGACCTTAAAAAGCACAAGTGCATTAGTGCTGCCAATCAGCAGCTGGGACAAAATTACATGACAATACAGGGCAAAATGCAGGGTTTTGCTGCATCTTCCCTAGCTGCAATCCCCATTTTGGATTCTTTCCTCTAAGAAGCAAGCCTCCCTTGACCCTGTTGGAAGCTAAAAGAGTTTGGCTTTAGTTACATGTCTCCAGTGCAGCTAGCTGCGTACCTGCCGTTCAGTGGAACTAGTCCAAGATGAAGATCATAATCAGTGTAAGAGCCTTTGTGGTTTCTATCATGCGAGTTTTCACGATATGTCTGTACTGCTGCTTCATAAGTACGGGACACTACGTTTAACAAGAATGAGGTCTTCACATAAGGAAACAAATACCCTGAAATTCAGCCTCAAAAATCTTGCGTCACATATGAAACTCAGTTCTGATCTCTCATACGATTTCCCTGTGTACTGTGAAGCAGCAGCTACTGTACAGGGTCGCTGATCTGTTTTTAAGTTACATAAATAAATACATAGCTCAACAAGGAGACAACAAAATAAAAAATATAGATTAGGTATTCAGGTCACAATTGCACTATGGTCTTTTGGAGGCACTTACTGTATTCCAATGATAATAGCACAGTTAACATAAAAAAAGCAATGCACACTGTGTGCATAGGGAAGTCCATAGAGCCAAATGCATGAAGCACGAGAGAAACACGAGAAGTATGTAAGAAACAATGTTTACAGCAAATAGCCATAGAACACCTCACAGCAGAAGAACAGGGTAGCAATTATTGTAAATCGCCCCATGGCTACCACAACCAGAGTGAGAAACCAGAGACCTGATGTGCAAATGAGAGAGGGAATGTTACACACCTCTGGGCACTAGACAGAGCTACTCTCCTATCCAATCCTCTCTGCTCTCTCATGTGAGTAACTTCAGTTACTCCTGCTTTGGTTTACTTTTTCTGCCCCAGGCACTCTCCACACTTGAGTAGTGGGGCCAGAACTGAGTACAAGTCAGCCAGCTGCTTGGCTCCCTCACGGGATTCATGCATGTCTTCCTTTACATATGAGGGCAAAAGATTCAGATGCATGAGTGAAGCAGAGAGAATTATCATGCCACGTGGACATGCCTGTGCCACTTCTGTGCTCACGGACTAATGCGCCCCACCTCTCCCTGCCTCCTTCCATGGCATGCAAGGTGATTATGCACTGATACAGTATTCCCGTTCCACCCATATGATGGAAAAATAAGGTGACAAATATTTGTAAGCTAAGAAATGATTGATCCCCACTGGACTGTTTTCTCACATTTTTAAGTGTGGAGTTCAAAGTTTAATCTGGTAATGATGTTCAATGGGAATCTTGTCTGAATCCGGAAGGGAGACCCTATAAAAAGTGATTAAACATTGACTTTTGACAATCTTGTCTAGTTTATGCCAATGATGCCCAGTAGTTCTCAATTTCAGGGGAACATGTGTGAATGATGGGACCTAGAATCTGCTTTCAGTTCTGTGTAGGGCAGTTTGCCAAAAACCACTTTTGAATCAGTAACACAGAGTGGTCTCGCTGGCTGGACCAATGTGTTTAAAGCTGAGAAATTCCAATAGTGTTTTTAAAGATGTCTTTTTTGAAGGAGTCAAGAGATGGCTAGGTGGTTTATTTGAAAGTCAAGTAAAAAATGTTAACTCAAGTATTACTATGGGATGTCATCGTGGTTTGAAATCCAGATCTGATCATACTCAATAGGAGTAGTCTAGCCCTCTAGTAAAGCACCTGCTGTAGCCTTTCAATGCTCACTGTAAGTACATCTTGTCACCATGCCTCAGTGGGTCACAGCTGAGAATGTCAAATTCAGGACAGACTGCTGAGAAATGGGGCAGATTCACATCAAACTGATGGTTATTCTATCATTAGATTATACCAAGCCAGGAACAAAAGTGAACTTCTGTCTCACCACACTGGTTAACAAGAAGTCAGAGATGCAGTCTCCTTGGGCATTCCAGCCCTTGTCTCACCACCCAGACACTGGACTTTATGATGAGTGGTTACTGAAAACCAATTTCATCAGCTATAAGGTCCCTATAATCCCCAGGGATTAGCCATTTAGCCAGGTCAATATAAAACTCAGATCTTGCCCAATAATCATGCTGATGCCAATCCTTTAGTAAGTAAAAACTAAATTAAAAATAGAAAGAAAAGAGTTATTGAATGGTTAAGGAATCATGCAAGTGTTTGCAAAGTTCTTATATCAGGTTTGTAGTAGTGATGGAATAAACTGCTATCTTGCAAAAGTCTCTCTGGAATCACCCAAACAGATTGGGGGTCATCAGTCCTTGTTCAGACCTTCCTTGTTAGAAATCCCGTCCAGAGAAATGAAGCCGGGAATGAAGAAAATGAAGATGGCTCACATGCCTTTTTATATCCTCTGCCCAGTGCATGGAAGTTTACTGTCCCAAACAAAGCCCACCTCCCCTGCTTTTGGAAAGTTACTGGCCCAAGATGGAGTCCAGGGTCACATGAGCATATCACATGGCTTGTGACTCACAGGGAGCAGCCATTGGCCCCTCCCTGTCGGAGGCATCCTCAGGAAGAGCCACCTGGATGGGATGAGTTTCTTCAATGGCCCACTGTGAGAGCTGAGTGTCCTTGATGAGCGGGGCCATTAACACACAGCTGTCTAGCCTTGATGTAACTTCTATCTGGGGGATGTCACACAGGAATACAACACATGTGTAAGATACAAGTACATAGCTAATATTCATGCTTTCAGATACAAAGATGATATATGCATATAAACAGGATAATCGTACTTAGCAAATCAGAACTTTTCCATTGACACCTCATATGATACACTTTGTTTAAGGTTTGTGGAATGGTGTAACCGTGGAAACAAGAGTGATATAAATGGTCACCTTTGTTTTACAGAGCATCACACATCTTCAGGTATGTTTTGTCCCTGCAAATAATTAAACCTCTACTTGTGTGTGCCTCCTGGTTTACCATTCTCCTGTCTGTTTCTACCATGTTTAGCACACACCTGGTGCCACTGCAAAGGAGTGAAGAACTGCAGGAGGTACGTTTTCCTGTCTAACTACCATTCAGTCATGGTTGCATTGGCCACCCAACCCTGGTATTGTCCAATGCATTGCTGGTCTGGAGGACCTGGTACCATGGAGAGGACTCAGGATGTGGTGCAGTTGGAGCAGGAGCCTGAACTCTCGTGGCCATTAGTGCAAGCAGCCTCTCAAACAGGTCTTGCTGCTGTGCTCTATCTTCCTCCCCCAAGCGATGTTCCTGTGCCAGAAACTGCACTGCAAATCTTTCCTTGTGCACTGCCGTGTTCTCCTCATGCTCCACAGCCTGCCTGGGCATTTCCATTTGTCGTGAATCCTTTTCCCTTTGGTATTTGACTAGCTTATTGGCCCTGTCCAGGATGTCAACCCTAAGGCAACTGAGGAAACGCTGCCTCTCCGACCGTTTGAAAAACCAGGCTCCTGTTGGACTGAGACTGAGCTGCAAAGGTGGAAGGGCCTGAAAGCAGATATATCACAGTGCATTATTGCCTCAGGACTTCAAAAAAGATTCAGAACATCCTCAGAGAAAAGTGCCTTTGGAACGTCAAGGCTCAAAAATTCTGAGTACTCAGAAAAGGAAGGCAATATAAGATTCTTCCTCTGAACACCCCAGCATATCTTTGTAAGAATGTGTGCGTATCAGCTAAAAATGTCACATGAAATGCTTAACTGTTTTTCACTTCCCGGTCTTCATTTTGAATTCCACGTTGTGGTGGGGGGGGATAATGCCATGGAGCTGGCATGAAGTCTTCTCTATTTCCAAATACACCCTGCTACCCATGACTTGTAACAAAAATTGCATTGCTCAAAAATTGCTCAAACTGGAAATCAGTCCCATTTATACATTAACAACAACAGAGCCAGAAAATTACCAGGCTCCGGGGCTACTTCTGCTTCATCTGCTTCTGCTGCCTGTTCTGTGACCAGCTGCTCCTCCTGGGGGTCATCAAATTCTTCCAGGTTTGGATCCAGGACATGCGGCAGCTGCTCCATCGGCAAAGCCTCCTTGGGGACTGGTATGAGCATCAGAGTCACTTTGCTAGCCTGATCCACTGTTTGCTAGCTCCCCTCCAGTGCTATATTGGATTTGGGGGTCAGAAGCTCACCATCCCGGCTGACCAGGCTATCATGAACTGCTGCGGGATCAGTGTTTTGGCATAGTATCGAGCACCTGGTCACAGTCCTTATAAAAGAGGCAGGATGATGGTGAGTTCTCCGAGGGGCTGTTCTCATCCCTGACTTTCCAGCACTCTCTCTTGAGTTGCTTAACTTGCTTTCTGCATTGGTCATAGGTCCAGTGAATCTCCAACATTGTCAACATGTTCACTACTACTTGGTACACATGGTCATTTCTGGGACTCTGACTGAATTTGAATGTCATGCTCATCTCACACCAGAGATTTACCAGTATCTGACTGTGGTTCAGTGGCCAGGTAGTAGCACACTTGTCAAAGACTTGTTCCTGTCAGTGGCCATAGACAGTTATCTCTGTCTGCAGCTCAGTGGTCAGAATCAAACGTAAGGGTTAAATGCCGAGCAGCTGTACTTGCACCAGAGGGGTTGCTTCCATTTCCTGGGAGTCAATAGGCTACTTTTGGAATGGGTTAGGAACACTGGCCCATGGGATTATGGGATAGTGTTGGTGGTCTCTAAGGACATGAGTCTTGAGAACCCAGGCCTATGTTCCGTCCACACTACAAAATGATAACATTTGGACCCAAGTCCCAGAGGGATTTAGGCTTGGACTTATCCTCCACCAGATTCTGGGACCTGGGTCCTAAGTGCTTACATGGACGGAAGAGGTGGGGAGGGGTTGGGCTTCAGCCTGAGCCTGTTTATCTACATTTCAATGTAAGCTCAGTGTCCAAGAAGATGTCAGTGACAGCCTCATCCCATTTACAAGTAACAAAACAAAAGACATGGTTATTTAACTATAAACATTTCCTCCTCTTTCTAGAATCTCAGCTTGTCACACCAAGCTGAGACTTTCCCAGAAGCAATGAAGACCCGTTATCACAATTACTTTAACTTAGACTACCCAGTTTGTACTGTACTAGTCAGTTTCCAACTTTTGCTTACTTTATAAATAATCAACAAGAGTTGGACTTTTGTTACGTTGGACAACTTAGAATATGGGCCTCTGCACAACAGCCATTCCTTTGAACCTGCATCAAGTCCTAAAAGGAGAGTGGCTAGATAAATGTGCCATGGGTGAAACTGGTTGAAACTTACAGAATTTTCAACTAAATTTGTCAAAATTCAGTTTGAACAAAATACACCATGAAAATGTTGCACAAAAATGTTGGGGGGGGGGGGTCTCCACTAGCATTAGCCAGAGGTTTGTTTTGATGAAGTTACATTGTGGAAAACCCACACATTCTCCCACTGCAGTGCTACAGGTCAGTTAGAACAATATATCTACCAAGAACAATATCCAATGAAAAGCAGGTAGGCCTATTGATCTACAGTTTTGTTAAAAATGCATGTGTATGGTCATGTGTTTGATGGCGAGCATGTGTAATTTTTAAGAGACAACCATCAATGTAGGAGATTCTCCTCTGAAACCTAAAAGCAGAAATTGGTTTTGTCCAGATTCTGAATCCTTTTGGATCCAGACTTCCATATCAAGCCCATTTCCGGGCTATTATAGAATATGTCATCTATATGACATATTCCCCGGCAAAGATGGAGTCAAGGTTGAGAGTTTCTGCTAGTCATTTGGGAGTAAAAAATTTCAGGGAGGTTGCAATTATCCCCAAACGTCTATAAACCCAGAAAGTTCAGAGTTAAGGATTATATTAAAGAAATACAAACTTAAGGCACCCAGACAACCTTAATTCTGCCCTATAGTGGTGTCAGGCAGTAGCCATACAATTACAATTAAGACACTTTAGTGTTTGTGGTCAAAGATTAAAGTAAACTGATTTTTAGAGGCAAGATTTTCTTCAGAGCTTTTCCCCTCATGGCTAAACATCTGAATATATATTAGCATTGTTACGTTTATTTAGAAACCAGAGAAATTTCCCAAAAAACAAACAATAGATTTAATTTAGGATTAAGATTGCTCACATGTACATTTCATCAATTTCCCAAAATCTAGAATATCACCATTATATTCCTTTTTCTCCTCCCTCCCCAATACAAATAATTTTCCTTATACCCACTTACTGACAGCATCCACTACTCATAATTCATGTACTTCCTCTATCTCAACAGCAAACGTACAACTTCAGTGACAGTCATCCTAAGCTTATCTTTAAAAAAACAATTTTCCTAAACATAGAAGAATGTAGATACCACCAAGTACACGTCTATCGTACAAAACTATGCACAGCATCCCATTATCATTTTCCTGTTCTCTCACTCTTCCAGCACACTGACACATGTCTTTACACATTGTAACAAAGTGAGAATTTTCTGTAACTTTTTAATGAATGATGTGCATGAAAGTGACTTACTTGACGGGAAACTCTTGGGGTTGGCCCACTGAAGTGGTTTCTCCAAGAGACTGCTTAAAAGCTGGGGCATAGCACAGCCGTGACACACTCCAAAAAATAACCAAGGATATATTCTTCTGAGCAGATCAAACCAAAAGATCATATCTGAAACATACTCTTCATTCTAGCATCAACGTCACTGGTGTTAAAGTTGCACATTTGTTGCTGAGTGTGATGTTAGCACGGGTGTGTTGGCCCACATGACGCAGCGAAATAATTGCATGCACTGTGGAACGAGGTTTCCTAAACTTGTCGCTATTACGTCAATGAGATTTTGTACTTGTACAACCTCCTCTATAACAAAGCTTTTGTTTGGTAGAAATCATAATACTATAAAGAAGGAGGCAGACAATACTGGAGGGTAGATGCTTGTAGGACAAAAACAAGTCTCAGCTGCAACTGATATTTTTGTTATGTCCAAGTCTTCTGAAGAGTCTGAAGTATATTAGAATGCCACTATTTTTTCCCCATCTCCTGTATTTTATAGCAGTGCTAAGAGCACTGGAACCCTTTAATATCTACACATCAAGCTCTCCATTGATTTTCAGAAATCACGTCCCTTCACAAGTAATGACTTGACATGCAGAGCCTGGACTACAGTCAAATGATTTATTTTTGCCCACTTGTCTCTAAAAGTTAACGGTTAAACAAAAACTAGGAAACATTCCGCACATCTCATTTCATTTGCAAACTTTTACTAAGACAATAGTCTTTTCGGTACCATGAGTATTATCCTGCCCCCGCCCCCCCAATAAACAGAATGATCAGCAATATTTTAGTTACACTGTCGATAGAAGTAGAAGTAGTAATCCGTAAAAAATATCCCAGCATAATTTGGATCTGTTGAACAGTCTGCAAGATCCTGCAGGAGAAAAATAAAGGAGATTAATGTAGAAACTAATCACAGCTAAAATGTCATTTGTCTTCTGGTCTATTTCCCATTTGAAAAAGGCTTACCGGTGCAGCTACTCGGAAATGGTATGCGCTGTCATACCACCAAGTTACAGGGAGAATCCAAATATGCTGACATCCCTAGATAATGAATTATAGAAAGAGAAATTTGATAACCTCATTTTACATTCAGTTGGAGAGAAGGATAGGCTGTGAAAGCATTTCACTGCCAAATGCAGTATGAGTCATTGCGATAACAAGACTTGATAGCTACAGTGAGAGAAGTCAGCACACTTAAAGACAAAAGGAAAGTGCTGACTTTTAATGTTCTGAATGGGTTTTGTTCTGATCAGCTCAGGAATTGACAGACATCTGGCTCCCAGCATTCTAGGCTGGCTGTGAATCACGGAGCTCCCTCTTGACTCCTTTAGGAAACTAGAAATTTTCCAGAGGTGCCAAAGTGCTCTGTAAAGTTTACAGTGCACTAGTGGTAAACGTGATTCAGCTGATTAACAAGCCGCAGCAGGACTAATACCCTCGGTGTGCACAGGCTTCTATGTATTCCAAGGCATAAAGCAGCATCTTCACTCCAGGACTGTTGCAAGAAGATGTACGCATGCAAGATTTGGTTGTGTGTGTGATATAACACTCTACCACATACAAATGCAAGTAATGTATTTTGGCTCTGACACTTTTCCTTGAGATTGTATAGGGATAATTCAACCCCACTGTTTCCAGGAAGAACAATGTTATAATGGTTTGACTTGGCACTCACATTTCATTCAAGGACCTCACAGATGTCACAGATATCAAAGTCCCAGCTACCCCTCTCGCCCTGGGGCAATAGGTATTATGCACATTATAAATTTTAGGCAGAAATTGTTCAGAGGCCAGCTGACTGCTGGGCTACTAACCCCTGGGGAATAAATCTCTCTACGCTCAGGAAAATAAACTTGAAAACAAATACTTTCAATAGCAGCATTTTTATTCTGACTCATGCCAACCTTGAATAACTCACTGTTACAGCTGCTGGAAGCAGTTTCTTACCTATGGGTCAAACTAGACAGCTTTAGTCCTTTGATGTGAATTTCAAGTTGACACATGAAGCCTGACTAGCTTTGCTGCCAGTCAGTCCCAATGACATCCCTACGTGGGCAGATATGGAGACTCTCTGGGTTTGACTCAGAGCTTCAGGGGCTGCTGGAAATACAGCTGGAGGTCAGAGCTCCCAGGATCTTCATTCACTTGTACCTGATGATTTGCTGTAGCCACAGCAACCCTACACCTTTTTCAATGGCATTTGAAAGTCATCTTGGGCAGGTGGAGGAAGACAGGGCTCCAGCTGATCAGCACAGCAGCAAATCAGCAATTTAATAATACTTAAGAATGCAGGGTGTGAGGAGCATGTATGCTCCCCAAGCTAAAAGCAGATGTGTAATGGGCCAAACACGACTCCCAAGTGTTCATGACATGTAGGTTTGCCCTAGAATTTTATTTGTAAATTTTCTACCACCTTTATTCCCCACTCCCACCCTTTTTTTAAGCTAGCAGATGCACTTCCAGGCAAGTACAATAAAGACTAAATACCCATTCCTGTGAGGTACTGAGCAGCCTCAATTCTTA
Source organism: Natator depressus (assembly GCF_965152275.1). NCBI lineage: Eukaryota > Metazoa > Chordata > Testudines > Cheloniidae > Natator > Natator depressus. The sequence goes on from NC_134234.1 coordinate 282,910,979, forward strand.
TTGAAGTTAATGGGAGTTTAGGGCACTCATCTCTTTGCTGGAGGTGAGTGCCCAGCACCTGGCAGGATCAGACTTCCAACTGGCTTGGGTGGTGGGAAAAGTTCCGGTGTTTGGGACAACTTCTATTCCCCCCCAAGACATCCCAGAGAATACATGAAAATAATTCTCACCTACACACAGCAAGCTTCTCTCTACATTGCTTTATAGGTGAAATCCTGGCCCCACTGAACTAAATGGCAGTTTTACCTTTGTTTTCAGTGAAGCCTGGATTTCACCTTAAAGTCATAATTCACTGGCAGTGGAAGCAGTAGGATGGCCAGGGGCTTGGGGGTGAGGGCTTCATCACCATGTGGCCACGGTGGCAAACACTCCAGAGTCCTATCGTGTTACATCTTCCTCCATGGGTATTTACCACCAGTGGAGAGTTTCAGCTCTGAAGTTTGTGAGGGTCCATGCACCCCAAGTGGTATGTAACATGCATTTTATATTTGAGTGAGTCTACAGTCGCCAGAGGAGAAATGAAGACAGGAAAAAGCCACCCTCACAAGAGTCCAATGGGAGCCTTAAAGCATCATTAATTCAGTTTTTGCAATGTGCAGCAGCAAACTGATTCGCACTAACGGGTTAAGTTCTACTTTCATTTACACCAGTGGAAATGCAGACTAACTCTATTAGATTTGGATTTTAGTTTGGATTTCCACCATTAAACTGTGAGCAGAATTTGGCCTAATATGTTTGCCAAAATAATTTGAGGGTTTTAATCTTGTATCGGTTTTTCATTGATATTTTTCAAGCACCCACAAGTGCGGAATTGACTGAACCTAGAGATTTGTTGGCTTGCTTTTGCTGCCTTTGCATGTGCCTGGAGTTCCTGAGTGTAGGCTCTTCGTTCCCCTACCCCTAACACATCTCTGTGCTTTGATCACCCCAGGATGGCCTTCCGCTGGGGAAGGGAGTTAAGCACCCACAGCTTCACAGAATTACAACCCGAATGTCTCCATCTCCTGTACTGGGGAGGGACGTTCAGCAGATACATGAGTTATGACTAACCTTTTCAAAGTTTTATCGTCTCATCTATAACATATACTGGCACTTCCTAAAGACATCCCAAAATGCATCACTGAGGCCCACAGTCCCATGCAATTTAGGTATCAGGGTTGTCTCAGAAAGATGCATGCAGGGATGTCTTTAAGAAGTGCCAAATGATTTGACAGAGGGCGAGACTAGTTACAAATTATTTCTTTGCTTAATACCTCTCAGGGCCAAGTTCATGGGGACATTGAACATGTATTCCTGGGTTTGCCTCGATTTTCATTTTAGCTTTGCAACTCAGAAAAGTGTTACCTGGGTGGTTTCTTGGAAAGCCTCTCTTTTGTTTCTGTTTCGTGACTGATAGGAACACATATTTCCAAAAGTGACTTTGCATTGAAAGACGATTAATGGCTCCGTAGTGCTTCAAGAAAAAAGAAAAAGAATCCAAGGTTCTACTCTGCTGCTTGGAACTGAAAGACAGACTGGAAAAAAACTAAAACAAATTCTTAAGGGTAGTGTCTTCATTGCAGCTGGGGGTGTGAATGGCAGGTCGTGTGGACATGCCCACACTAGCTGTCCTTTAGCTAGAGGGCTACAAATAGAAGTAAGGAAATGGCACAGCACAGGCTGCACAAGCCCATTTCACGCCCCGGAGTAAACACTCACATGTGCAGCCCACGCCATGGCAACCTCACTTCTATTATTAGTGAGCTAGCCAGAGTACAGCCAGGTGGGCACGTCCGCACCAGCTGCCATTCACACCCCCAGCTGCAATGTAGACACGCCCCTAGTGGCCAAAATAAAGGAAATTAGGGTTTCTGTGGCTCAGAAACTCTAATCATGATCTGGACTCTTTCCTGGGAGAGTTGGCATCTGCAGTTTTGGTTCAGCCCATCTAACTGCAAAGCCAAATCCATGTCTGCATATAAACTTCTCCAACACTAAAGGATGTTCAGACCAAAGGCTATAGCATATTCCAATCTCTCCAAAACAACAATAACTACATGCTTTAGTTTATCATTCCCCAGGGCCAGAAAACCTTTGGGCACCATAACAAGACAGTAAACAAACCTTGACAGAAGACAAGCCCAACACACACATTAGAACAGGAACCACAATCCTGCTGTGCACAAACATGCACGCAATTAAAAAGGGAACAAGCACATCCTGCGCTTTGCCCTGATTGAGGTCACAGGTCAACACTGGCCCAGGGAGAGAATTCCAGTCAGAATCCTTCCACAGAAAAGACCCTGCCCCCCTCCTCTTCCAGTAGTATCTGACCATGGTCATGCCGTTCCAATCCTGCCAGCCTGGGCAGCCGTGATAGGACTTGAGGGTCAGAAAAAAACAGACCCAGAAGAAGCTGGATGAGGCAACAGGTGACAGAAAAATGGAAGCAACAAGGTGGCATAAAAATGTAGGGTTGTTTTTTTTCTGGGAGGAGAAAAAAGGGCTTGTACAGCTTTACTTAGACATTTGTACAACACAGCAATTGTACAAGTGTATAATACACATGCCACATACTGCGCCCTAGATAGGTTGCAATGGGGTATGTTGGCTTCACTTGATTTTATTTAGTGGAAATAAGAACATAGTATTTGGATATAACAACACACGCAATTAAATGTGGATTGTCTGTGGGTTTCTGGTTGGTTTGTTTTGTCAGTGAAAGGTCACTGAAATACATTCAGAGCAAAAGAACTGGAGAACACAGCGGGAGCATGACAATAAGTTCAGCACCCTATTTTCTAAAACTATGAGCATGACACATTCATATCCATGCACGAGGGCTGCAACATTTGTACATAAAGTCACACGCTTAAACAAAAGGTTTCTTTCTACCGCTTCAGATGATGCGCAGCCACTTCAGTAGGAGTCCTGTTATGGTCACGCTAACCTTACAAGCGAGAGTGTTCATATGTGAGGTCAGCAGATTGCCTTTAAAGCGTGTTCCATTAGTTTCATAAAACTCTGCCTTGGAATTCTGAGTGATCAGAGTAATGAAATGTCATGAGGCAGAACTAAGCATTCCCAATTCAACAACCATTTTGAGTGGGATCAGCCTCCACTGGAGGAGAAGAGGAGCAGAAGAACCGGTTACTTCTGAGAGAACAGAATGGAACTCGACCTATGTTCAAGACGAGAAGCCTTTGCTGACTAAGAGCTTTGCTGTTGGTTAGCTCTGCCCCATGGCATAGGTAAGGACAGGAACTATTTTCTAGTCTCTTAATTAACATTTCCTTTATTAAGAAAAATCACAATAAATGAAGGCCCCAATCCTTCAAATGCTTATGGGCAGTGAATAAAGTTACATATGGGCTTATCTATAGGATTTGGGCCTAAAACGATCACATTTTAACATCTATCTCAGTGGGTGAAATGCATCCTTGTGCAGAGTGCTGGCACTAGCCTGATGCAGTATATCCCACTGCAGAGCTATTTCAAAGACTTAAGTTATGCCTAGACATAGTCCTGGCCCTCTGCACAGGAATGAGTTTCATCTGGGGTCCAGAAAAATGAGGCAGAAGCAATTTCATTCTAAAGCCCAGAGCACATTTTTCCTATAGACACTTGCATTGATTGTACTTACTTGATTTCCAATGAGAGTATTACATTGATGGGCGTGTATTTGTTAACAGGAATAACATAGCTGTAATTTCCAGACCTAAATGTTGGCAACAATAAAGGGACAACATTAACACCAAAGAGTTCATGAAGTTTGTCTGCATGAGTATGAAAATTATATCTGGATTAAGAAAAAACATTTAATAGATTATGCTGTAAAAAGTCTCTTTTAAACAATAATATTTGCAATTAACTTTGAAAAATGGAATGGATATTTATCAAAACACATGAGAGGACAGGCAAGCACCAATGCCACCTTAATGGCATTTATACCTCATCACACTAATAAAATGTAACAAAATATTTCACCCACCTGCACTGTCGACCTTCACTACAATAGCGACGGTCAATTTTTTGCTGCGTTTCCAAAATCTGCATGGAACTGATTGTTGTATCAATCCCTAAAAACATTAGGAACAATTTTTTCCTGGATTACTTCAGGAGTTTGGGGTAAGACAGTAATAACATTGCAGTTAATGCTGTAGTTCCCACCCCCTTATTATCCATGGTAGAAGTTGCTGCAGATCTAGTCACCAGCAATAGAAACCTTCAGCTGATGAGCTTTATCCTCATTCCGCAGTTAAAGGGGAGATTGAAACTAAAAGTCACATGTCAGAATTCCATGGGCAACATATTGGGCACCTCATATTAAAACATTTTCCTAGAACAGAGCATCTAAGGTAGAGTTGCTGAGTGTATTTGCATATTTAGTTTCCTTAACAGGAGCTGCTCTTGCACAGATACACCTGAGACACACCAGCCCTTAATTTGAAAATCATTGCCTTTTCCTAGATAAACGATTCAGAATGGAATGAAATTACTTTTCTAAGAATCCCTGGAATTACTTTTCGAAGAATTTGCACCTGCAGAAAATGTTTCATTCTGTAAAAGTATTTGATTCTATATTAACCTATTTGATACAACATGGGTACATATTCACTTACATACCAATTAAACTGTGGTTCAAGAAACAGATCAGCTAAAATCTAGAATTAGGACAAACCAGAACACCAGATCAACCCCCTCTCCACCTCTAGCTCCTGAGATTTTGGGAAATTCAAATCTCAGCTTTGTCTCTCTTCTTTCTCTTTAGGATGTGTTGAACTCGAACACCAGGTCAAACCCACCTCCCCAGCCTTTGTGGAAGTTTGAACTTGGTTCAGATTCTGTATCTGAATTTCATATTTTAGGGGTGACAGGACTAACGTAAACACTGGGAAGTGTTATGTGCTTCCAAGAATTCTCTTAAAACAATGGACAAGTCAAGTCCAAATTTTTAGTTGAGTGGGGTTCCTAGAAAATACTTGGGAACAGGGAGTATACACATTACCCACTCTCAGAGACATCCTTTTGAAGCTGTGCCTTGAAGAAAAACCTGTGGTCTGTCTGATTACCCATTCATGATCTCTTCAAAGGCTCCAGCTGGATAAAGGAGGCACTCACCAACTCATTGGGGAGCTAAGTCCTGAGTGAAAGCTTTTATGAACTCGTGAGCACAGGGAAAACTCCGGGTGGGGGGGGTGGGGGGGTTGAATGACTAATCGCCGCCCACAGCCCTTGTTGGAGTAGTGCAGGGGTTCTCAAACTAGGGTGTCGGGACCTCTCAGGGGGTCGCGAGGTTATTACATGGGGGGGTCACGAGCTGTCAGCCCCCATCCCAGACCCTGCTTTGCCTCCAGCATTTATAATGGTGTTAAATATATATAAAAGTGTTTTTAATTTCTAAGTTGGGGGATTGCACTCAGAGGGTTGCTATGTGAAAGGGGCCACCAGTACAAAAGTTTGAGAGCTACTGGAGTAGGGGGTGATCTCTGGTAAGCTTATTAGCATGTGTGTAAGTTCTTTTACTGTTTTTAATATATTTTCTCAGTAATGCTTTTACCGTAAGAATAAAGCACTTGCTTAGAGAGCTGTGGGTAACTAATAACTGTGGCAATTACACTATTTACTGTCTCTCAGGAGAAAGAGAAAGCAGGCTGGCTTAGGCAGCCTGACTATGTTGGGGAGGTTACAGTATAGGTAGGGAACTGTGCAGCCTGGAAATACCCTGATCAGGAGGTAAAGACACGCAGGTCTCCACTCAAGAGAGGTGAAGTCTGAGGATCCTGGAGCGGGTGCCCTTGCAGGGCCCTGGAGAGGGGAACCCAGGTGCAGTTGCTCTAAACTGTGACAGTAATGACTACAGGAAAGGATGAGGAAGGAAGCTGTTACCAGACTAGAAGGAAGGTCAGTGGTTAGGCCAATAGTCTGGGACTTGGGAGACATGGGCTCAATTCTCCGCTCCACCATAAGGTTCCTGTATGACATTGGGCTAGTCATTTAGTGTGGTCGTGCCTCAGCTCCCCACCTGTGAGATGGGGATAATAGTACTTCCCTACCTCACAGGGGTGTCATGAGGATTAAAGATTGTGAGGTGCTCAGCTACTATGGCAATAGATGGCATAAATAACTTAGATAGATTGACCATGTTTGTCCCTTAAAGATCTAGTACATTAGTAACCTTCCCTTCATGACATCACTACTTTATTATGATTTGTATTACAGCATGCTGGAAGCCCCAACCAAGATCAGGGCCTCATTGTGTTAGGCATGGTACATACACATCAGAGACTGTCTGTACCCCAAAGAACTTGCTAGTAAACAGCCAAGCCATAGGATGGGAGGGTAACAGACTCAGAGAGGTGCGGGATTTGCCAAAGTCACACAGTTAGTCCAGGGCAGACCAGGAAATAGAACCCAGGTCTCCTGACTTGAATGCCCGTGCCCCCTCCAGTGGATCACACGGACTCCTATTTAAACAAGCTGCTGCTAGAAACAAAACACCATCTAACTTAAACACAAGCGCTGATGCTCTTCATGCTTCGGCAATGCCAGAGTGCACTCTCATATTATCTGCAACCATGAGATGCAAACACAGTGATTCGTTTGTCCAGAACGGATCTGATAGTGTTGTGCAACCTATAAAGGGAGAAGCCTTCAGTTAAATTAAGAGCCTTGTCTGCACCAGGAAGTTTTGCAAAAATTCCCACTGTTTCTAACACAAGTTAGTCTCCACCAGTGTTGAAAACCCTACAGCAGTTGTGCCACCAAACGGCAGACAACCCTGCTCACCTACACTTCAGCATGTGTTTAACTTTAAGCACGAGTGATCCCTTTGCTGCTATTGAGCCTATTCAGTGGCTTAAGTTCTTTGCTGGATCAGGCCCAGAGTCCTCAGCGTCATGCAGGATATAGCTTCTGTTGAGAGCTGTCATTTACCTTGGCCGGGGGGAGGGGAAAACTGTATATAACACACCTTCCATTAATTTGACTTGAAGTCAAGTCCTTTGGCTCAATAAGGAGACTGAGAAAATAAGTGCAAGAGAAGTTCAGCTGAGATGAGTTCAACATATGCAGTCCTACCTTTATGCAGATCATCCCCAGGACTAAGACAAATAAATCATTAAAGGGGGTTGCAGGCAGATCTGTAAAAGTCTAAAGAACACTTCTATGCAATTTATTCTACAAGAAAATTATAGTGGACCACAGGTATTTAACAGATTCCAGAACTCCAATTTCCTATAACCACCAGTTATAAAGCAATTTCCCCAAACCAGGCCATCAGGAAGTTAAACAAAAGTAGTCAAAAGTTTTATAAATTATGTATTTAAAGTATTTCTTTTAAATGGAGGACTTACAGTCAATTCCGAGATCAGGTTTTTCCATCAATCTCCTCTCTTGTAGTGCTTTAATTTTGTCTCCTGTGGAAGGGGACAATATTATTGATCTCCCTGTACAAACTATTCTAATGTTAAAAATGGACAGAAAAACATCAACAAGACAGATAGCAAAATGTTCTACCCCAAATGACAGACCACCAAGGCACATGTACCATGAATGATGGACTCATTTAAAACGCAAACCAGCTTCATTCAGACCAAGGTGCATACAAAGGAAAGGGAACTGTGGACAACAGAATCAAATGAGCTTTTGAAATGCTACGGTATATAAGAAGAAAAAAATAAACAACCAAATAGAAAGGATTTTCCCCAGGAAGCATGGAATATATTGGCTGTTGTACAAGGGAAAGAAAGAGATATTAATTCACTTCCCAACACAGTGCACCTGCATACATCTGACTGTAAAGATGTCATTAGCAAGGATGCCCTCCTGGCTAGTATGGCAATGGCTAAATGGATACCTGGCTACATAAAAATAGGCAAGGGGAATATCCAAGGCCTCTGAACATAAGGAATAGGACACCAAGGACTGACCTAAAATGTAGTACATCAGGGACAGAGGGATGAGGGCAAGTCTACACTACAAAATCAAGTCAAGCTAACTTACGTCAACATATAGCCACCACAGTAATTGCATTGGTTTTACACGTCCACAGCACACTCCTTGTGTCGGTGGTGCGCGTCTTCATCTGGAGCGCTAGCACCGATTTAAAGGCCAGTGTGGGCTGGTTTCTGAAAGGCAGCAACAGTCGATGGAAGCAACACAGTGTCTACACTGATACTGCGTCGACCTAACTACATCGACTTAATTGCTATGTCTCTTGCAGAGGTGGAGTTATTAAATCCTGTAGTGGGCAAGTTACATCAATGGGAGCTACATTTTAGTGTAGACGCTTACAGAGTTAGGTCGATGTATGCTGACCTAACTCTGTAGTGTGGATCAGGCCTGAGACTTCAGTTTAGAGAAACTGATGGAGAAATCTAGAAATGTGATCTTTGTATTTACTGATCTCTGTTCTGTAAGTTCACAGATTTGACTATCAGCACCAGACTAAGGAATTCTAGGTATGTTTTGTGAACTGTTTATGTCTCTATTTTCTAATAAGGACACTTGAAATGTACAGGGGTTACAGTATAATCACTACACTGTCTGTGCCTTAGACTAAAAGCATGGCAGTGGTTTTGTATCTTTTCCGCAGAGGCTGAGGGATTCTTTGCCTGTCTTCAGGATGGACAATCTGTCCACTGAGGTGCAGTTAACAGGTTGGCTGTGGCAAACCCACAGCATAGGACAAGTTTAAAGAGCTAAGTTTAAGGACTCAAGATGACAGAAATGAAATGCAAGAAAAAAAACTTGAATTTCAAGAGGTGTTTTGTTCTGAATAATTCACATGTTGCCAGTTTTGTCTCCCATCACAATCACCTTATTCCTATTTGCTCATTCATTTTTTTAAATTTACAAACTCTCTGTAGTGTCTCCCTCCCCCCCGCCCTTCCTGTTCTTTCCTCTCTGATGTTCTTTGCAGTGGAACATCTAGATCAAAATTTTAGATAATGCATTGCAAACTTCCCTGGCAGCATGTGTCTCATTAAGAGTCCTTCTGAAAGTGGTCCTCAGTCCTCTGCTGGAGCTGACAGACTGATCACTGAAAAGCAAACATTCTCCCTGTAGTCTTGCTACTTCTACTTTAGAGTGCTCTGCTGGAAAATTCAGTACACAGGCTGGAACACTGGAGCAGTTCCACCATGGATTCTTTAGATGGAAGATGATGGAAGCGTTAGGCTTTTCAGTTAACAAGCTCTGAATGATGCATAGAATTTGGCAAAGGTAAATTTATTTAACTTAGATTTCACTATTTTGAGGAGGGCAGTGCATGGGGTTGGGTATCCAGGTCTTCTAGATTTCTTCTGATCCACCCAAGTTATATACAGACCTGAGAAAGGGCTCCACGGAGCTCAAAAACTTGTCTCTGTCACCAACAGAAATTGGTCCAATAAAAAGATATTACCTCATCCATCCAAATTACTGCTTTATCCTGTCCGTTGGTGGGATCAAAATGAAATGCAGGAAAAAGAATTCTAGGTAAAGTCCTTTTTGTTTGGAGGCACAGAACATCATTCCAGAGGATCAGAAATTACCAAGAAGAAGTGCAGTGGTATTCATTGAAATGTCCAAAGCTTTCAACACATTTCTATGAAAGGAGGACACTGAATATGATCATAACCTCATGTTATGTTGATCTAATGAGTGCACACTGTTATGAATCCATAAATGACAACATTTGAAGGAAACTAATAGGGACACGTACAGTTAAAAATTGTAATGAGCCTTTAGCCCTCATTGAGCTCTATGAGGAGCAATGATTTGGGGGGGAAGCACACGGAGGAAATGACAAAATTTTGCTAAAAAATAAGGACAGTCCCTCCTCCTCAGGGACAGTTAGCATGAATAGATATGCCATACTGGCTGCTAGGCTGGAAACAAAGAACTATAGCCCTATTTGAGGAAATAGTGTGTGGGGAAATGGACCATGTTCAACTAGAGTGAGGCAAATGCTACAAAATGTAATCTGTGAAAATCTGCTGACGTTTTTTTAAGAATTGCTTTGGCCTTGCTTGGACGTGGTTTTGTTTCTGCTGTCCTTGAACATTCAAGCAATTGAGTCTCACTAGCACAACTGTTCATTTTACGCAAATGTGAAACATACTTAGATAGGATCTGCACTGAAAGCACTTGTGCACCCAGGAGTGTATGCACTTCTGTTGGCACCCACAAAGTGTGCGTGTGCCTGGAGATCAGGGAAAGGCCCCACTGAAATGCACTCTGGATTTTGCATTCGGTTCCACTGTATTTGCTAACAGCTGTAACCTTCAGTGACTATGTTCTTAGATTGGTGAACTGATTCCTTAAAATACACATTTGTCCTGATTATTTCCCTGTGTTTAGTTTTCAGCTTTTTGGTCTGTTCAACCTCTTCCTTCTCATTTGTTTTGGATACAGCTACATTAAGCTGCTTGTTGATTTTCTCTGCAATTGGATTGATTATTGACCTTACCACCATTCGTTTGGGAGATCTGTTCAGCCTCATTAAGCTTGCTGTAGATTTGATATATTTCAGTAGCTTGTGTGCTGAGCAGATTTTCACTCTTGGATCCACACTTCATGCTATTTAGAGCATGAGATTCCAACAGTAGGTATTGTTCTGTGCATCTTTTTTTCCTGCTATAGGAATGCACTCTCATCATCTAATATAAAAGATACCCAGATGGGGATGACAGCTTTTTCTTTTTCCTGAAGTTCTCTCATTTTTAAATTAGATTAGTGTATTTTTAATTAAGGAAATCTTGATACTCATTCAAGCTTCAGAGTAATACAAGTCATTCAGGGCTGTCCTTTTTAATGTATTGTGTTGAGCTATGACTTTTACGGGGCTTAGTTCAGCTGGAATCATAAGAACCACTACTTATTTACTCACAACAATGATTTGAAAATAGGGCTGTCAAATGATTTTAAAAAATTAATCGCAATGATTGAAAAGATCGCAATTAATCAGTTTTAATTGCACTGTTAATAATAGAATACCGTTTATTTAAATATTTTTGGATGTTTTTTACATTTTCAAATATACTGAGTTCAGTTACAACACAGAACAAAGTACAGCGCTCACTTAAAAAATGTAATTTTTTATTAAACAAAAGAAATTAGATAAACAAAAGAAATAGCATTTTTCAATTCACCTCATACAAGTACTGTCATGCAATCTCTTAATCATGAAAGAACTACTTTTTTTTAAAACACATAGCTGCACTCAAAAATAAAACAATGTAAAATTTTAGAGCCTACAAGTGCACTCAGTCCTACTTCTTGTTCAGCCAATCGCTAAGACAAACTAGTTTGTTTACATTTATGGGAGATAATGTTTAGCATATCTGGCATTTAAACACCTTGCGATACTGGCTACAAAAGTGCCATGCAAACGCCTATTCTCATTTTAGGTAATATTGTAAATAAGAAGCAGGCAGCATTAACTCCTGTAAATGTAAACGTACTTGTTTGTCTTAGTAATTGGCTGAACAAGAATAGGACTGGGTGGACTTATAAGCTCTAAAGTTTTACATTGTTTTGTTTTTAAGTGCAGTTATATAACAAAAATAATCTACCTTTGTAAATTGCACTTTCACAATAAAGAGATTGCACTACAGTACTTGTATGAGGTGAATTGAAAAATATTATTTCTTTTGTTTCTTTTTTACAATGCAAATATTTGTAATTACATTTTTTTTTAAGTGAGCACTGTACACTTTGTATTCTGTGTTGTAATTTAAATCAATACATTTGAAAATGTAGAAAAACATCCAAAATAATAATAAATTTAAATTGGTATTCAATTATTGTTTAACAGTATGATTAAAACTGCGATTAATCAAGATTAATTTTTTTAAATGAGTTAATTTGTTTTGAGTTAATCGCATGAGTTAACTGTGATTAATTGAGAGCCCTAGAAAATAATAAAGGACAGCACTTTATGATACAGATACTGGTCAAGGAGTCACCACCACTGAAATTGTATACTGAATTGCAAGATTTTCATAGCCCATCCACAAAAGTTGAACCAGGATCATGGCGAATATAGACAACTTAAAATGTCCCTTTACCAGGTCTCTCTGCCAGTTGTCAAGAAGAGTCAAGGCCTGCTGCCTACCCAGGGCCTTTGCAGATCTGGGTCTTGGACTTCAGTACTGGCTGCTCCTTTTAGATCATTACAAATACAAGACTCTCCTTACTTCAGGGCTCAGAATCTTCTTTTCTCCTGACTGAATTCCCTTGTGAAGTACTGTAAAGATCTTGGATGGGTCTCTCAGGGCCAGTGTGATATGCAGCACTATCCCTGCCTTGACATTGTGAAAGTCATGCCGTTTGACTCAGGCCATGGGGACTACACCCCTGTAGTCATTGCAAGTATTCATGCCCTGGCAGCCTGACTGGTTAGCGGCCAATCCTCAGGTCAACGAAAGGGGAAGAAAGGAGAATGAATGTTGGGATTAAGAGTACCAACATTCATTTTTAAGTGTTGATGATTTTAAGGTCTGGAAGTAAAGAGAAAATCAAGTCTCGAGCCTTTTCCAGGTTGGGGCCCCATTTAATGTTACAGCGCCATCAGTTACCAAATGCCGCTTTCTGCTACTACCTATGCTACCATATATATAGTAGAGAGAATATGAAGAAATGTATTTTAGTCATAAGTATTATTTTATTCTACAGTGCAGTGTCTCAGAATGCCATCTCTTAGATCACAGTGCTTGGAAAACCCGTACCTGAAGAGAAAGCTCTTCGTTTTTATTACTTTACATTTCACTTTTGTGGCAGTGAAATTACTATGCATGCCCTGAGAAAATATCACATTGGAACTATACCAGGTTGATCAGTTTTTAACATGAGTTACTTCCCCCTCCACCACATCCAGTCAATTCATTGTCAAAAGTATCTGATGGTTTATTAAAGGATTTAGCTGCCCTCAGGTTCACCTTGGGTCATTAACTAAGTATAACTGGCTAGTAAGAAGTGCTCCCAGCTTGATGTTATAGACTAATGCCTCAAGATGTAGATAGGTGACCACTGGGATATTCAAATGACCTAACCACATTTGAAAATTCCACTAGGTGCCTATCTGCATCTTTAGGTGCCAAAATACCTTTAGAAATTTGATCTTAAGTGCTTATTCTCAATAAAACTTTTACCCACCACAGAATACCCTGGTGGATAGGGCATTCACCTGGGATATGGAGTACTATTCTATAGCCTGTTCTATTTGATTCAGAGTAGGGACTTGAACCTGCTTCTCCTGCATCCCAGATGAGTGCAACTGGGTTATGGCTATTCCGAGGTGCGTGTGTGTCCTTGTTTTTTTATGAAAACTTTCAAAAGGTCTCAGTTTTGTCCTGAGGCACAACAGGAAACTGGTTTTGAAAGCTCAAAAAATTTTCCAGGAAGGAAAAAATCATTTCCTGCTGAGCTCTAATAATACAGTAACTCCCCACTTAACATCGTAGTTCCGTTCCGGAAAAATGCGACTTTAAGTGAAACGATGTTAAGCGAATCCAATGTCCCCATAAGAATTAATGTAAATAGTGAGGGTTAGGTTCCAGGGAAATTTTTTTCACCAGACAAAAGACTATTTTTATATATATTACACACACACACAGAAAAAGAAAAGGAGTACTTGTGGCACCTTAGAGACTAACCAATTTATTTGAGCATAAGCTTTCGTGAGCTACAGCTCGCTTCATCGGATGCATTCAGTGGAAAGTACAGAAGATCTTTTCATACACACAAAGCATGAAAAAATACCTCCCCCCACCCCACTCTCCTGCTGGTAATAGCTTATCTAAAGTGATCACTCTCCTTACAATGTGTATGATAATCAAGTTGGGCCATTTCCAGCACAAATCCAGGTTCCCCCCCTCTCCCCTCCCCACACACACAAACCCACTCTCCTGTTGGTAATAGCTTATCTAAAGTGAATTGTAAGGAGAGTGGTCGCTTTAGATAAGCTATTACCAACAGGAGAGTGGGTTTGTGGGGGGGGGGAGGGAAATCTGGATTTGTGCTGGAAATGGCCCAACTTGATTATCATACACATTGTAAGGAGAGTGATCACTTTAGATAAGCTATTACCAGCAGGAGAGTGGGGTGGGGGGAGGTATTTTTTCATGCTTTGTGTGTATAAAAAGATCTTCTACACTTTCCACAGTATGCATCCGATGAAGTGAGCTGTAGCTCACGAAAGCTTATGCTCAAATAAATTGGTTAGTCTCTAAGGTGCTGCAAGTACTCCTTTTCTTTTTGCGAATACAGACTAACATGGCTGTTACTCTGAAACACACACACAGTATAAGTTTTAAATAAACAATTTAATACTGTACACAGCAATGATTGTGAAGTTTGGTTGAGGTGAAGTCAGAGGGTGGGATATTTCCCAGGGAATGCCTTACTGCTAAATGATGAACTAGCACTCGGCTGAGCCCTCAAGGGTTAACACATTGTTGTTAATGTAGCTTCACACTCTACAAGGCAGCACAAATGGAGGGAGGGGAGACAGCATGGCACACAGAGACAGAGACACACACTGTGTGAGAGAGAGATGCTCATTGCCCCTTTAAATATGCTGACCCACTGTAAGTACATTGCCCTTTTAAGTAGATTAGCAAATTGAGACAGCAGCTGCTGCCAGCAACCTCCCTCAGTCCTGAGCCCTGTAGTGTTCCCCCCCCCCCCGTGGAGATAAGGTACAGGAGATGGGGGTACAGAAGTGGGGGGAAAGGGGATACCTTGATATTAGCACCCCTCTCCTCCCCCTCCCCCGCACAGCAAGCAGGAGGCTCCTGAGAGCAGCTCCAAGGCAGAGAGCAGGAGCAGCACATGGCAGTGGGGGGAGGGACAGCTGAACTGCCCGCAATTGATAGGCTGCTGGGCAGCTGCCACACAGGGAACTTAGGGGAGCTGATGGGGGGCTGCGGGGCCACCCTGGTTCCAAGCCCCCACCAGCTAGCTCCAGCCGGCTGCTCTTTCTGCACGCAGTGGACAAAGCAGGTGGCTGCCAAATAAGGGAGCATTGCACAACTTTAAACAAGCACGTTCTCTAATTGATCAGCAACATAACAACAAAACAACGTTAACTGGGACGACTTTAAGTGAGGAGGAGTTACTGTAATAGGAATTCACGTTTCAACTTACTCTCCTCTGTCATCATGGTCTGGTATCTTGGAATTTTTCTTTGTATTTGATGAATTGAACAGCAATAGGTCTTGTCACAAGGCAAGATGTCACAGAAATTCACTTCGGGGACTGTAATGCTGGATGTCATGGTTGGAGAAGCCGTGCTGTCACTGAGTGCTACAAAGAACAACCAACTCCTCAATAGTGCTGTTTGTCTCTTGACTTTTTGCAGCAGCACAGAAATTGAAGTCATATCATACGGAATAACAACAGATACCGTACCTGCCACGGTGGTGTAGGGATACTGCGTAATGGAACTTGTAGCATTGCTGGTGAAGGAGAAGAAAAACAATTAGTTACAAAACATCTACAGAAGTTGTTTATTGAAACAGAAGTCATAATAGTTTAACTACTTGCCTGTGAATGGGATTTCGACTAATGTCTTGCTCTTCTATGCTAAGTATGTAAAGGGTGGATATTGTCAAGGCACTGTAAAAAGATAATTATTCAGTAGATTCATACCCATCATCTGATGCACACACCGTATAAATAGGATCTCAGCAGCAAGCTCCCTTCTTCCAAAGCCCATTGACATTAATAGAAAGATTCTCATTGATGCAATTTAGGATCAGGCCTTTAGTTGGCATAAGGGACCCAGCAGTTTTTGATGTGTTCCTTTCTGAGTATGGGTTGAAGTATTGCATTGTCGGAAGAGAGCTCCTCTGAGGTAACAGCAACAGTACAGTTGTAAATACAGCAGAAAATACGTTCAACTTCCCCTTATCAAAAGTACTATAGCATTAGCTGAGGACACTGCAGTAATAATATTCTTGTCCCTTTTCTAGGGGTGTACGACCAGAATATTTCTAGAATAAAAAAAATAGAACAGGCAACCCTTATATGAGGGACAAATATTCTGACTTTGCCTCATTTAGAGGCACATTATTATCAAGTTAATAAATTGAGCATATTCCATGCACTGAATATTAGTAGTGAAGAGAAAACACTACGCTCATTTTTCGCAACTGTTACTGCAAGGAGCTCCAAATTCTAATTTAAAATGTTTCTTTCGAGCCAATGTTTATGGACAACCAGAATCTGATTTCTGAAGGGATAAGAGGTGGGGGCAAGAGAAGAAACAAAATGTGTGGATAATATATTTCTTACCATAGTGCCATAACAGCTACCAAAGCTATTACCATGATCTGGAAAATCCTGTTGGGCCATGACTGTTTTTTCTCAGAAAAACAAACCTAGAAAAAAAAAAAACAACCATTCAGCTGACATGAAATACCAAGTAATATGTAGCTGATGAATTGTCAGTTGGTAAATAACTAATAAAGCTAATTTTCCTAAAATGGGGTCCCACGTCTCCTGATGGACTGGTGGCAGGAATATCACAGAAGTCACTAGTTCAGGGAAATGGAAGGATGAGGAAAGGGAAAGATGGATTAGCATTGGTAATAATCACAGATAATGCTGCTTTCTTCGGCTGCTATCTTCACCCCTGGAGGAAACGCCTATAAAATCCCTTTGTTTAAACCAAAGAAATTAATTGGTGGCAACCACATCTACGAGAGGAGGAACCTCCAGTATGTGCCCAGGAAGAGGCTTAACTGAATCTAATATAAATACAAAAAGAAAGTACATTTGGGCAAGAGGAAAAATGGTCTCAGAATATGGAGAGACTGAGGATCATCATTACTGGATACAGAGTGCTTTGTTCCATCACCTATGAGCACACATTGACACCAGCAGTAGCGATGGGTGATATGAAATGGCAGGACTAACGGTATCAGACTGAGAAGAATATGACAAAATAGTTCAGCACATGCCCTTTAACCCTTTCTTTTCTGTATCGGAATACAGTGAACATTGCTGTGACAGAGGGAGTCCCCATGGCCATAGATGAGACTTCCTGTTGTACACTTTGCATGTTCTAACTTTTTCACCACAATAGCTTTGGAATCTGAAGGCGGAAACACTGTACAATACAGGGCGTGCAACCACTGAGCCATAGAGAGATGGTAAGTAGGCATCACATAAGCAAAAATGATAGACTAAGGCTCAAATATATTGGCAGTGTGACAAAGTTCCTCCTCTGCCTTGGTGGGTCCTGCGCTTATTGGCAGATTTGCTTGCCTCAGAGATTCACGGTAGCCCTCAGTTTGGTCACTTTTGCTAGTGGCTCAAACCTGCCCGTTCACTCAGCTAACGTCATCATTGGCCAGCATGGGAAAAAGGAAGAACAATAATCCCCGCAGTTTCTGCTGATCCACCATGTGGGTCGGGGAACAACCCAGAGACCTTCCCCTCTGGTGGAACCCACAGTCCAGGTCAACTCCTCCTGTGTCTGATCAGGAGTTGGGAGGTTTGGGGGGAACCCGGGCCCGCCCTCTACTCCGGGTTCAGCCCAGGGCCCTGTGGATTGCAGCTGTCTAGAATGCCTCCTGGAACAGCTGTGCGACAGCTACAACTCCCTGGGCTACTTCCCCATGGCCTCCTCCCAACACCTTCTTTATCCTCACCATAGGACCTTCCTCCTGGTGTCTGATAATGCTTGTACACCTCAGTCCACCAACAGTCCACGTCCTCACTCTCAACTCCTAGTGCCTCTTGCTCCCAACTCCTCGCACGCACGCCACAAACTGAAGTGAGGTCCTTTTTAAACTCAGGTGCCCTGATTAGCCAGCCTGCCCTAACTGATTCTAGCAGCTTCTTAATTGGCTCCAGGTGTCCTAATTAGCCTGCCTGCCTGAATTTGTTCCAGCAAGTTCCGTCTTGTTCCGGAACTGCCCGTTACCTTACCCAGGGAAAATGTACCTTCTTAATCTGGGACTAATATATCTGCCTTCTAACACTCTCCTGTAGCCATCTGGCCTGACCCTGTCACATGGGATGTATTACAAGACTTCATACACGCTTCCTTTTTATTAGAGCCTCAAATTTCAGATCCTAGGAGGAACTTCCCTCATGTCCTGCTTGCATTGGTGAACTACTCCTGATTTTTAAGGGGTACAGTTTTCCCCCCAAAATTAACTGTTTTGTTACATTCATACATACATTCACTTTGATTTGTTCTCTTGCTCTTCTGAGGCACTTTGTCCTGGTTTTAAGCAATTCCTATTGCACTGAACAAACATGGTAGTGGAATTCTTTGATTGCATGTAATTCTATTTTAGAGGCATGAATACCATTTTTCATGTAATCTGAAAAAATGCATTTCAATGGGGTTTAACATATGTCAAAAAAACCCATTTCCACCAAATCTTATAGCACTTATGTCTAAGGGCAAGGCTAAACTACAAAATTAGGTCTACCTAGGTTACATTGATGTACAACCACTGCAGTATTTGAATTGGTTTTACACGTCCACACTACACTCCTTCTGTTGGCAGTGTGCATCCTCAGCAGGAGCACTTGCACCAATTTAACTGCCAGTGTTGTGCATTATGGGATGGTTTCTGAAAGGCAGCAACAGTTGATATAAGCACACAGTGTCTACACTGACACTGCATCAACCTCACTACATCAACTTAAGCACTACGTCTCTTGTGGAGATAGTGGGTGAGTTACATTGGTATGAGTCACATTTTAGTGTAACTGCTTACAGAGTCAGGTCAACATAAGCTGCTTTACATCATCCTAAACTCTGTAGTGTAGACCAGGCCTAAGCCTTATAAAGAACGTTCTCTGTCTCACTCACTCTTACACCCACCATATAGTACATTTCACTCACCTTACTGTGTGGTATAGCGATTGGTTTCCTTGGTGGTAAAAGACTAGCAGCTCGACTAAATTTGCTGTAAAATACAAAAAAACTGATTACCATTCAAGTGCTTCAGCAGTAATAAATGGGAAAGGGATGTTTTCTGAGTAGGATTTTAATGTTACATGCCTTTGTGATAGCAACATTTTAAAAGAACAAAAAAAGTCAGTGGGGCCATAGCTTTGTTTTCAAGAACAAAGGGCACTCGTCAGCTTGCTCAGGTACATGCTATTAAATGCTACATTTATTTTCAAAGAAAAATTGAAAAAAGATTTAGAAATATGAAATGCTCATCCATTTCACACAAATTGTAAGGAAGATTTTCTTCATCAAAGAGGTTTTTGTGGATTTCCCTTAACTTGGAAATTGCTATTACAGGCCTATAACCGGAGTCATTCAGGCCTTATTTTATTAGGCTGCAGAGCTTCCAGAAGTGATTGCTACTGAGTTGCTGCTTTTCAAACATGGAGATTTTAAACTTTGAAAAAAGAAGTGACTTAAGAAAAGGAAAGCTTTGTATGATTGCACATGATTTGAATTAAAAAAATAATTACAAAATTCAGAAGTAAGAGTACCTGGAAATGAACGAAACCCCCACCAGACTAAATTAGTTCTAACTTTTATCACCCAGGCTGTTTTATCATCTCCAGTATCAGAATCATCAGACAATTCTCCCGAATTGATCTTGGGATACCTGAATGTGCTCTTTTCACTGACTGTTGACTTCAAACTGCTCATCCGTTTCAGCTTGGCCAGTTTTCTATTCCACACTTCCAATTCTTCTATCCTGATTTCAAGGTTGTTGGTTAGTTTACAGAGCTGCTTAACTGCACCAACATTCTCCATAAAAATTTGATCCTGAGGAGTGAAAGAAAAAAAAGGAGAGAGCGAGAGAGACAGACAGACAGACAGACATGTACTGTATTAATCAATGAGATGTCACAACCAAGGATGTGTACAGAATTCACACATCCAAAGATGGTTTCAGCATTTAAGATACAAACACAAATTAATTCAAAATAAATGTGAGGCCTCTTGGGACCATAAAATCCTTTTGCTGGATTGCTAGCTATGTTGAGAAAGTGCTTGTGTTCGATTTGCGGTAAATTGGATATGAGCACTTGTATAAGAAAAATAGTGAATGAGCTGAAGAACTGTGCTGACCCAAGTCTAAAATTTGTCTCGAATTAACACTGTGCTGAAATTTAGGCATCGGAAGTATCATGGCAAGCATCTACATTTTGATTTATGCCGTTGCAGCTTAACGCTGTCTCCAGGATTTACGTACTCACTGGCTTGTTTAGCTATGGGATGGGCTAACTAGCTCAGATGCCTATCCTGTAAACCAAACACGAACTTCCAAAGGACACAGAGAGAGAGAGAGAGATGGGGAAGAGGGACCCTGGTGCTACTACTAGGACCAGGGCTAGGAAAGTATTTAGCTATGACGGGATAAATGGCACTACATAGACCCTGTCAGAAGGCCTCCCATGACCTTCTTGTAAATTCCCAGACCTTTCAGCTGGCTCATTGCCCAACCCAGCAGTTCTAACACCCTGTTTGTTTTATCCCAGCGCAAGGAATACATCATCGTTGGTACCAAAGTTCTGTTAGGAAGGTTAGTGCCACCTTCATCTGGGTAGCACGTATTTCACCATCTGCATATTTCCATTTCTAAGCTGAAATTTTCATTGATCTGTGCTAAGAGTGAGATGACTTCATGATTTTTTGTTGCTGTGTTTGAAAAAAATGCCTTCCCATGCTAGTGTATAACCTGAATGTTCCCATTAAGACTTGGATAAAGCAATTATTCTGCCAAAGATTGGTGAGTTGCTCCAGTATGTTCAAGCCATGCAGAAATAAGACACATACATAGATGCATCTTTTTCATTGAAAATACCACGTACCAGAGCTAGAGTAGAGATGGTAAGTCACACACTGAACAATTACTATAGCATGTTTATTGACAAGTGACTTCAAAACAGCGTCATGTGCTTGGAACCATGAAATTAATGATGTGATCACTTGTCCATATATCAGTGATATGAAGCGGCGGCTTTTCCTGTTCTCTTCAAATCATGCATGACTCTCTCCTGGGCAGCTTTGAGAAGCTGAGAAAAATGACTCACCTGGCAAAATAAAGGAATGTTTTCTTTGGATGAAAAGGCAGATTAGAGTTTTAGTGCCTCACTGAAGATGAGGTACTGAGTCTCAAGGTCCCACAAAAACCCCCAAAGCTCTCAGTTAAATACACCTTCAAAATGTTACACTAAATTCTTAGACACCCCCCCCCCCATATCTCCTATTAAAGTCACTGAAAGCTGTACAAATACATTTTCACATACGTTCCTATTAAGGTTTGCAGAAAGAGAATAAAAGGAGTCATGGATACCATTGGAGTAAAAGTTATTTTTATTTGAACAGATGTTGCAACCACTTCTGAAGCATTCTGTCAGCTCCAGTCTTGACTTAGGCAGAAGGGGAGACAGAAAAGGAGACAGCAGAAAGTTTGCTGGGCTGGAAATACAGGAGGGGGAAATCCTATGGGTAGGGAGCAGAGAACAGACTGGGGGTTGTGGAGGAGCAGAAAGGGGACCTGGTAAGGAGATGATTTGGAATGGAAGAGAACAGTGAACATGGAACTGAGGGGCTGGAAGAGGACAGTATAGAAACATAAGAACGGCCCTACTGGGTCAGATCAAAGGTCCATCTAGCCCAGTATCCTGTTTTCCAACAGTGGCCAATGCCAGGTACCCCAGAGGGAAGGAACAGAACAGGTAATCAAGTGATCCATCCCATCGCCCATTCCCAGCTTCTGGCAAACAGAGGTTAGGGACACCATCCCTGTCCATCCTGGCTAATAGCCATTGATGGACCTATCCTCTGTGAAATTATCTAGTTCTATAGGAAGAGAAACCCTGAGAAAAAGAGGGGAAAGGAAGAGTTTTAGGGGTGCCCCTCAGATAGAAGAACTCAAGGGGAGACTCAAGGGAGGTTAAGTGTGTAGTGAGGGACATAAGTAGGATGGTGGAAAAGATGAAGGCCAGAGAGGAAATATTAGGGAGAGGAAAAACCCAGAGAGAAAAATGGAGCAGAAGGAAAACAGTTTGGAGCTCAAGAGATTTGCAGAGAGGCCAGAACAATGGGGAAGACACAGGGGAAGGACAGTGATAGTGCAGGAACCAGAGGGAAAGAGAAAGAGCTAGAGACAGAGAGATGGAAAGAAACTAGACATGGGAAGACTGCAGAGATTCAGGCAGGGTCAAGGAATTTCTGCATGTTAACAGCTTCACAAATGCTTCACATCTCCAAAGGAGGTTAAACTGTAAACCAGAAGCTTCACACCCTTGGTATGGATATCTAGAGAGGGTGTCTTTAGGCGCTGGTGAGTCTGAAGGGTTGGCCCTGCACCCAGAAGGGCTAGGCAGCTTGCCAGAGCATCCCAGCTGTCAGGAAGGAGCGTTAGACTATAGGTTTGTACTCGGAAATGTGCCTAGGGACCCAAAGATTAGGGCAGCAGCTGGACTCTGTTAGGTCAGTCAAACCACCTGGGGATTCAGGGACACAGAGGCATGGATTACCCTTACAGAAGTCCTGCTAGTGACTGGAAAGGAGCATCCAGCCAGGTCTGTGACACAGCTGTAAAGCAGATGTTTAGGAATCCACGAAGTTAGAAAATCCAGATGAAGATGCAGCTGCCTTGCCATGAACATTGCTAAAATAGGAACATTTGGTATAGGGCAGTAGTTACACTGGTGTTGTCACTAACATTAAACAATGGCTTTTGATGAAGAGCCAACCAATCGCTCACAAGTCGTTGGCATCTTGAACTAATAGAGTAAATGCATTAACAATTCCTTTCAATAGTAAACCTAGAACTTCCCCTCCTGTTTTCATCAGGTATGAGGGCATAGCTCACAGCTTCACCGGAACACCAAACTAGTTGAAACTCCACCAGTGAAGATGGTATGTTCATTTTCTCCTTGTTGCTTCCACAGAAGCAGGCAAACTAGGTCAGATCCAATCTTATTCTGCAAAATAAATTGAATACTCTTCAAGTGACAAATGGAATGGAACAGTGGAACATGTCCTAGCCTGTTACAGAGGGGAGATTATTGAGTGGTCTGAATTTGCCAGCCTGCCCTTCACACAGGACAGCTGCCCTGGCCTGAACTTCACAAACACAGTGAAGGACAGGAATGAAACTTCTTACAGCTTCCATCACCACTGTGAGGAAGGAACATAAGAACTCTAAGCCACAATTGATAGGAATCAGAGTTTTCTGCCTCTTGTCTCCTCTTTCCATGATTCTTTTGAAAACTGAAGTGGCTCATGAAAAGATACAAAGAATTTTGTAAAACTGACACAAATTTGCTAAATGTTTCAGTGTCACTGAATCCACATTTTTCACTGAAAATCTGTTTCAGACAAACAATTTTGCCCAGCACTATTCATGAATATAGGTAAACAGCATACAGGGACCACTATCACAAAACTTTTATTCTACTAGTTTGACACATGCTTCATTTATATGGACTACAGCATAGGCAAGAAAGAGCTTGTTTTCAAGTTTGTCTTTGTAAACTTATTTTTTAATAAGATACATATAGGTGAAGTGTAATACTGAATATTTCATACTCCTGATGGATCTTTCATATGAGCTGGGTGGGTTTGATTAATGGTAGGTAGGATTCCATACACACAATCTGAGATTTTTGTGGTGTTTAGATGTTGCTTGTAATTATTAGAATTGTGAGCACTGGCTGTTGGGAGTCTGAAAGGACAGGAAACAGGAAGGAGGGGGGAGGAGTTGAGAGGCTGGGAGAGAGCTACAGAGGGTGCAGCAGCAGCTTGGTAAAGAGGTTTCCACTTTGAAAATAAAGTCCTGTTGAAGCTTGTTAGTACCTTGCCTGGTTGATACAACGTTTCGGTGACTAGGATGGATCTTCTGCCTCTGAACCCACCTGCACCCTTTCTGCAAAGCCACGGTGAGCCTCCAATTGCTTTTACTACCTGGATCCATATGTTTGAGACTTATCTGCTTGCAATCAGTGCTACAGAGATTTCTGAAGAAAGAAAGCATGCTCTGCTAATCCACTGCCTTGGAGCAGAAGGGCAGCGTATATTTTACACTTTTCCCCTTGCAGATGATAAATATGAGACCACTCACTGCATTAAAGAATTTTTTTGTGCCAGAAGTGAATGTAGTAGCAAATCACTACAGATTTTGCCAGCGTGAGCAGAAACCAGGGGAAGCTATAATGCAGTATATTGCTTCCCTGAGGAGTCAGATTGTAATTTGTGACTTTGGGAATATGGCAGATGAGATGATTAGAGACCAGCTCATTGAGAAAACAATCATGCTTCATGTAAGAGAACGCTTATTTCTAGAACCACAACTTACACTAGGAAAAGCAATAACCATTGTTACTCAGATTGAGTCAGCTACAGCTGAAGCCAAAATAATGGATACAGGAGGCAGTCCAGGCTGTGACTCCTTTGCAGAAAAGTTCACTATCACTGCAGACACACAAGTGCAAGAGAAAAACTAATGAAAAACCACCGAATCAGCAAATTCAAAATACAGTAAAAGCATGCTTTCGCTATGGATCCCCACAATACCTTGCAAGCTACACAGGATGTCCGGCAAGAGTAGCTCAGTGCAATCATTGCAAAAAGATTGGACATTTTGCTAAAGTATGTCGCAGTAGCCAGTTCAATCAACAGGTGCATGCAGTTACAATACCAGATTTTACCGTGCTGAGCATGGACAAAATCACTACTGCACATATTCCAGAACAGATAAAGTGCACTGTAAACATTTCCGTCATACCCTTAGGCAAACCACACACTATTCAGCTAATGTTGGACACTGGCTCAGCAGTATCTATACTACCTGATTCCATCTATCTGCATTACATTAAAGATGTGCCTCTTACTGAACCCAAACTTCACTTGGTGTGCTATTTGAAAAACCATATTCCAGTACATGGCTGCCTGCCAGCAATAGTTACTTTTGGTGATTGCTGTGTAACATTGTCCACAAAGGCACTCCTATCCTTGGCAGAGATTTATTGGCTGCTTTAAATCTCAGGGTAGTTAATGGACGAATTGATCTTCCTCAGCAAAGCACTCTTGCGGTACACACACCAGTTTCAGCTGGGACCCAACACCAGGCTGAGGAGAAACTCGGCTGTGCTTATGGGTTTCTGCATAAAGTTAAAATGTGGAATAATGTGATGCCTGTACGACAGAAGTTACGGCGCTTATCATTTTCAGTCAGGGAAGCTGTTTCAGAGGAGCTTAGAAAACTTGTTCAAAAGGACATTATTGAAGAGATGGACTCCTCGGAATGGGTTTCACCTATAGTAGTGATGCAGAAGAAGGGTGGAGGCATTTGCCTTTGTGTGGACTAAAGGGAGCCAAATAAAGCTATTGTGATTGACAGCCATCCTCTTCCTCACATAGAAGAAGTATTTGCAGAACTCCGTGGAGCAAGGATGTTCTCTACTCCTGATTTTCAGAGCGCATACCACCAGGTTATGTTGCATGAAGATAGCAGACACCTCACAGCATTTATTACATATGAGGGACTATTTCTTTTTAAATGTGTTCCATATGGTCTCACATCTGTCCCTAGTGCCTTTCAAAAAATGATTTCATTGATTCTGAAGAATCAACATGGAGTTTGGTGCTATCTGGATGATATTATTGTGTTTGGAAATACTTCTGAGGAGCATGACAATAACCTTCAGTCTGTAGTAAACTGCATCAGCACAGCAGGCCTCCAGCTCAATAGGTCCACATGCAAATTTAGACAAACTGAACTCTCCTTTCTGGGGCATACAATTTCACAGGCTGGACTAAAACCTGATCCAGATCATATCCTGGCAATTTCAAATCCTCCTCCTCCAACAGATTTGCAAACCTTACGTTCCTTCTTGGGTCTGACCTCCTGGTATGCAAAATTCATTCCCAATTATGCTTCTGTCATTGAACCGTTACGGGAATTACTACAGAGAAGTTCAACCTTAGTGTGGACAACAGATGCACAAACTAGTTTCAAAACGGTGAAAGACTTGATTGTACATAGTCCAGTACTTGCACTATTCAGTCCTGCATTGCCCACAATTGTAACTACTAATGCTTCTGATTATGGACTTGGGGTTGTTCTCACACAACTGCATGAGGACAACACAGAGAGGACTGTTGCATTTGCTTCAAGGACACTAAGTAATGCTGAGAGAAAACATTCTACAGTCGAAAAAGAAGCACTTGCTTGTGTCTGGGCTACTGAAAAATGGAGAACTCTACCTGTGGGGCTGCACATTCAAGTTGCGCACAGACCACAGCCCTTTGACGACGCTGCTCACCACAAAAGGACTGGAAGAGCAGGATACCGTATTGCTTGATGGTCTGCAAGACTCTCTTTCAATTATGAACTGGAATATAAGCCTGGAAACCAAAATGTGGTAGCTGATTGCCTTTCTCACCTGCCTTTGCCTTCACCAGATGGTCCACCGGAGGATAGGATGTAGTGGTTGAGCTTATTACAAGCACTCTTACTGCAGTTACAAGAGAACAATTTCAAGCTGCTTGTTCAGCGTGTCCAATTCAACAAAAACTACGGGAATTTCTGACAAAGAGATGGCCCAGTGACCCTAAAAACCTTGACCCAGTTTTGCTGCCTTATTTTAGAGTTCAGGATGAACTTTCTTTGTTTGATGGCTGTGTGCTACGAGGTACACACCGGCTTCTTGTACCAGAAGAATTACAGTCAAAACTCATACTCCTGGCACACGATACTCATCAAGGAATTGTCCGAACCAAACAACGACTATGGGATCTGTATTGGTGGCCAGGGATGGACTCTCAAACTGAAGCACTCATAAAATCCTGTGTCACTTGCCAAATGCATGATAAGACAGCAGTGACATGTACCCCTCCATTACAGCCTGTTTCTCTTCCTGAATCTGCATGGGAAAAAGTGGCGATTGACATTGTAGGACCCTTTGATACTGCTCCAATTGACTGCCATTATGCCATCACTTGAATAGACTATTTCAGTAAATGGCCTGAGGTAGCATTTACATCGCAAATCTCTTCTGCTACAGTAATTAAGTTCCTCTCTTCAGTTTTTAGCAGTGAAGGTAACCCCAAAGAACTGGTTTCAGATAATGGTAGTCAATTTACTTCCCTGGAGTTTGAAACTTTTCTAGCAAAGAGGAACATTTTACACAGAAGGTCGTCCCTATATTACCCTCAAGCCAATGGGGAAATCGAACGGTTTAACAGAAGTTTGAAAGGGAGTTTGCAAATGGCTAAACTGGAAGGGCGATTGTGGATACCCTTCACTACTGATTTCTTGCAAGCATACCAGGCTACACAACATGTCACAATGCAAAGATCACCCGCAGAGTTACTGCATGGGAAACAGATGAATACTAAACTGAACATTGCTGGATTGTTAAAGGCACGACCTGAGGCCCCAAACGACGATGATATGAGAAAAAAACAGTTGAACAGAACCAAGCAAAGTCTAAGGCTTTCACAGACAAGTGGCGGGATGCTAAGGAACCAAAGTTTGAGTGTGGTTCCTTCATTAGAGTATGAAAACCTGGAATTTTATGCAAAGGGGACCATAAATTCACAGCTCCTCTTAAAATCATAGGTGTAAGGTCCCTTCTTCTCTATCGACTTTCTGATGGGTGGGTATGGAATGCTTCTTATCTCACACCTGCCTATGCACCAAGAGGAGATTATGCCAACACCCAGGCTGCATTGGATGACTTCACCGTAGTACCAACACAACAGGACATTGAACTGGAACCAGGGCTTGAGAGACGGCCTGTCAGACCTGGACGACCACCTGTCTGGACTAGAGACTATATTATGTAGTATCTATAGTGTTTTTAGTGTAATATTTCTGTCAACGGTATAGTGCCTTGTTTCCTATTTGTTCCTGTGGTTAGAACAATAATGTTTATTTTAATTGGGAGAGTTTCTTAAGAGAGGAGGGAATGTGGTGTTTAGATGTTGCTTGTAATTATTAGAATTGAGAGCACTGGCTGTTGGGAGTCACAGGACAGGAAACAGGAAGGAGGGGGGAGGAGTTGAGAGGTTGGGAGAGAGCTACAGAGGGTGTGGCAATAGCTTGGTAAAGAGGTTTCCACTTTGAAAATAAAGTCCTGTTGAAGCTTGTTAGTACCTTGCGTGGTTGATACAACAGTTTCAATAAAATACAGAATAAAAAATCAGTTGAAATGACATAGTTAACAATGAATATGGGATATGCTGTCATTCAGACCAAATGTAACTACCTCCAATATGTATAGATGTTCTCTTCTCCCTACTAATTTTCATTTCACTTTGGCAAAATTTTTCCTGTTAAATCAAGTTTTGCTCAAATCCCAGGTTTATGCACACAAATCTATAATCTTTATCTATGATAACATAAGTACCCTCCACAGTAAGATCTGCTTTTTGATATTGTCACTCTAGAGGCTAGAAGAGATTACACTTTGATTTCTAAGGTAGACTGTTCTGACTATTCAACATTCAGTTATGACTACACATTTATGAAACACAACAAATCAGAATATAGCAGGACACTGCATAGTACAAACCTAACAGCATTATCTTCATCATTAAAGCATGTTAATTTCTCTGTGTACCATATACATTTCCTCCTGTAGGATTTTGAAGTTATGATAATGGTCTAAGATAGAGAAATTTCACACACCACATACAGAATTAGCTTTTACGTTTTGTGTAAAGCAAGAGGATTAGAATAAGAAAGTTACCAGTTTGTGAAGTAAAATACCACAAGAGCTTAATTCTTCTTAGGAACCATTAAATTAATTCAGACTTTCCGACGCAAAAGACTTTTGTTGTAATAGTGGTAGAGCTAGAGCAGCCAATCTTAAGACATCTCTATCCAAATTTTGTGTGACCACACTTCATTTTAAGTATCTCTCAATTAAAATACTACTATATTAAGATTTCAAATAATTAAAAAAAAAACCTCTTAGTCAAATACCTACAGGGGGGAGATCAATTCAAATTTGAAAGACTGACATTTGCATCTTGACAAACACAAAATATGTGGTGCAGCAGAAGTTTCTTACCTGTTTGTGAGCCTTAATAATTAGTGATCAAGTTAGCGTGATGAAATTTCACTCTCTTGGCTGACTAAGATACCCCTGACTGGCAGGAGCATATTAGGCTCCATGTGTGCAGACTCCTGTGCCTATGTTGAACCCCACTGACTTCAATGGGGCTCCATATGGGGGCAGCGGTCTACAAACACACATCATCATGTGGGATCAGGCCCTTACTGTCCACATAGACCTCTTCACATGACTCCCTAATGAGAACTGAAGGGAGCAACTCTGAATCAGACACTGAAGACCAAAAGTGACTAACAGAGACAGGTATTTAAAGAATCCAGAACTATTTACTTGCAAAAAGAAAAGGAGTACTTGTGGCACCTTAGAGACTAACCAATTTATTTGAGCATAAGCTTTCGTTAGCTACAGCTCACTTCATCCGATGCAT
Organism: Natator depressus; assembly: GCF_965152275.1. Lineage (NCBI taxonomy): Eukaryota > Metazoa > Chordata > Testudines > Cheloniidae > Natator > Natator depressus. The sequence continues at coordinate 282,940,398 of NC_134234.1, forward strand.
ACTGTGGAAAGTGTAGAAGATCTTATTATATACACACAAAGCATGAAAAAATACCTCCTCCCACCCCACTCTCCTGCTGGTAATAGCTTATCTAAAGTGATCACTCTCCTTACAATGTGTATGATAATCAAGTTGGGCCATTTCCAGCACAAATCCAGGTTCCCCCCCTCTCCCCTCCCCACACACACAAACCCACTTTCCTGCTGGTAATAGAGAGTGAGTTTGTGGGGGGGGGGGTGAGAAAACCTGGATTTGTGCTGGAAATGGCCAAACTTGATCATCATACACATTGTAACGAGAGTGATCACTTTAGATAAGCTATTACCAGCAGGAGAGTGGGGTGGGAGGAGGTATTTTTTCATGCTTTGTGTGTATATAATAAGATCTTCTACACTTTCCACAGTATGCATCCAATGAAGTGAGCTGTAGCTCACGAAAGCTTATGCTCAAATAAATTGGTTAGTCTCTAAGGTGCCACAAGTACTCCTTTTCTTTTTGCCAATACAGACTAACACGGCTGTTACTCTGAAACCTATTTACTTGCAACTCTCTTTAACTGTCATTTCCGTTGTAATGCATTTTGCCTCAAGACCCTCAAAAATGTTTCTGCAGCACATTACCAAATTATTAAGAAAAAGGAAATTAATTTTTGTTGGTCAGCAAAAAATTAAACTGAAACTGATTTACTGGACAGCCAGGATCTTCACCAAGTCCTACAGCTGGACTAATAAAAAAATATGGTTCAAGAGCAGAGCTTCCTTTCCCCAAAGGAAAAAAAAGCAAATTAGTTCTGAATGCCAAAACCTATGTGGCTGATTCTGGGCAAAAAAGCACTTGCATTTGCTACTGAATTTTTTAAAAAATGCATTGTCTTAAAGTCTTTGTTTCATGTCCAGTACCATAGCACTGTATAAATGAATGGCAGTAAACCAATAATATACCTTATCAATCATGAGGAAGTTCTCTACTTTTTCTCCATTTTCACAGGTAATATCTCCAACTTCTTTTACAGCTGTCGGTAAAAGCTCTTTCACCTCCTGGGCTATTATTCCTGTTTGCAAAATAATGAAAAACTAGTGTAAAAAACAAACAAACAAACAAACAATTTACTCTCAGATTGTAATTTGTATTCTCCCTAATGTGGCCATCCTAAAAGTTACAAGTCGAGTTCTGCAGAAACCAGATTTTCCTTTTTGTAGGAAATTCTGCAATTTTGATTTTTTTCCATTCCAAAATGGAACAAAACAAATTTCCTGAGAACCAAAATTCAAAATATATTAATTATTATTACTATTATTGCAGGTAAATCAAAACATTTATTTGATAAAATCTAAATGTTCCATTCCAGTTTTGACTTTGTATTTTATATTACCTAAATATAAAATTAAAAAATTGAAAGAAAAATCATCTTTATCAGAATGCTTCATTCTGGTTTGCTTGTTTTTCCCATATCCAGGCATGTTTCTCCAAAATTTTTCAATTTTGACAAAAAAGCATTTTCTGATGGAGAAACATTCCCTCAGAAAATTTTCAAGCAGCTCTAATTACAGGTTTTTATCATTTTAGTCTTCACCATTCTAAACCACTTATCTAGAACTACTATCTGCTTCTACATATATATATTATTTACTGGATGGCTCAATTAGAAATATGGAATTTGCTCTATAGGGACAGACCAGGTGGGTCCCTAGCCCAATTTCCTGTATTTCTGATATTGGCCATAATCAGATGCTTAAATTTCTTCCCAACTTCCCCTTCAATTAGAGGCTGGCTTATTCTCTGAAACAAGAGGGCTTTTATCCTTAATTTTTAATTTCATCCAATATAATGTTCTAGTTGTCTAATCCTTTATAAAATTGCCCAACTCTTGGCCTCTGCAATAGCCTATGGAACTCATTACCACCAGATGATCATGCAGATTTGCTGCCCTTCCAATTCATTGACTTGTTCTTGTATTATGAGGAGGAGTAATAGGTAACATCCTACTGGCTATGAGGAAGCTCCTTCTCCTTCAACTTGTTTCTTTCTTGTCATTTAGATTTGCAAGCCATATGGAGCCATATGGAGCTGTAATTTACTATATGTTTTAGACACTCCCTAGCACAATGGGTCCTGATTCTGTCTGAGGTCTGAATGTGCTCCTGCAATACAAATAATAATTACAAGTTTTCTGCTCTTTGCAATTTGTCATTTGCTACACCTAAGTTGAAGAGCATGTAAAGGGCAGGGAAAAGACAGTGACGTGAAACATTTCTCTTCCCACTTGGTTTCATTTAGTGCAGATGGACAGAGTGGATGGGAAGGAAGGAACAGCAAACACAGAGGTTACAGGGGTAAAAATAGAAGCTACGGATTCGAAGTGAACATTGAGGAAGAAGGGAGAAAACAACATGGAAAGGAAGAGGAAGGGAAAAGAAAAAAACAATTACAAATACTAAATCAAAAATAACCAACTAGAAGTCAGATCATAGAATCATAGGACTGGAAGGGACCTCGAGAGCTCACCTAGTCCAGTCCCCTGCACTCATGGCAGGACTGAGTATTATCTAGACCATCCCTGACAGGCATTTGTCTAACCTACTCTTAAAAATCTCCAATGATGGAGATTCCACAACCTCCCTAGGCAATTTATTCCAATGTTTAACCACCTTCACAGGAAGTTTTTCCTAATGTCCAACCTAAACCGCCATTGCTGCGACTTAAGCCCATTGCTTCTTGTCCCATCCTCAGAGGTTAAGGAGAAAATTTTTTCTCCCTCCTCCTTCTAACAAACTTTTATGTACTTGAAAACTGTTATGTCCCCCCCGCCCTTAGTCTTCTCTTCTCCAGACTAAATAAACCCAATTTTTTCTTCCCTCATAGGTCATGTTTTCTAGACCTTTAATTATTTTTGTCGCTCTTCTCTGGACTCTCTCCAATTTGTCCACATCTTTCCTGAAATGTGGTGCTCAGAACTGGACAAAATACTCCGGCTGAGGCCTAATCAGTGCAGAGTAGAGCGGCAGAATTACTTCTCATGTCTTGCTTACAACACTCCTGCTGATACATCCCAGAACGATGTTTGCTTTTTTTTTTGCGCAACAGTGTTACACCATTGATTCATATTTAAGCTTGTGATCCACTATGACCCCCCGATTCCTTTCTGCAGTACTCCTTCCTAGGCCTTTCCCATTTTGTATGTGTGCAACTGATTGCTCCTCCTAAGTGGAGTACTTTGCATTTGTCCTTATAGAATTTCACCCTATTTACTACAAACCGCTTCTCCAGTTTGTCCAGATCATTTTGAATTTTAATCATATCCTCCAAACCACTTGCAACCCCTCCCAACTTGGTATCATCTGCAAACTTTGCCAGAAGCTGAAAATGGGAAACGGGATGGATCACTTGATGATTTCCTCTTCTTTTCATTCCCTCTGGGGCACCTGGCATTGGCCACTGTAGGAAGACAGGATACTGGGCTAGATGGACCTTTGATCTGACCCAGTATGGCCATTCTTATGTAATGGTTTTCCAATCAGTTATGCACCTACCTTACAGTAGCTCTATCTAGGTTGTATTTCGCTAGTTTGTTTATAAGAAGGTCATACAAGTCAATATCAAAAGCCTTATTAAAGTCAAGATATGCCACATCTACCACTTCCCCCTGCCCCTGCTCCCCACCCCACAAGACTTGTTACCCTGCCAAAGAAAGCTATTAGGTTGATTTGACATGATTTGTTCTTGACAAGTCCATGCTGACTGTTACTTATCACTTATAGACAAAGGAAAAGAGACATGACGGTATTCAACCTGTCTTGGACCTTAGATCTCCACAAGATTTACAAAAGAAGCCAAGTCTCAATAGATTCAATAGACATTTTTGTTTTGTTTTAAGCACAAATTTTCAGCCTATATATGTAAGGCAGTATGTAGCACAATGAGATCCTGTTCCATGATGAGGGCTCCTAGGTACCATGGTAATACAGGTAAATAATAATATGGATTTATGTTTTAAATGCTCAAATACACACAAAAATGGTTGAAGCAATTTGGCTAAAGCCTTAGAAAAGGTGTATCACCTCTGGGCCGAGACCAACCGTGGAAAATGTCAGCTGATTGCATCTACTAAAATGGAGACATATACACACACAATCAATCAGACACCCACATACTCTCATACGCATCAGTTTTAAAAGAAAAACACTGCAAAAGGCCTTAGGATCCTAAAAATGAGATTGGAATGCCAGGGAATTAATCATTATGATACAACATACAAATATAAAAGGACAGACACTAGAACAGAAGAAGAGTTGATTGAATACCTGTTTCATGGGTATTGTTTATTCCCATTACAGATGCAAATTCAGGCTTGTAGTCATACTCAACGAGCCTCATTTGCGCTATTCTTCTCAGCTGCTCAGTTGTATCAACCTAATTGCACAAAGACCAGGTTTCACATGTTCCAATATTAAGGATCAGAGTCACATCAAGGGTTGCACAAGCATATTGAGAAGCATGACACAGCTGCCATCAAACATCTCCCTATTCAACATTAACCAGCTGTTATTTTTACTTGTATTCCCAGTTACATTTCAGTCAAACCACTTCATTTGCAGACACAGCCTCATCCAAGTTCAAAGTCCCCCCCGCCCCCCAGTTCAAACAGGATGGCTCCACAATGCAAGCAGCGCATTCACTTTCCTAAGGCCAACATTCCAACGTGTCTAGGATAACAGAATCTACTTCATGTGTGTCAGAAGGATAATTCATACATGCACTGTGGTGTAAATGTAAATGCCCTGAAAGCTCCACTTCACTCACCTCCTGGATATTCTGTTTTGCTCGACTGTCAGAGGGATGCATGACTGTCCCCATCACTTTCACATTTCCACAGACGACCAGTGCTTCATCTGGTGCATCTGTGTTAATTCCTACTCGACCATGACAGACCATGGTCTCTGGAACATGTCCTCGCTGCCACAACACATCACTGTCATTCTCAAACTGCCCAGGGTTAGATGCCTGAAAACATTTGTTACAGTCAAAGACACAGTAGCACGGATTTACTATTGCTTTATCCAATTTACCAAAGGAATATGAAATGCCATACAAATCTTTCACATTTAAACTACATTTTTGAACTTTGACACATCAAAATGGATAACCTCTAAAGAAATGTTTCCCATCTAGAACATCTGCAGTGCCCGCAAAGCCTTTTCTTGTATTATATTTTACTATAATGTTAAGGAAGATGGTCAACTTCAAAGCTTTTCAAGTAACTAGGTTTGTGATCAGACCTCAGAATCATTTCTGATTTGCCAACAAACTGTTTTCTAGCCTACTAGCTCACTAAGGACTGGACACTGGACAAGAGAAAGAAAGGCAGATTTTAACACATCTCACTCGAAAGATTCCCCATTCCCTAAAGAAACCCATTGAACATACAGATCTCTCTCTCTCTCTCTTTTCTTTTTTACCCGTTTTCAGACACTCTCCTTGTATTTTGTCCAATGTCCATTCTGAACAGATAAGAGGTGGGTTTGGGCTTGAATTCATGCATACTACATTCCCAACATGCACACACTCTGGACTGTAAATCAGACTGAAGGTACATTGTTGTCCACATTGTGGGTACCTAGGAATAACTTATGTTTACGAAACTATCCCACAACTATATTACTTGAAGTGGCCGATTACCACTTCTTTATTGTATTTGTCCAGCACAATGGGGTCCAGGACAAGGGCTCCAAAGTGCTACTTTAACTGCAACATTGTACCAATTTCCTCTTCCCTTTGCCCGTTTGTCTCTTTTAGAATCTAAGCTCTTTGGGACCGAGACTCAGCCTTCTTTTATGTCTGAAAAGCACTTAGCAGCTCGAGGATGTTTCCAGAAACAAAAAAACAACAATTAAGCAGTGTATTGAATCCATGACCCCTAAGTGCTTTGAACAACCTAAACCTTATTAAGATGCCTCAGGAAAAGAATAGAACAATGAGATTTTCTAACGGCTTAACTTTTTTTTTTTTTTTGCATGGATAACAACATTGCTGATTAAAGTGGACATAGATAAATTGACTTTGGAATGGCAGTTGCAACAAATCAAAGCTACCAGATGAATTCCACTTATCAACTGAGACATGGAAATTTCCATCATATTCAAACATATTTGCATAGGCCTGGAGACATGCAAGGTTTAAACACAGCAGTTCCTGGAGAAGTCACCATCTGTAATATATATAACTTTTGCACTCACAAGTTAAGTCAGCTGTCATTTTCAATGAGGGACCCCTAAATAAGCATGTCCACACATTCTACAAAATACTACCCCTTGTCCGAACTCTATTACTTTACATTAATCAAATAAAATTAATCTTGCTCTCAGAGAAAAAAGCTCAATGAACAAAAATCCTAATGCTTTTTTGTTTATTTCCTTATTAAAAATAAACAATTAACACAGAATTCAGGCATTAAAATGTGGATCTAAACAAAATACCAATGTGCCAAAAACTCAGCACTCATTTATAAAGGCCTTGTGTTTTTGCAAGGCTACACCATCTGTGATACAGAGAATTGTGCACTTCTAACTGTCACAATTAGAGCATGAGCTGATGTGCCTGTTAACCACTACTCAGTTTGTAGTTCTTTAATCTTTAACTCTGCAGTATGGCGGACTAGAGTGTATGTTTTTCCCATCGCGATGCATTCAGTAAGTTTTGCCACACTGCAGTAAGTGATGTCTTTATCTACATGACCCTGCCTTCCATTGCAAACATATCAGATCAGAACACTGCTATAGTCCTTTTACTGATATGGCCATTGTTTACATTCTCAGTCCTCTATTTTTGTCCATTCAATCATTTATTTATTTGACTGGCACCATAGGCACAAGTGCTAAAAAAATCTGGTGGGTGTGGGAGCCTAAACCATGAACTTCTGCAGAACATAAGCTTTTATTTAAAGCAAAAATTAAGATACTAGCCCTTACGGTTCACAAGATAATGATCCAAATGTGAATTGGATGCAAAAATGCAGTTGTCTTCCTGAATCTGCAAACAGACAGCTCCAACAGCTCTGCTTTACCAAGCAGCAACAAAGCAGAATTATAGTACTGGGGTCAGTTTTACTGCAGCTATTCAAAATAATCTGAGCAACAGAAAAACTGCCAAGACTCAGATCAGTTTCATGCTGCTACTGCTTGGAAAAACTACGGGCAGTAGCAGAGGCAGGCACTGGAGTTATTCATGGGAGCAGAGCACTGAAAACAGAGGCTACAGGAGAGATAAAGTAGCACAGACCTCATTAGTTGATTTATAGAAATGTATACTACATCCACCCACAAAAGAACACCCAGCCCAAGCTCTCAGCACCTGGGCAATTTAAAAAAAATGTTTATAACAAAAATGAACAGACTGCAGCAATTACCGCCCTGCCCCATGCCCCCCCCAACTAAAGGGGGAAGGGGAGGACCTAGGCCTAGTTATTACAAACTATTAAATTGTTATGAAATACATGTATCACACACAAAAAATACTACATGACTATAGTAGCTGTGTATATGATCTCATTTCTACAGCTCTTTGAGATCTACTGATGAAAAGTACTATATAAGAAGTAGGTATGTTATTAAAAAGAAAAACATTAAATGTTTCTGATAATAGGTCAGTGGCATATGTAATTAGAGCTGGGTGAAATTTTTTAATGAAAACTTTTTTCAGTGAAAAACATTTAGCAAATTCACATCGGTTTTGCTAAGTTGTCCATTTTGAAAAAAAATTGAGGAAAAAAATCAAATGTTTCACTTTGACATTTTTTTGCAACTAAATGATGCGGTTTTTCTGTCTGAAATCACTTTGGTTTGAAATTACCTTTAATTTTATTTTAAAATTTGTAAAAAAAGCTGTTTACAAATGCTCAAAATCAAAACAAAATGTTTCATTCACCCAGAATTTTTTTAATTCACCAAAAACTTTAAAAAAAATCATTTGCGGTTCAACAGAAAACAATTTGTGGTGTTTTTGTTTTGTTGGCATTGACAGTGAACTGCAAAATCTATTCTTTTTTCAGCTCTACATGCTAGTTCTCTTTCATCTTATTTAATTCTCAATATTTCTACAAAAAAAGAACATGAACTTTTCCTTTTAAAGTGCAGTCCAATGGTGATTATAAAAAATAGCTTCTTTTTATTTAGCATATCTATTCCTTTTGTGTATTCAGAGTCAAATGTATTTTACTACAATGAGAAAAATAAAGGTTCACTGTTTTCAGCTCCTTTTAACCCTGCAGAGTCAACACAATTACAACAGCATGAGCTGTGGGTTCTATCCTACCTTGTACTTCATCAACACGGTTGTTTACTAAGTTCCAGTACTAAGCCCGTTGAAAGCAATGGGACTGCATAGGTGTCATGAAGGGCATAAATTAGCCTGCAGAATATTTGACATGGGTGAGGAGACATGGACTGGGAAGTTTTTGACTCCCAACCTCAGACAGTTTGCAGGCCCGGAAGTTAGAAATTATTATTTGTAAACTGAGCACAATTGATACAAAAATAATCAAGAGATAGTAAATATGGAACTTCAGGATGCCGTTTTGAGTTACTCTTCATAAAATAGAACTGCAGCTTAAAAATCATGGGAAGACTACCCCTCATGGGCCCATCCTGTAGACATTTCTCGCATGGGTAGTCCTATTTAGAAGGATTCCTGGCATATGTAAAAATGAGCAGAATTGGGTCCAATTGGATCTGCCCTAAATGTGGTCTTCAAAGGACAAGAACAAAAGTCGTCCCTTACTCTAAATTCCTTTTCCTAAATATGATACAAACACATATGCTTTTTCAAAAATTAATTGTTCAAAAGTACCAGGTGCCTATTGTAGATTATAAGCTGCGCATAATTTAAAAACAATCCAAGAGCTTTCTAAAATTTCCCATATTTTTGAATGTCTTCTCACTCCCTTCTCAATATGTACTCCTCTTAAAACATGTCCATCTTTCACACATGCACACACAGATATACAGAACTATTTATAGCCTCACAACAAGCCCTCAAAAACATGAAGATCCCTAAATCACCATGTGTACTACAAACAATTATAAAATGCACGCTGCCCAACAATAAACAAAAAATTCTCCCTTGTGAAAAGAAAATCAGAACGTGGTTCAAATAAACTTGTACCTACCCTCACAATGATCCTTTCAGAGACATGTGCAGACAATAAATAGGACTGGTCCTGACTGACAGCATATAGTCCAACCACCAGCATGAAGTATCTAATATGAAATTAATTTCAATGATTTCACAAGAAAGCTGAAATAATCTCACAGGCATAATGTATCTGTGACTGTAGGGGACCACCCTGACCATTAAGGTTTTCTGTCACTGCCTGCCTTATAATTTTGGGTGTCTTAATACTATGCTGCCATAGCTCAGAGCCCTGATAACAGTAGCCAGTCTACCAACATAAAGGTCTCACCCTGGCTTCCATCAGCCTGGTTACTCCTACAACCCTGCCAGTCCCCATTTCCCCTCCTCTTGGGGTCCAGACTCTGACTGTCTCACTATTTTTCTGGCCAAATTATTCTACCAACAATAGTAGTATGTTTAAAATACAACTTATTTTGCAGAATGGGAGGAAAATTAACACTTCTTACTCTCTGTTTTGTTCATTCTCTGTTAAATACTCTTTGGAGCCAATGCTCATTGAAGTCAATAGAAAGACTTCAGTATTGCCAACTCCAACCATTCAAGAAATCATGTATCAGGCCCCCCAAAACTCATGAGATTGGCTACAAATAAATAAGCTTTTAAACTCTATATCTAGGTTTCTTTTTATTTGCATTCTGGTTTCCGAGCTGTTAAAGTATAATCTGGGTGATATTTTCCAGCTTTGTGCTGCAGCCATGCGGACTAGAAACTTTTCTTTTTTTGGTAGTAAAATTAAAACAGACTCTCACATAATTCTAAAACTTCAGGAGCTGGGTCTTCAAGAAAGACACCAAAGACCATAAAAGTCAAGATAAAATCATGAGAGCTGGCAACACAAACTTTCACAGACTATATCTGCCTCATTGTAAGCCAGGACACTCCCCCCTTACACTCCTGCCCCCCAGAAGACCATCACTCTACCTTTGGTCAGGATTAGGTTTCCCCTTTTTTCTCATGTTATTTGCTGTTGTTTCACTGAAATGTAACCTTCCCAGTGTCACTTTGGTTGCCTGGTCTGCTGGTAGATCAAGTCTAAAACAGAAAAAGGAAACAAGTTAAGAGGCAAACCACCACCCTCCACCTAGACCACTTCCGATTGTCCTGCAGGTTTGCTCAAGCTGATTAATATGCTTCATTTTTCTGATTTTATATACTGAGCTGACAGCAGAGGCACCTCAGTACATGTGCAATGCTCCCCCACTTATAAAAATGTCACATTTTCTTCTTTTATGGCACCTTTCAACTTAGGTGCCAAAGCACATCAGCCTCACATTAATCAATCCATCACAACAATCTGTCAGGTAGTTCAGTAAGGGGGTGAATGTAGTCAATCGTATACGGTACCCAATCAAGAGCGGGAATATTTGGGTTCTTAGTAATATTCATATACTAAGTATCTCTGCACCAAGAGCCATACATAGCTGCACATAATAGGCCCATTGACATACATGGGTATCTGTTGCTAATTTAGGATACTACCATAGATCATTCAACCTACAGTAACACATTAACCAAACCGTAATTTCTCTCCTGTTTGTTTTTACCTATATCTGATTTGCATTTTCGTGTCCACTATTGCATGTAATGATGATCTGATCAAACATTTTTTCATGGACAAAGAATCGTCCAATTACTCACTTTTCATCTGGTGTAAATCAGTGTTACTCCTTCAGTGTCAGTGGCACTACATCAAGTTACACCAGCTGAGAATCTATCCCTTGGTAGCTAGAAAAAGAACCATGGCGGAAAAGGCTACGGGCTAATCTGTCCCCCATTTTCCAATTCAGCATTCACCTCTGTGGATTTTTGAATAGGAGATGTAACCTTTTCTGAAAGTTAATGTGGCGATTTTTCTCTATGTCGTATCTATATGACATGCAGTGTTTTTGTAGCCACGTCGGTCCGAGGATATTAGAGAGAAAAAATGGGTGAGGTAATATCTTTTACTGGACCAACTTCTGTTGGTTAGAGAGAAGCTTTTGAACCACACAGAGCTCTATTATAGAATTTTGCTGCTTTTCTCTTGGCATGTTCTACATCCAAAATGTTTTTGGTCAGATGTTTCTATCCATGTAGAAAAGTGGTATGAATTTACCTATAAATCACACTGCTGTGTGAAAGAGTTGTTTTTGTCAAAATTTCTACGACCACAAGCAAATGTTAGGTCATAGGACGCAGTCAATTCCAGTCCATGATTGCAACTGAAATATTTATACTAGTAACAAAAGGAAAGTGTTTAACAGAGGTCAAACTACTAAGATACATGTGATATAAATACACTGGTTTCTAGACAGAAACTACTCCCCTATAGAATTTTTTTTTGTTCTGTTCTGCTGTACATTATATTTTGCTTCTGCAGCTAAAAGGTCTATTTTGTTTTGTTTTTCAAACTTTTCCAAAAATGTACATACATTTTTTTTTGTGATCCATCTGACACAGACAGATTTTAAGTAAACTCAAAGAATAGGACTTGAACTGAAAAATAAAGCAGACTCTGTATCCACTAGACCTATACGTTATTGGATTAATACTATGGGACCAGCTCTTCCTGCCTTTCATTATAAAATATAACGGTGCACACAGGAGGGAGCCGGAGGAGAGGAAATCCTTGCAGAACTTCTCCAGCATTAGGAGTAGGCTTTGACATGCACACTTCCCCTTGCCATTTTTCTTAACCATCCCCCTAAACTTCAGATGGAACAGGCAGTTCTGAGTGCCTGGAACACACAGATCTTGTAGGTCGCTGGAGATTTCCGGGCCATCTGTGCCCCACATCTCCAAATCAACTCCAGTGCCCCCTCTTCTGCTTCTGGCTCTCTAGTGCTGTGGGGGTCCATGCTGTCAGGGACTCCCCTAAACACTGTTGTTCTGGTATAAGTCCCAAGTGTTCAGGAGCTCTGCATATAAATTAAAAGTCTCAGGTCTCTTTGCTTTTTGTTGGATTGGTTGCTGGTGTGAGGGGGAATGTGCATTTCTACACAACCATTGGGCACCTGCTACAATAAAGACATATATATCATCAAAATTAAAAGAATCCTCTAGCAAACATGTTTTACCAAAAATAAAGTGCCCTCCCACCCCCCAAAAAAAGCATTTCTTGAGTTTCAGAGAGACAAGGGCCTTTTTACATAAACCAACTGAGACATTAACAGTTCAGGAGAATGGCTATGATGTTGCAACACTGGATGAGGATATCAGGCAATAAATCAGGGGAAGCAGGTTTAGAAAGGAGATGTCTGATATTGACACAAATAGCCTGACTATCAGCAGGGAGAGGAAAAGGAAGTATGAGGAAGTACAAAAGGCTTTCAGTAAGTTTGCCTTAAGGCTTGTCTACACTACAATATTAGGTCGACTTAAGTTAGGTCAGCCACAGCAGTAATGAAATCAGCTGTTGGTGTCCACACTGCCCTCCTTCTGCTGGTGGTGCGTGTCTTCACCAGGAGCACTTACACAAATTGTAGTGGGGCATTGTGGGGAACTGACAGCTATGCTGGGCTCATATCTGGAGCCCTCCCAGTCACCAGGGTTGAGCTGTGAGCTCGGTCCAGGACTCAATTTCACAGGAGGAAGCCTATCAGCAATGAAATCGACACTCGTCAGTTTCACCGCTGCTATTATTTCACATTTTGTCTGGGGCTCTGGCTGGCAGAGCTCACAGCTGGAGCCTCTCCCCCAGCCCCAGGGCTGACATGCACTCCTCACTTTGTGACTCAGTAAAGTCAATTAGAGTTTTGCTTGAATAAAGACTGTAGGGCCAGGCCTAGAATTACTATCTATTTGCCATGGAACAACAATTTCTGGTGAGGAGAATTGGGAGGGAGAAAAAAATTCTTACTTAACAGGATTGAAAGATTTTTTGCTTCGGTCCGACTGAGACTGTTCAATGGTGATTATCTGATTTGGGGCGTCCGCCTATAATTAAAAGGAAATAACCTTTTCAAGTACAAATTTGAAAACGTGACAGGTTACACTTTTAAAAGGTTATTTTTCTCACAAATAAATGTAAGAGGTTGTAATGAGAATAGACCAAGAGTCAATATACAAATTAATTAGAAAACCAAGCTCTCTCAATTGTTGTGGAACCACATATATAGCGACATAGGAATCGCCACCTGTTCAGAGCAGTGTTTCACTAGTCCAGACTCATGGATCCCACCGTAGCCAGTAAGTAACGGAGATTTCAAAGCCTCCTTCATGGACAGTTATGCAATAATATGTCAAGGGGAAAGTTTCTTCCTGATCCCAAGTTGTTAACAGTTGGTTTATGTCCTGAAGCATGAGTGTGGATATCTTTTATGAATATTTATACAAACCAGGAAATTCCAGAAATTCTTTTAGACATGTCTAAACCTTTTCCCAATCCTGTCAAGCTCTTTTTTCAATAATACCATATGACAGTGAGTTCCACCAGTTAACTATGTATTAGAGTTCTAAGAAGCATGAAGCAAAGCAAAGTTATTAACTACAGTATCCTTTAAAAATACCTATACAAATATTTAAAACCACTACCCTCTTCTGGTAAATAAAACCTAGGGCAAATCTTTCAGACAGAAGGGAATTTGAATACAAGAGCATTGCTATACACAAAAGGAATTGAGGATGAGAAATGAAATTTTGGGTTCCACTTGACTGGCTGGAGAGAGCTTGATTAAATTTCATAGATTCAGGCCTCTGCCATCATCCAAAGATGACCTCCACTTTTGTTGTACAGAAATTCCACTCTAAACTATCATTCCCCACCCAAATCATGTACCGTCTTCCCACCCCTGACTGTTTATGTATACAGTAAGCCTGATAAATCGATCTGGCAGAATTGTTCATAATGACCAATTTAGCCCTTTTTCTGTTTGTGGATTGTCTGGGAATAGAATTCGATTTTTACCATTTTTGTGAACTACTTTTTTCAATTAGTCCTTATTCATGGTATGTGATTGACCACCTAAGTCACATGGTACCATCTGCATTCCCTGATTGGATGACAAACTAACAGGAGGGAAATCAGTGTTATGATAGCTGTACAAACATTACACCCTTCAGCACACATCTGCAGAAGTGTGCGCAATCTCACTATCTGAACACATCCTGATGAACAAAATGTTGCCCATTCTATCAGACACCAAAAAACTAACAGAAAGAGTCAACAGTAATTAAATGAATTCCGTTTTTTATTCAAATAAATTATTGCAAATGCTTTTTGCACTATTCCTCCTGCTCTATTGATAATCACATACTTATAATGAAGAGAAATTAAAAGCACAGGGAGACTTACCTTAATTCCAAAAGTTTTCAAGTAAAACTTTTCGATAGGTTTCAACCCCTGCTGGGTTTTGACATATTTTGGATTCCCAACAACACTGATGTGGATTGTGATCTGGAAATGGTTCTTCTTCTGGCATACAAAAGCATCATCTGCTGTTGAAAAATTAAATCCTTTGTCTGTGACAATGTGGTATCCTACATCAGGGCTACAAAAATAGGAATAAAGAACAGCTGCAGTAAGCAAGCATACATTTCAGTGACAAACCCTGCTCATGTTCCTTTGGGTGGAGTTAAATAAATAATGAAATCCTAGGACTGGAAGGGACCTTGAGAGGTCATCTAGTCCAGTCCCCTGCACTCATAGCAGGACGAAGTATTATCTAGACCATTCCTGACAGGTGTTTGTCTAACCTGCTCTTAAAAATCTTGAATGATGGAGATTCCACAACCTCCTTAGGCGATTTATTCCAGTGCTTAACCACTCTGACAAAAGTTTTTCCTAATGTCTGACACCTAAACCTCCCTTGCTGAAATTTAAGCTCATTGCTTCTTGTCCTATTCTCAGAGGTTAAGAACAACAATTTTTCTCCCTCCTCCTTGTAACAACCTTTTATGTACTTGAAAACTGTTATGTCCCCTCTCAGTCTTCTCTTTTCCAAACTAAACAAACCCAGTTTTTTCAGTGTTCCCTCATAGGTCATGTTTTCTAGACCTTGAATCATTTTTGTTGCTCTTCTCTGGACTTTCTCCAGTTTGTCCACATCTCTCCTGAAATGTGGTGCCCAGAACTGGACACAATACTCCAGCTGAGGCCTAATCAGCACGGAGTAGAGTGGCAGAATTACTTCTCGTGTCTTGCTCAAAACACTCCTGCTAATACATCCTAGAATGATGTTGATTTTTTTGCAACAGTGTAACATGGATTAAATGAAAGTGGGATTATGTATAATCTCAAGCAACAGATCTACATGTGTACCTGCCGACTCTGTGGGTGCTCTGGGACTCGAGCACCCACGGGGAAAAATTAGTGGGTGCTCTGCACCCACTAGCAGTCAAGCTCCCTGCCCCACCCCGCCGCCTCACCTCCTCCTCTACCGCCTCCTCCCAGTGCACAGCGTCTCCGCTCCTCCCTCCCTCCCTCCAGTGCTTTCCACCGCCAAACAGTTGTAGCAAGCTCTGGGAGGGAGGGGGGAGGAGCGGGAACATGGTGCGCTCAGGGAAGGAAGCGCCGAAGAGGTGGGGCTGGGGCGGGGATTTGGGGAACGAATTGAATAGGGGCAGGGAGGGGGTAGAGTTGGGGCAGGGACTTTGGGGAAGGGGTTGGAGGTGGGGCAGGGGTGGGAGCAGAGGCGAGCCAAGCACCCACCGGAGCCAGAAGAAGTCGGCACCTATGCACGTGTTGTTCTTTTATCTTCATAAGGGTAGGACTAGAAATTCTTTTTAAATTGACTTGTAATTCTACTCTGGCACCTTACATATAGGAAGGTTAAGAGTGGGGGAAGTTTACACAATTCTCGCTTACAAATCATATAGAAAAGCACACCTCCAAACCATATCAGTTTATTCCCAGAGCTCAAAATGCACCACTATAAGTAACTGAGCTGAAAATGCATTGTGTTTATTGACGTGCCAATCAGCCAAGTAGACATCTTGCTTTGTTCCGGAATTCATGCAACCAAACACTTTCACAGTAGCTTTTGAAGTGGAGTAGGGTTTTACTCAGGCCAAACATACAACTGTTGACACATGCACTCTGGAAAGATCTCTATAAAGCACTGTTTTATAGTGCTGTTCCTCATCCACAAAGTAATGGAACCCTATTCTACTTATTGGAAGGGATAATTTATCAGCTAGAGAGAAAAGTTCTCTGTCTTTATATTCCCTGATTCAGAGCACATCAGGCAAAGGGGTCAAAAGATCTTCCAGAAAGATCCAGCAAATTAGCCACCCAGACAATGGTTGCAGTCTGCTGGCATAAGTGACTGATAATCTTGAAGTAACAGGACTACACGGCAAATCTTCCAGATACGAAGAATGACTTTCCTCATTAATGAGGGATTTGACGATAATGATCAAGTTCCACTATGGAACCCCTCATTAGCACAACCATTAATGACAACTTTTCAAGACTAATCCATTTATTTGGTCATTATAGGTTGGAAGGATTTAATATAAAGATTTTACAAAAGATTTATAAAGATTTTATCATCTTCTGAACAAATTTTAATCATGGATTTTCTGGCATAGAGAGCAAAGCTAAAAAGGCTTCATAAACTACCAGACTGCTTCTGAACTCCCTTATTTTTTAACATAAGTCATAATGAGTATAGCAGGTTTTAAAAGCATCATCGCTGAAGAAACTCCTTAAGCATCTATATAAATTTTGAAATTTCTTCTAGGTAAGGGCAATGCCAATTTATAAGATGACGATTTAAAGCAATTTCTGAACATTTGCTTCAATGCAGACACACAGGTCAAGAAATAGAAGTACAGCTTTTCCTTCCCCAAGAGGAATGATTTGGGTTGAAGGTTATTCTGAAGAGTACTGTCATGGTTGGATTCTTACCTACTGTACCCAGGCACATCTTCATAAAGCAGTTAAGACACACATGGAGTATCTAGGCCTGATTTTGCAAGGAGTTTTATTGGGATTTGAAGGTGCTGAGCCTGTTCCTTTGCCTAACTAGGGCTCAGTGATGTTTCTTATGAGTCTGAGCCGTGGTGCGGTTGGGGAGGAGGCAGACGGCTGGAATGCTAGCATGAGGAGACGGCATGCTTCACCTGTCTATGCCTCTGTAATGTTGACAGTGCTCCTCCAATGCAACTTTCCTGGAATACACTCCACATCAGCACACCTCTGCCTGGGTTGCTAGCAAATCCAACAGTATTTCTTTCATAGCACTGGGAGGGACTCTGTGTGGACTCCATGCAGCGGCCCAAGGTGTATGGGAGGGGAAGAGAAACGTTCTCTCATACCTTTCTTCCCACTCATCTAAGGGGAGGTGTAATCTAATCCACAGAGTTAAATCACAGACTGAGAGCCCCAGTCCTTCAAGCCCTCCACACATGGAGCTGCCAATGAAGTCAGTATCAGTTCCATGGTCAGAGGGGCTGCAAGATCAGAACCTTCAGGCCCAGGACATACGAAGGTTTATGCACAAGTGGTCCAACTGATGTCAGTAAAGTTGCTCATGTGAAAAAGGATAATCATGCACATAAAACATTGAAGATCATGCCCTGTATGTGTGTTATGAAAGCAGTCAGCTGTGATATGAGGCCATTTCTAGTGCACTGACTAACAATGCCTTACACATCTCTTTAAAATGTAGCTGTAAATAAATCCTTTAGCAGCAGCAGCAAATTAAATAGATAGAGTGCAAGTGGAGGCGAGTTTGTTAACTGATGGATTTAAATGTTTAAAGGGAGTTGTAAACATTTTTGCACTTGAAAATAAACAGATTAGGGTGTTTTTTTATATAAATATGTAATTCTGTTTCCCCTATATCAGGGGTTCTCAAACTTCATGGCATCACAGCCCCTTTCTGACAACAAAAACTACTACACGACCCCATGAGGGGGACTGAAGCTTGAGCCCGCCCAAGCCCCGCCCACTCAGGCGAGATGGGGGCAAAGCCAGAGCTCGACTCCCACCACCCTGGGTGGGGGGGGGGCCAAAGCCGAAGCCCAAGGGCTTCAAGCCCCAGGCAGGTAGCCTGTAACCTAAGCCCTGCCACCCAGGACTGAAGCCTGATCCCGCTGCCCAGGCATGAAGCCCTTGGGCTTCAGCCCGGGGTGGTGGGATTCACACTTCGACTTTGGCCCCGGGCCCCAGCAAGTCAAACACGAGCCCTGGTGACCCCATTAAAACAGGATTGGGACCCACTTTGGGGTCCCAACCCATAGTTTGAGACTGGCTGCCCTAAATAAACACTGAATTACTTTTTCCTCCTTCTAATTTTTGCACTTGTAGCTAGGAATTAAAAATAAACAGATTTATTCTCGTTTTCTTGATTTGAAGTCTCCAGGAAGTTTATTCATTTCACAGATTCTGTGAGTTTAAGATTACATGAACTGTGTTCCTGCAGTTAGGATTACTGATTTCTCATAAATATATACTGGCCAGAATCCTGGGAAAATGTGTGCATGTGCTTAAATTTTCACACATGAATAGCTCCATTGAACTTAATGGGACTACTAATGTGTATAACATTAAGCCCATTCTTAAGTGTTTGCAGGATCACCACCTGACTTAATTTTAATTAGCATTTACATTCTGACTGCTGAAGGCTGAAAAACTCACACTCAATAGCCAGAATTTTCAGAAATAACTAGTAATTTTGGGTGTCCAAATTGAGACACCATAAAGGGGCCATCTTTTCTGAAAGTGCGGAGTATCCACCCTCTGAAAACTCAGGCCACTTTCAGGGGTTTCAGATGGGATATCCCAAAACTGAGGCCCACAATAATCAGCAGTTACCTTTGAAAATCTTAACCCATGACTTAAGAGTTAGCTGAAATTTGAGAATTTTTTTTTTTAATAGAAACAGGCCAGAGCCACACAGCTCAGATTTAAATTTTCCCAGAACAAGGGAATTTTCAGATCTAGAATTTTAGCTCCATCTCATCTTAGCTTTTATAACAAGAACAAATTGGCTCGAGACATGTTTCAGAATGGAATCCCACCTGCTGTAAACTGTGACGGTGAAAATACCAAAAGATTAAAAAGAAAATGCTAATTTTTTCTTAGAAACAAAATTCTAAAAAAAGAGGAAACAGTAAGGTTTTTTAGGCTCAATGACAATCTATCTAGACTTAGCAGTGATAATACGAATGTTCTTTTGACACAAACAGGATATAATATCAGGAAGCAGAGAAATTCTGTACACAGATCATAACTACAATGTATCTTGGGAGAAAGACTACTAACACGGACCTATACTCAAAAAAAAAAAAAAAAAGATGCTAATCCCCTAAGTGACCAAATAATGGTCATAATTCATCTATTTAGGTACTTTTATGGTAGTCATCATAGTATCTGTTCCTTGATATAATGCGCCAAAAAAGTACATCCGTTTTAAGTGTTCAACATCTGGGGAATTAAATAGCTGATAAGACTGGATTCAGAGCCTATCACCTCTAATTCACAGCTCAAATGTAGCCATTGACTAAAAGTGGATGTGCAATATATTGGCTGTGGCAGGCCACTTCCTCGTGGAGAGGTATCCAGGCCACAATCACCTCTCCAAGCTGACTGGGAGGCTTGTAGGCTTTCCCAGCAAAGGCACCAAGGTTTGAAAGGCAGAGACATTGAACTATTGGCTCACCCGTAAGACAGTCTCTTCAGAGTAAAAAGGAGTACTTGTGGCACCTTAGAGACTAAGTACACAAGTACTCCTTTTCTTTTTGCGAATACAGCCTAACACGGCGGCTACTCTGAATCCCTTCAGCATGGGGTTGTGTTAAAAAAAAAAAAACCCCACACCTCATATTGCAGCTACATAGTGCTGTCTGTGCATAAATGGGAGACACTAGTGTTCAGGGCTGAACATGATGCACCCAAATTAACCTTTTTTGGAAAGTGTTCTTTTTGGCAAGTGTTTTTTTTATTTTTGGAGGGTGGAGCTGGAGGAAAATACAAGCTAACCCTAGCACTTAAAAGGCTTCTCTACTGTGCACAGTGACTAATTGCTGCAACCCTGGGAGATAAACAAGCTGACATGGAAGGATCTCTGCTAAAAAAAAATGTTCTCTGAATACGAGAACATAGAAAATTGGGGGACGGAGGGAGGGCTGAACTTGCAGTGACCTTTCCGAAGGGGGTATGTTGATATTGGGGAGGTTTTTTTCCCCTTTTGTTGCTGCTGCAAAATTCTGTGTCTGTACAGGCAAACTCTAAAACAGGTGCACAATATTAAAACCTTGTCGCATAGGTTACAAGAGCCCATGCAGCAATAACAAAGTAACAAAGGTAACTACGTTAAGAGGACTTTAGGCCATGGGAAGGTGATGTGCAGTATGTGCAATAGTTATTTGCTCCAATCTGTTTTGCCAAAAGGAGAAAAAAAAATCAAATAGATTTAAGTTAGCTTGGAAGTGTTCTCATGCCTGAAGCCACCTGATTTAGAGTCCATCTGCTGTGTTGAAAAAAATATATCAGAATGCTTGGCATGAACATTCAGTGATTCCCTAAAAGCTGGTGATCAGATTCATCCTCACTTCTGACTGTCACTTTCCCTCCCCACCTCATTTCATTCTGAAAACTACATGTACCATTTATTTCAGCAGCTCAGTGCAAACAAACGAAAATAAATCCAAGTGTAAACATCTGTGCTTACAGTGTTTCGTAACTATAGTTAAATAAGCTGCTCCAGTGAGAAGTTTGATACGGCTGCCATGTTAGAGCCTGATAACATTTGTCCACAGCCGCTACATTCTGTCCATCGCTGTCATAGTCTTGCACTTCAGTGCCACAGTCCTTTACTGTCACTGTGAAGAGACAAATGCCACAGTTCATTTGCTACATGCCAGGGCTAGCCTGTAACACTGCAGAAGACCAGCAAATAAAAAAAACATTGTTTTCCTTTGTAGCTATTCCAAAAATATTTTCCTGCCTTATTTTATTATCACAGAGCATTTGTTTTTTTACCTTTCATGCTCTAAGATATCACTCAGGTAGCACTGCTTTTAATTCTTCTACTCTCCCCCACCCCGAAAAAGGCAACTTTTACATGGCAAAAAAATCATTTGTCAGCTAAGCATTTTAATTTTTGAAATAATCATTTTGTGACAAGATCTAGCAAAGAAAGAAGAAATGCCAGAATTATCAAATACCCCCCTTGCGATAAGCTTAAAATAAAAAAATCCACCAGTCCAAACTAACAAGTATTTAGTTCCATAGCAAAAAAAAAAAAGAAAGAAAGAAGCAACATTAAGCCATTCAAACTGGCTGGCCAATCACTGTTTAATGCTTTATCATGAGAAACATCCCAGACTGCCCATTACATCAGCTTGAAGCAGCCAGCGTCAATGCTGATGCTTGAGATACTCCACATGTCATGACGGCTGAGGAGCACTTCATGTGGGAGACAAATAAATGGAGTGGAGTCCAGAATATAGCATACACTACAGTGAGCAAGCAATCTAAGAATCCTTATGTGGCCTGAGGCAGCATGGTGTGACAGAAAGAGCACAGCACTGTTGAAATAATTGCAGCCCAGAGCCCCTTGCTGCAATAACTGCGTTTCTGACAGACAGCTGGGTGAATACTACAAACAGTGTTCTCTGGTTACTCATTTCAATTTTTAAACTAATTTCCTTCTGCCATGTTTGAGCCCCTTGTGTGTTCACAGTCCACTAAAATTGAGCCACTGGGTTTTATTGACATAAATGTTTGCACAGAGCAAATTTCAAAGCTGTATCGCCATTATTAAAACCTAACATTTTAAATTCACATAAGCAAGCATCTACAACTGCTCGTTTATCCATTCCATCAGGAATAGTAGCAATACCATGTGACTCATCTGACCAATCACAATTTACCAACACAGCTCAAACAACAGATACTTAAAGAAAGGTTTGTGGTCAATCCATATACTAGTTGATAAAAGAAACCACCACAAAAATTGATCTAATAATTTCAAACAACTTATAAGTCTGAAAGAGTGACAGGCTTCCGACTATGCAGTGTTGTTGTAGCTATGTCAGTCCCAGGATATTAGAGAGACAAGGTGGGTGAGGAAATAATCTTTTATTGGACTAACTTCTGCTGGTGAGACAGACAAGCTTTCAAGCTACACAGAGCTCTTCTTCAGGTCTGAGAAATGTACAAAGAGTGTCACAGCTAAATACAAGCTTCTCACTGAAAGGCTTAAATTCATCAGACAAATTGTTCATTGCGAACTAACTATTCAGTTACATACAATCTCATATGCCAAAGTTGATCCAATCCTGTAGAAGCCCAATGAGTCTTTTGGTACATATGGACTATTATAGACTCAGCATTTTCATCATGATAAAACCCTGAATTACATTAATGTTGGGGGAAAAACAATAAAAAGCTTTTTATCAGACCCTTATATAGGTACATTTTATAGAAGGGAGCTGTCAAATCAGATGGCGAGTGACGCTGAAATGCATTCTCTTCCTTCCTTCTGCCCCCCACATTAATCACCTGTTAAGCTGACCCAAGATGGTTTCCATGCCCTAGTGAACTTGTGTTGACTAGGTCAACAGAGTACAGAATCCCTTATGTTCCACAGGCTCCCGCAGGTAAGAAGGACAGAACCCTTTGGCTGAAGAGTGCACTCAGTGAGTGTGAACATTTAAAGTTTCATCTGTAACCTGCAAAAACAGATAGTTCCTCACTTTTGAACAAACAGTGAAGAAAATTGTTTGAAGGAGCCTGTCCTGTCAGGTTTAATACTGAGCCAGCACTAGCATGACTGTCAAAATGTCCTAGTGGTCAACAATATGAAACACTTACCCTGCTGAGAGTTGTTAGTCCATGGTGGAGAATCAGTAGCATCTTCTGACAATTGTGAGTGCCTTCTCTTTTTACCTGATGCCAGGGAAATACTTAAAAAAAAATACATTGTACATTAGTACTCCACAGAATAACTAAATGTATAAGATAACACCAAAGTACCTGATTTCTAACAGAATTTTCACTCGAGTTCCGATTCTGTTTTATTTTTACTGAATTAAGTGACTTATGCTTTTCAGTCTTAAATACCAGTGTCCTTTTTATTCCATGTGACCAAGGAATTCACCCTTTTTAAAGCAAGTTTTACACACACAGCACACCACAGAGATTGCATTTGTTTTGGGCCAGTTGTACTAAAATCCCTGCCTTATTCCTGAATGGGTTTAGTCAGACAGGGGCAAACTCTGTTCCCTCCTCTGTGGAGAAGGAAAAAGGCCATTTACAGTGTTTCTGCTATATAAGGAGGAGGGGGATATGATGCACCTCTTGTGCAGCATGGAGTCTAGTTCCACATGGGAGAAGAGACAGGGCTGGAGGATCTGCCGCTATACGGATCCTTGAGACCTTTTATTTGCCACCCAGACAGGTGTAGGGGCAAGGGCTATAAGCCAAAATAGGTTCCAGTCCACAACCTGGGGGATGGTTACCCTTTCCCTTTGCCTGCCAAGGTATTTTGATGAGGCACTGAGGGAAAGCTTTTGCCTTAATCTTTATTTGTTTTATTATTAAGCACCCAACACATTTTGGTGGCTGAAGACTATATCAAGTATATAATGAGTATTCGGTTTTATCACATGAGTAAGAGGAGCTGGTTTTTCTCATGCCTCATGTCAGAATGTTAACTCGTGAAAATAAAATCCCTCAAATGGGTGTTGTAAAATACCAGAGATATTTCTGCCATCCCAGCTACTCATTAGCTTACAATCTCTCTCTAACCTTGTAACTTTTTATTGAATTGAATTGCTTTTGGTTTTAATCTGACTTTTAATCTTTAAAATATGGTGCTTAAAGAACAATAGCCGATAAGGATCCCATAAAATGTCTAAACAGAGCCACCATGTGGAGAAACTTGCACCCACCAGTATTTTTCTACACGTAGTTCTTTCCAGACTGAAACCATATAGCTCTTAAGAGCAGCTGCCACCTTCCCTCTTCTGTATCTGCCTTCCTTCCTACATAATAGAATTATACCTTACCCAGCACTATGAGAGGCCCTTGGCTGAAGGTAGGAATAATTTAAACCCAGACAGCTGGAGGATATAGAAGTATTCCAGGGAGACGTGGCATTATCTGTCTTGAGACAGCAGTCTTGGGGAACACCGCAAGAATGTCCATTGGTGCTCACGTCAGAGAAACTGTCAGGGTATCTACAAAGAAATGTATCGGGTGCCCCAGCAGAAGGGAAGGAAAGTGACGGCCGCAATCCAGTTGGCCCTGAAGCATCATAATGTAAAGCTGCAAGGAATAACAAATGAAACATTTCAATCATAAAGAGAATAGAAAGAATGCTAATAAGTACGGTAAGATTAGAACTCGCACAACCCACCCTTCAGTTGTGCTGGAGAATATGGTTCTGATCCTGAATCTGGCGGTGATTCTGGTAACAGGCTTTGCCTAGAGATGAAAAGGATACTTTTATTTCACTAAGAAAAGAAATGCATAATAACCATAAGCCAATCTTTAACTACCTCAGACCACATGAGTAATTCATAACATATGGACCTGGTAGCCTTAAAGGCTTGGCCTGCCTATAAAAATTTAAAATTCCCTTTCTCTCTAGGCTGTGGATGGGAGACGCCCAGTATCTTCATCAGCAGAAGGTATCAGCTTTAGACAATTTGTTCTGGCTTATGCTTTGGCCTCCAGAACTTCAGCGCTGTGGAAATTAAGAGATGCAAAGTAGGAATAGTGGAGAGGAGAGGGCACGGGACACAATGGAAGGGGGTTGAATTTGCATTTGTCTGATTCAAATAGAAACTAGAGCTGGGCCCCTGCAAACTCACTGGGAAAGAGTGAGTTCAGGGCAGGGTTTCCAGGCAAGATGCGTGCTTTGCTCAGCGCCCCCAGGCAGTCTATTTGGACTCATTTTCATCCCCGTGTAATTTTTCAGCTCAGTTTGGAAGACCTTAACAGGGGGTCAATATTTGTATTTTTCATAGCTAACTCCCAAAATGCTCAGGAATACAGAGGATTGGTAGATTTTTTTTTTAAATGCACACAGCCCTGCTGAGGCAAGAGCACAAAAGCCAGCGTAACCTTATCATTTAAGATCAGCTATTCATACCATGTATTAAACCCCACTCCCACTTTGTTCAACCGATGGGGTAGCTGCCCAGAACAGTCTTGGTGCCTATGGTTGCATTTTAGAAATCTGAACGAATTAAAATACATTACAAATGATGTTTTTGTTAGGCTCATAACCATGCAAGCCAGTCTCTGACATCACACTACATTAAAATGGTCTGTAAAGATAAGAGCTGCATGTGTAACCCATTGGCCAGTGTATTGTTTGTCCCCAGTGTGCTCAGTCAACATGGGGTCTGTTACAGCTCTCAGCTTAAGAGGTTGACTCTCCATTTCAAGCTGCAGAGCCCCTCCTCCACCCCCATTCAATTCCTGATGTTGGCCAAGAGGCAGCTCTCACACATACACTCCAGCTGGGACTTTCAAAGGAGCCCAAGGCAAGGAATTGCCTATGCAATAACACTGTCATTTACCCAGAACTGGAAGAGACCCTCAGTTAAAGGTAGGAATTATTTAAATGCAAAAGGAAATGGAAATTCAGTCAGAGTTGGGTGCATAACTCCTGTAGGCTCCTTTGTAAATTTCAGACTCAATCTCTACTTTGAAATGCTGCCTGAGAAATTGATGGGTAGGATTTATAAATAGACAGGTTAATAAAAGAAAGCTAATTGCAAAGGAATTTTTTGGGGGGTGGGGGGAGGAGCACTATCTGCTTGTACAACACCCAGTGCCCTACTACAAGGTTAAATAGAAAGCAATTATTTAAAGGGATGCTGTTAAGTTAAAAATATTAACACAAAAATGCCCTTACCTCTATTGCAAACACTTTTGTGCTTAAAATAGAGTTTCAGTGATCTAGTTTACATTCTACTATTTACAGTGTTTAATTTTGTATATATTAGTTTGCACACTGTGAAAGACAAGTCAGTTTCACTTTTGTTTGCAATCCATTTCATTGACATGTTGTGGTGCATTTCAAGGTTCTGTTGCTCTTGGTTTTATAAAATGTCACATTTATAAAACCTACATTTTGGACCAGATGTGACTTGGTGAATGCCCTTTAAGAAGTGAGTGTATGAATAACATTTAAAGTTTTCTTCAGAGTAAGGAGATATTTCTAGAGCTTTTTAAAACTGTGTTTAATATTTTAAACATTGTTTTCTAACTTTTAACAAACTAGAGTTAGGAAACTGATTTGCCTCATAAAATTTGAACTGTAAATCTATAAAAGCCTGCAATTTCCCTTCTATATACTGTATGTACGTTTCCTGGTTTCAAACACTGCCTCAGGTACCCACCTAATTTCTGTTTTAGATTAAAATATTTCAAATGAAAGTCCAACAACATATTTTATACACTACTAGAGGAAGGAAAGTAAACAGTCATTGAAAGGGGAAGGAAATCACTGTAGATTCACGTTGGAAAAATACCATGGTTTTGTGTTTAAAAAAAAAATTATAAGTTTGAAATAAACTTGAATCACAAACTTGGTACATCCATTGAGTATCCACTTGGGAAACAAAAATTCAATGTTTTACTTTTCATTTGCCCCTCACTTTTTGCCTTTACTATGGAAAAAGGTGGGGAAAACCACATATTGTGTCAGCTTCACTGTGCAAAAGGAGAGAAGTGTAGATGATGTATTCCATGGCACTCACAATTTTTAAAAAACATATAATAGCAACTCACTGAGATTCTGCTCTGTTTGTGCCTGCAACATAGTAATGCATTGTTCCTAAAGATCATTTCAAAATGTAAGTGCAAAAACTTATTTGGGCCAGTTTTTATATTCACTGCACCATGCCTGATGTCTTTTGTATCAGCGTTGCATCCTTGCTCCTTCTTAATAATATGAATATCTTCTTTCAAAAAAACAGAGAAAAAGTTGTATTAATATAGTTTTCTCTTTAATGGAATTGTGTATAATTTTCTTTTATCTGTATTTTAAATATGCCCAGGCTCTTTATATGGATTTATATGGATTTCTCCGTAAAACTTTATTTTTGGTTTTGTTTTTAATACTTCAATGCAGAGAATTGTAATTTTAGTTGCAGAATTTTGACAAGAATAGTTATTGAACTGTTAACCTAATAATTAATAAAATGTTACTACACTTCACTATAGTTGAAAATCAGTTAAGCCCCCAAAATACAGTACATTTGATATTTTGCCCCCCCCCCCCCCACACACACACATTTTTATTTATGTATATATAAAAAGAGTTACATGATTATAGAGCAGTTATCTACAAGTATATAATATTATATCTACTGTAGATTCATAACGGTGGTAGTAGATATGGAGTAATAGGCTTTTCCTACTTAACCTGTTAACTGGCAATACCATATGGTCATGAGAAGTGAAGTCTCATTTTAAAGGAGGTTTAATCATCTGTAATCTGGTTCTCTCTATATGCTTAGTGATACTAAAAACTAAGACCGCAAGTATCCAAGTAAAGCATTCCTTATATTCTTATTTTTTCCTCTGCCTGCAAACTGAGAAAGTTTATTCATAATTCATGAATGAAAATGGGTTAGTAATAGCCTACTTAGCCCATTGTAAATCTGTGCAGTGCATGTGTATGTATGTGTATGTGTATGTCCAGAATGAGAAATGGCATGAGGTTTTACCCTCCCCACCCAAACATTCTTTGACCAGGTGTTGGTAGGTTTCAGGCTTTGAATAATAATCTTTTGTATTTAATGACAGTCATCTGGCAGTTAGGATGAATTATCTGTGTTTTAAGGTCTGATGGATTTGTGGTCCATAGTAAGCTGTCCTCAATTATGCTCTGTTGAATAGTGTAACGTAATTTATAAATTATTTTTTAAAGAGATCAATGAGTTGTTTCTTAGTTATGAAAGGGACATTAGGATGGAAGCAGCAGTTCTTATCCATAAAAAAGCAATATGTTTGACACGTTTAAATTTACCACAATAACTAATGTGAAAGTTATCAATGAGCCTATCCTTCAGTATCATCCACGCCTTTAACTCTACTGTACCTTAAAAGAAAATCATGTTTCAATTGCCATCTCCCTCTCTTTTTTCAAGACATAGAGCTTCAAGAAAGGATCAGGACTTCTGTTTGATCAAGTTACTTTCTGTAGAACACAGATTTGAATGGGACTTGAGGTGTGATTGCTGTGTTCAGACGGTAGCAATGTTGCGATTACAGAACCCAAGAAATGTGCGAACAAGTTCAGTTCTCATTGCTAATACTTACAAGGCTCCAAATTCCAAGTCACTGCCAAGGAATTCTTCCAACATACTTGTATCCACCATAGCATTCTCCAGGGCTCCATGCACATCTTGCCCTTCAATTAAAAAGAAAGAAAGATTGTCATTCAGTCCATGGTTTCCCCAGATCATAATACTCCAGACTCCAGCACATGCAGAATGCTGTAGCTCACTTTCTCATGTGTACAGAAGACAACCACATTCCCCCTGCCTTCAGATAAAACCCTCCTGCACATGATAGAAGGGCCACACTTTCACACTGGGGCTAGATTTCCACATGCAAGGAGGGATGGGAAATATAGGAAGCAGTGGGCAGCATGGAAGAGGTAGTGGGAGATGACGGAGCAGCTCTAGACATGAGACGTTTTCTTCACATCACACTTCAAGAACCATTGTTTACATACATCATTCAATGAAATATAAGTGTAAGGTAGGTTGATGTAGGTCCATATTTTGCACCATAAAATGCAGGTATTGAAGACTATTTCATAGTCATCTGCTTGCTGGGATCAGTACAAAGCAACTAGTCTGGACATCAGGGGTTCTGATATTTTACTCCATTTACTAGACTTGGGTTGTCAAACTGTTTTTGAAACACTTCAAAACACATAAAAACCACTTTCCTTTGGATTGGTTTAACTTTAGACAAACAGAACAAAATATCAGAAATCTGATGTTAGGCGTTATCTTCCTGATGTTTTCCTTACAAAACCAGAGCACTAACATATAGAATTTAGTAATGAGTGAAAAAGTTCAGTACTTTGTCCTTCGTTGCTTAGTAACTGAAGGCTATAAATGGATTTTATGATTATAAAGTCTATAGCATTAACAAGGACTTTTTCAAAAGTCAGCTGGAACTCCCTAAAAAGATAAACAATCTTACTTTTTAAAATACTTTATGGCCTTTCTGGGTTCATAATAAATATGGTATAAGGCAGGCTGCATGGACAACACTGCTAGGCATCTGCATGAGTAAATGGCTATGCTCTGAAGTTCCATTCTGCTCTGCTTTTTTCTCTTCTCATCCTGAGATGACTTCTGCTAGTAACTTTGGACACCATTTAATTGCAAACACCCAAATCTGCATCTGTCCGTTTACACAATTCCCTTCTATGTACCTGCCAGCACCTAGCTATAGCATTACTTCCAACTCCTCCTATGTTCTGTGAGCACAAAGCAATTTATGAAATGAGTGAGTGATTCCTAAATACGCATTACCAAAATGGAGTTACTTCTGTTTGCTACAGAATCCCAGCTTTACTGTCCTCCACACAGCAGGAAATAGGGAAGAGGCTGTATAGTTTGAAGAGGTGTGATCAACATTCCTTCTTTCACCACAGTCAAATTTTAAAAAGCAAAACCTAGTGGGAATCATTAACATTTCAAGTATGGTAAACACACACAAACGTGTTACATACCTTTTGCAATTGTTGTTCTTCAAGATGTGTTGCTCCATTCTAGATGTGTACGCGCCCATGTGCACAGTCGTCAGAGACTTTTCCCTTAGCGGTATCTGTAGGGTCGGCTGTGGTGCCCCCGAGAGTGCTACGCTCACACGTCGGTATATTAGGTACCACTATCCCTATGTCCTCTCAGTTCCTTCTTGCCAGCAACTTGGATAGAGGGGTAGGAGGGCAGGTAATGGAATGGACATGAGCAACACATCTCGAAGAACAAAGGTTATGAAAAGTAGGCTTTTCTTTCTCTCTCTTCTTCGAGTGCTTGCTCACGTCGATTCCATTCTACAGTATGTAGAAGCAGTATCTACGGAGGTGGGCCCAGAGTGCAGAGTTTTGCGGCTTGCAGTACTGCCCTACTGAAGCCAGCATCGTCCCAGGCCTGCTGAGTAAGTGTGCAGTGGGACAAATGTATGGACGGACAACCAGGTGGCCGCCCTACAGATGTCCTGGATAGGCACTTGGGCCAGAAAAGCCACTGAAAAGGCCTGCACTCTGGTTGAGTGGATGGTGACAATTGCTGGGGGTAGAACTTCGATTGATTGTAGCAGCAGCAAATGCAGGCAGTGATCCAAGAAGAAATTCTTTAGGTGGACACAAGGTGACCTTTCATCCTGTCAGCCACTGTGATTGCATAGATTTTCGGAATGGCTTGGTTCCATCGATGTAGAAGGCTAGTGACCTAATGTCCAAGGCATGCAGTCTACACTCCTCCTCTGACTTATGTGGCTTTGGAAAGAAGACCGGTAAGTAAATGTCCTGGCTTGAACGAAACTGAGGCCCCCATCTCGGGCAGGAAAGCTGGGCGTGGTCTCAGCTGGACCTTGTCCTTGTTGAAGATGTTACAGG
Organism: Natator depressus; assembly: GCF_965152275.1. NCBI lineage: Eukaryota > Metazoa > Chordata > Testudines > Cheloniidae > Natator > Natator depressus. Next base: position 282,971,117 of record NC_134234.1, read on the forward strand.
GCAGTTCCAAGGTGTGCAAGAACAAAAGTTTTTACAAATACGACACTTGTCCTTCCTATGGGATTCCCCCAAACACTTCAGGCAGCTGTCATGTGGGTCACTGACCTGCATCAGCCTGTTGCAAGACGCACCTGACTTGAAGCCAGGGGAGCGGGACATGCTCTACTTGGGGACAAAGTTCCAGCTGGGACTCTAAGTACTCTAATTTAAAACTAAAGACTAACTACCTACTATTAACTATTGTGACAGGGCAAGGCCAGATGGCTATAGAAAAGCAGTGGGAGATAGATATATTAGCTCCAGGCTAAACAAATCCCTGGTACCAGGATAAGTGAAATGGCAGCTGCTCCAGGTCCATTAAGACACCTGGGGCCAATTAAGAACTTTCCAGAAGGCAGGGAGAAGGCTAGGTTGATTGGGACACCTGAAGCCAATCAGGGGCTGGCTGAAACTAGTAAAAGCCTCCCAGTTAGTCAGGTGGGTGTGCATGTCAGGAGCTGTGGGAGGAAGTTGTGCTGTTGGAGAGACTGAATAGTACACACCATATCAGGCACAAGGAAGGAGGCCCTGAGGTAAGGGTAAAGTGAAGCTTGAGGAAGTGAGGGTTGCTGTGGGGGAAGTAGCCCAGGGAATTGTATATGTCATGTTTCTAAAAGGTCAGCTACCATAGCTGATACTGTTAGGGTCCCTGGGCTGGAGCCCGGAGTAGAGGGTGGGCCCGGGCTCCCCCCCCCTCCACTTTTGCCCCCTGATTAATCACTGAGCCTGGAAGACAACAGAGACAATGCAAGGAAGGATAACTTCTCCTCACCTCCCTTGCTGGCTTATGATGAAAATGGCTCAGTAGACTGTGACCCTTGTCTGTAGAGAGAGAAGGGTTACGTGAAGGGTCACAGTGAGCCTCTGAGGCTAGCAAAATCCACCAGGAAACTTGGGACCCACGGAGGCAAGGACAGAGCTTTGTCACAACTAGTGTCAGGAGTGGGACTTCGTTCACAGCATGGCGGAAGAAAGAGGTTTTAAAAAAAAAGTGCACTGGGGTTTTGGATCATTTTTTTGTTTGGTTTGTTTGTTTACTTTGTACCACAATGGAGGAGGTGGTAAGAGCTCTGGTACAAGCCACAGCAGCCCAGCAGGAAGCCACCCGGGTTCAGGCAATGGCACAACAAGAGACTATGCGGCTACAGCAGGAAACCAATCAATTATTGATGAGCCAGGCAACCCAAGATCGTGCCCTCTTGAGGGAGGTGGTGGACCAGCTGAAGATCCTCACCATCCAGGCCCGGGGGTCCGATGGGACGCGAACCCTGAGGGCCACTGGTTGTCTGCCAAAGATGACATCAGGAGATGACGTAGAGGCATATCTCCTCTCATTCGAAAGGATTGCTCAGCGTGAGGCATGGCCCCAGGAGCAGTGGGCCAGCATTCTCACCCCTTTTTTGCGTGGAGAGGCCCAGAAGGCCTACTTTGACTTACCTGCCACGGATGCGACTATACCCATCTGAAGGCAGAGATCCTAGCACAATCACGGGTAACGGCAGCGGTAAGGGCCCAGAGGTTCCATGAGTGGAAATACCAGGAGAACAAACCCCTGAGGTCCCAACTATTCAACCTCATACACCTCGCGCAGAAGTGGTTACAGCCCGAGTTGTGCAGGCCGGAGGAGATTTTGGAGACCCTGGTCATAGACCATTACATAGAATCATAGAATATCAGGGTTGGAAGGGACCTCAGGAGGTCATCTAGTCCAACCCCCTGCTCAAAGCAGGACCAATCCCCCATTAAATCATCCCAGCCAGGGCTTTGTCAAGCCTGACCTTAAAAACTTCTAAGGAAGGAGATTCTACCACCTCCCTAGGTAACGCATTCCAGTGTTTCACCACCCTCCTAGTGAAAAAGTTTTTCCTAATATCCAACCTAAACCTCCCCCACTGCAACTTGAGACCATTACTCCTTGTCCTGTCCTCTTCTACCACTGAGAATAGTCTAGAACCATCCTCTCTGGAACCACCTCTCAGGTAGTTGAAAGCAGCTATCAAATCCCCCCTCATTCTTCTCTTCTGCAGACTAAACAATCCCAGTTCCCTCAGCCTCTCCTCATAAGTCATGTGTTCCAGACCCCTAATCATTTTTGTTACCCTTCGCTGGACTCTCTCCAATTTATCCACATCCTTCTTGTAGTGTGGGGCCCAAAACTGGACACAGTCCTCCAGATGAGGCCTCACCAATGTCGAATAGAGGGGAACGATCACGTCCCTCGATCTGCTCGCTATGCCCCTACTTATACATCCCAAAATACCATTGGCCGCCTTGGCAACAAGGGCACACTGCTGACTCATACCCAGCTTCTCGTCCACTGTCACCCCTAGGTCCTTTTCCGCAGAACTGCTGCCTAGCCATTCAGTCCCTAGTCTGTAGCTGTGCATTGGGTTCTTCCGTCTTAAGTGCAGGATCCTGCACTTATCCTTGTTGAACCTCATCAGATTTCTTTTGGCCCAATCCTCCAATTTGTCTAGGTCCCTCTGTATCCTATCCCTGCCCTCCAGCGTATCTACCACTCCTCCTAGTTTAGTATCATCCGCAAATTTGCTGAGAGTGCAATCCACACCATCCTCCAGATCATTTATGAAGATATTGAACAAAACTTTCCCCAGGACCGACCCCTGGGGCACTCCACTTGACACTGGCTGCCAACTAGACATGGAGCCATTGATCAGTACCCGTTGAGCCCGACAATCTAGCCAACTTTCTACCCACCTTATAGTGCATTCATCCAGTCCACACTTCTTTAACTTGCTGACAAGAATACTGTGGGAAACCGTGTCAAAAGCTTTGCTAAAGTCAAGAAACAATACATCCACTGCTTTCCCTTCATCTACAGAACCAGTAATCTCATCATAGAAGGCGATTAGATTAGTCAGGCATGACCTTCCCTTGGTGAATCCATGCTGACTGTTCCTGATCACTTTCCTCTCATGTAAGTGCTTCAGGATTGATTTTTTGAGGACCTGCTCCATGATTTTTCCGGGGACCGAGGTGAGGCTGACTGGCCTGTAGTTCCCAGGACATGTGGGGACTGCCGCCAGATCTCCGCAAATGGGTAGGCCAGAATGATCCGTCCACGTACGACGAGATGATCACACTGGTAGAAAGACGAATGACAGCCAGGGAACTGACCCGACTACCCAAGGAGGGCCTCTTTCGAAGCAAGCACCCGACTCCAACCCTGGAAGGTTGGGCAGCCAAACCCCCGGGGAGTCCTAAGTGGAAGAAGTGGGGGGGGCACCCCGGGACTAAACCCCCTAACCCCCGGGATAAGGGAGTGATTAAAAGCAATTATAGATGTTATGCATGTGGGGAGTGAGGACACAGAGCAGCACAGTGTCCCAGCACCGAGGAGCCTATGCAATGTAACTTGGGGGATTGGGAGGTCCCATGCTCCCTTTTCCACCTCATGGGGATCGCATTAGCCCCGCATAATTACACCAGGCCAGTGAGGATAAATGGAGCAGAGACTACAGCGCTTGTGGACTCTGGGAGTGCTATCACTCTCATATCAGGTAAGCTGGTAAAAAGTAGTCAGCTGCTACAAGCCAAACGCGTAGCAGTGAGGTGCGTGCATGGGGCCAGGAGCCATTACCCCACCATCCCAGTGGAGACAGAGGTTCAGGGAAACCCCATTGAGGTGACCGTGGGCGTAGTTCCTAAACTCCCATATCCTGTAGTCATTGGGAGGGACTATCCAGGCTTTGATAATTTACTCCCCCCGGAAAGGCTGGAGGGAGGTGGGAACCCTGAGGACAGTAATTCTTCACTGGGGGAATGTCAACCCCTGATGTTCACTGAGATTTCTCAGGATCTGTTCTCAGCCCCCTGAAAGACCCGGAAGACAAAAAAAAGAGAGGAAGGCCGCGAAGGCCTTGAGAACCCAGATCCTGACCCAGGGTCAGAAGACCTCCCTAATAGGCAGATGGATGCGAGCAGCCAACAAAGAAACTTCCACCACAGAAGGTGAGCCAGAAGCTGCCCCCAGCCACGACGGCGATGAGCCATTGGAAGAAGCAGAAGCCGGCCCCTGGGAGCTTGGGCAGGTTAGTCCCGGGAGAGAGACTTTTGGCGGGACCAGGCGGAGGACCCCAGATATGATAACGCCAGGAAAGAGGTGGCCGAGATCAATGGGATACCCGTGGATGGGAAGGTCCGGAGTCCCGGACCTTACTTTATAGTGAAGAAAGATCTCCTGTACCGTGTGGTGCAAATGCAGGAGCAAGAGATACGACGACTTCTGGTGCCACGAAAACATCAAAAAGCCATATTGAGTCTCGCCCACAGTCATCTGTTTGGAGGACACCTACGGGTAGAGAAAACCCAGACACGGATCCTGCGGCAGTTCTTCTGGCCAGGAGTACATAAAGATGTCCGGCGATACTGCACCTCTTGTCCGGAGTGTCAGTTACATAGCCCTCACCCGCACTTGCGGGCTCCTTTGATACCTCTTCCAATAATAGAGGTTCCTTTCGAACGGATAGCCATGGATCTGGTAGGGCCCCTAGAGAAGACAGCTCGGGGCCACCAACATGAGCTTGTTGTACTGGACTATGCAACCCACTACCCGGAAGCTGTTCCCCTGCGCAACACAGCTTCCAAGACAATAGCTAAGGAGCTAGTACAGATCTTTTCCCGGGTTGGGCTACCCAAGGAGATATCGACTGATCAAGGGACACCTTTCATGTCCAAGTTGATGAAAGATCTCTGTTCATTGCTCCATGTATAAGCCCTATGGACCTCTGTATACCACCCGCAAACAGATGGCCTTGTGGAAAGTTTTAATAGGAACCTCAAGGCCACGATCAGGAAAGTGGTGAGCCGGGATGGGAAAGATTGGGATACCCTATTGCCTTACCTCATGTTCGCCATCCGGGAGGTTCTGCAAGCCTCCACGGGTTTCTCTCCATTCGAACTACTATATGGGCGCCACCCTCGGGCCATATTGGATATAACCAGAGAAGCCTGGGAAGAGGAGCCAAATCCCAGAAGGAACATAGTTGAGCATGTACTGCAGATGAGAGATCAGATAGCCCGAGTTACGCCCATTGTACGGGAACACTTGGAGAGCGCACAGGAGACCCAACGAACCCATTATAACCACAAAGCGAAGCTTCAGTGGTTCCAACCAGGGGATCGGGTGATGGTACTGGTGCCCACAGCAGAAAGTAAACTGTTGGCCCAGTGGCAGGGACCCTATGAAATAACTGAAGCCGTGGGAGAGGTGAACTATAAGGTGCGGCAGCCAGGCCGCTGGAAATCGGAGCAAATTTACTACATCAATTTTCTAAAACCTTGGCATGATCGTGAGGCATGCTTAGTCATGCAGGAGACCCTTCCCCAGGAGGATAACTTACATGAGCAAGTGAGGATATCATCCGACTTGACGCCGATCCAAAAGATCGAGGCAGCCGACATGATTAATCGCAACCAAGATGTGTCCTCTACAAAACCAGGGTGGACAACTGAGACCTATCACCATATCCGCATGATCCCCGGAGCCAAGGTAACATTGAGACCCTACCGAATCCCAGCAGCCAAAAGAGAAGAAATCAAGGCCGAAGTAAAGAAAATGTTAGAATTAGGGATTATTGAAGAATCTCACAGTCAGTGGTCCAGTCCAATTGTTCTAGTGCCTAAGCCTGATGGTACTAAGAGATTCTGTAATGACTTTCGCTGACAATGAAATATCCCAGTTTGATGCATATCCCATACCACCCATCGATGAACTGGTTGACTGACTGGGTAGTGCCCGATTCTTGACTACACTGGATCTGACAAAAGGGTACTGGCAGATTCCTCTGACCAAAGAAGCTAAAGAAAAGACAGCATTCTCCACCCCGGATGGGCTATTCCAGTACACCGTCCTCCCTTTTGGGCTACATGGGGCCCCAGCCACATTCCAGCACCTCATGGATAAGCTGCTGCGCCCCCATACTAGTTATGCAGCTGCATACCTAGATGATATCATCCATACGCCAGACTGGGGAACCCACTTGGAGAAAGTTGAGGCAGTACTGTGCACCTTAAGGCGGGCTGGCCTCACTGCTAATCCTGCTAAATGTGCCATAGGGCTAGCAGAGGCTAGGTACCTGGGATATATTGTGGAAAGGGGCATAGTGAAGCCCCAAATGAATAAGCTAGAGGCAATTCAAAACTGGCCCCGGCCGACCCGAAAGAAGCAGGTCCGTGCGTTCCTAGGCGTGGTAGGCTACTACCGATGTTTTATTCCCCACTAGGGCAAGTCCCCTAACGGACCTGATGAAGGCCCGAGCTCCAGACATGGTAAAGTGCACCAACGCAGCAGAGGGGGCATTTACAGACCTTCGGACGGCCCTCTGTAATGACCCCGTACTCACAGCCCCGGACTTTAACAGGGAATTTATTTTACAAACAGACGCTTCCGAGGTGGGGTTGGCGGCAGTTCTGTCGCAAATGGTGGGAGAAGAGGAACATCCGATCCTCTACCTAAGCAGAAAGCTTCTCCCAAGAGAACAGAAATACGCAGCAGTCGAGAGAGAATGCCTTGCTGTCAAATGGGCTATGGAGACACTGCGTTACTACCTCTTAGGCCAGCGATTTACTCTTGTGACGGACCACGCACCCCTCCAGTGGATGCAGCAGAATAAGGAAAAGAATGCAAGGGTCACCAGGTGGTTCTTATCCCTCCAACCATGCCAGTTCCGCATACGGAACAGGGCTGGATGCCACTATGGTAACGCTGATGGTCTGTCACGAGCATACTGCGGAAAAGGACCTAGGGGTGACAGTGGACGAGAAGCTGGATATGAGTCAACAGTGTGCCCTTGTTGCCAAGGCGGCCAATGGTATTTTGGGATGTATAAGTAGGGGCATAGCGAGCAGATCGAGGGACGTGATCGTTCCCCTCTATTCGACATTGGTGAGGCCTCATCTGGAGTACTGTGTCCAGTTTTGGGCCCCACACTACAAGAAGGATGTGGATAAATTGGAGAGAGTCCAGCGAAGGGCAACAAAAATGATTAGGGGTCTGGAACACATGACTTATGAGGAGAGGCTGAGGGAACTGGGATTGTTTAGTCTGCAGAAGAGAAGAATGAGGGGGGATTTGATAGCTGCTTTCAACTACCTGAGAGGTGGTTCCAGAGAGGATGGTTCTAGACTATTCTCAGTGGTAGAAGAGGACAGGACAAGGAGTAATGGTCTCAAGTTGCAGTGGGGGAGGTTTAGGTTGGATATTAGGAAAAACTTTTTCACTAGGAGGGTGGTGAAACACTGGAATGCGTTACCTAGGGAGGTGGTAGAATCTCCTTCCTTAGAAGTTTTTAAGGTCAGGCTTGACAAAGCCCTGGCTGGGATGATTTAATGGGGGATTGGTCCTGCTTTGAGCAGGGGGTTGGACTAGATGACCTCCTGAGGTCCCTTCCAACCCTGATATTCTATGATTCTATGATACTGCCTGGCGTCCCAAGTTGCCTAACTCTATGGTGTTGAGCCGGGGGCGGGGAGGGGGGAATATGTGACGGGGCAAGGCCAGATGGCTATAGAAAAGCAGTGGGAGATAGATATATTAGCTCCAGGCTAAACAAATCCCTGGTACCAGGATAAGTGAAATGGCAGCTGCTCCAGGTCCATTAAGACACCTGGGGCCAATTAAGAACTTTCCAGAAGGCAGGGAGAAGGCTAGGTTGATTGGGACACCTGAAGCCAATCAGGGGCTGGCTGAAACTAGTTAAAAGCCTCCCAGTTAGTCAGGTGGGTGTGCATGTCAGGAGCTGTGGGAGGAAGTTGCGCTGTTGGAGAGGCTGAGTAGTACACACCATATCAGGCACAAGGAAGGAGGCCCTGAGGTAAGGGTGAAGTGGAGCTTGAGGAAGTGAGGGTTGCTGTGGGGGAAGTAGCCCAGGGAATTGTACATGTCATGTTTCTAAAAGGTCAGCTACCATAGCTGATACTGTTAGGGTCCCTGGGCTGGAGCCTGGAGTAGAGGGTGGGCCCGGGCTCCTCCCTCACTTTTACCCCCTGATTAATCACAGAGCCTGGGAGACAACAGAGACTATGCAAGGAAGGATAACTTCTCCTCACCTCCCTTGCTGGCTTATGATGAAAATGGCTCAGTAGACTGTGACCCTTGTCTGTAGAGAGAGAAGGGTTACGTGCAGGGTCACAGTGAGCCTCTGAGGCTAGCAAAATCCGCCAGGAAACGTGGGACCCACGGAGGCAAGGACAGAGCTTTGTCACACTATGTACAGATTAAGTAGAACACAAGTCTCTGAAGAACCGCTAACACACTTGCAAATGGCAAGACGAGGCACTCCAACCGTCACGGGCGGTAAGAAGGAACTGAGAGGGCATAGGGTTGGCACCTAATATACAGATGCATGATCGTGGCACTCCAGAGGGCGCCACAGCTGGCCCTATGGATACTGCTAAGGCAGAAGTCTCCGACAACTATGTACATGAGTGTGCACACACACCTAGAATGGAATCGACATGAGCAAGCACTCGAAGGACAAAAAAAATTCACGACCACGTCTTTGTACAGGTTAAACACGAACATTTTAAAAGGACACACAAGGTCTTAAAGGTGGCCTGTTCCCAGACTTAACTGTATCCTCAATGTATTTTCTCAGAGGGTGAACTTGATATCTCCCTTTTCTAATATGTCCCAAACACCAATTTCCTATTTAGAGGAAAGATTTCCCTCAGTCATCCTTTTGTTCTTTCATTTTCCGATCTCTCATCCAAGTAGAAAGTGCTCTTTATTTCCACCTGTGAAGATGGAAACATTTCTTCTTTCAACTTGGGTCTAGCAAAAATTGTTAATGTCTGCCACTGCACCCTGAAAGCAATCTAGAAACAGCACTGATCCGAAGAGACCTAAAAATGGTGCACACGCGCACACACTTCATAGGTGTTTGGAATAATATCTGCTTACATTACTGACAAAAAAGTTTGTATTTGATGGAATACATGTGTTCATACCCTACAAGCCATTGTAATACTCTTTGTACAAAGTATGCCTTGTAAAGTATCATTTGAAAACTCATAATTTGCTGGTCAGTATTGTCCTGATAAAATGTGTGTGGCAACATTGTATGGGAAGTTATAAGATCCCCCGGGGTGATGTTATTAACACATGTTCCAAACCCCACAGCCCTGCCCAGGCAGAAGTCAGACCCATTCTGGCAAATGAAGACCTGGCTTCTGTTATTCGTGCCTTCTGCACCTCTCGGCTGGATGACAGCAATGTAAAATACTTGGGCATAAAACCTTCAGCACTTAGGAAACTCCAACTAGTCAAAATGCTGCAGCACTCTCTTGAGCAACACAGGCTGCTGTGAACACATCAGACCTGTCCTCTGCTCTCTCCACTGGCTTCCCATAGAATTTCAAATCCAGTTTACAGTCTCAGTCCTTATCTTCGAAGTGTTCCATGGCCTGGGCTTGAAAACATCACCTAAAGCTCCTGGACAAAGATTGTGGTCAATGCAGCAGTTGCTCTGGCCCAATGGAACTCTCAACAACAACAGTAAAGCTGTCTGAGGGAGACAGGGCCTTCTCTGGAGGTGATCTGAGCCTGTGCAGTGAACTGCCCTGGGAACTAAGGACCATCACAAACCTCACCATTTTCCTTGCCAAGTGCAAGGTGTATTTCTTTGACCTTGCCTTCTCTAACAAACACATAGCAACAGATATGTTTAACAATTAAAAAAAAAAAACCTACCAAAACAAGACACTCCACTCCATACATTTCTCTTTTTGGGGAGAGCAAAAGAGAAAAAACATGTGATAGATGTGTGATCTCTTTGCACTACTGAAATTATCTCAAATACTATGGGGGTGGGTGCAGGATAGATACCTACAAAGAATAGAATAGTAGTTGACATCATATGTAGTGAATGTGACAAATACCCTAAATTGAAGCAAAATCCAGCTAACATACTTGCTCCTTTTTGTGCTTTAGCTGTGGTTTTAAAAGTAGCCACTGGCCTCTGAACACCAACTCTTGTCATATGACAAGGTTATTGAGCTGTTTGTAACCCTGACTCATACTACGTGACTGTGGCCAGAAAATGAAATTCAGCCTTTTACCAGCACTGCTCTGTGTGACACCTGTATTCCAACGGTATACTGTTAACTCACTCTACTTAGAACAAATGTTTATAGGAACATCTTTCCAAACCTTGTCTTGTTACTTGACATTAATTTGAAGACAAAGCTTTCATCTAGTTCCCAGAACACGTTATATATCCAGTATACTGAAAGGGTTAAAAACCTTAGTGATTATAGTTAGAGAAGTGGCACCTGCTAAAAGAGCTGCTGGAATTCTCCCAGGGTGAGATTCCATTGCTACATTATCATTGCAACAGAAGTCACCAGTGTATGCTTCACAGTTCTCCTAAATCCTTGCTTTGGAAGCGACCTTTCCGTGGTGCTCTGCAGGTACTTCCAGCGTGCTTAGACTTAGTTTTGAACACACCTCCCAGATTAAATTCCTGATTTTCATAAAGTATCTAACAGTTACTCAGTACAGTGCAAGGTTTGTTAGAAACCCACCAGTCTGTTTAAATCAAAATTAAATCTTTCTGAAAGCAAAGAGAAGAAACAGTTTAACTTTCACTTTCAGTATATTTTTATCAGATTCACGTTAATAGTATGAACTGCTTAGCTTATAAAAGGAACACAGGGCAACGGAAGATATATAGTTATTAACTAAATAAGTTAATGTATTGGATGAGGCTTTTTTATATTACACTGAGGCTCAGTTTCACATCAAGAGTATTTACACCTGAGTTATGGCAGCGAGAACAAATATCCCAGCCAATTCAAATTAAATTTTTTTGACAAAGTGAAAAATCTGGGAAGAAAAAAAAAGGAAGTAGCGTGTTCTTTTGTTTATCATCTAAATTTGAATAACCATTTTGAACAGGTTGCATTCAATGTTAGGAGGCTTGAGAAATTAGGTTTATTTGATTACAAAAATCAAAAAAATGGAAATATTCATAGATTCCAAGGCCAGAAGGGATCACTGTGATCATGTCGTCTGACCTCCTGCATAACACGGGCCATAAAACTTCCCCCAAATAATTCCTAGAATGTATCTTTTAGAAAACATCCAATCTTGACTTAGAAATTGCGAGTGATGGAGTCTTTACCATGACCCTTGGTAAATTGTTCCAATGGTTAATTACCCTGACTGTTAAAAACTTACCTTTTTTCCAGTCTGAATTTGTCTAGCTTCAACTTCCAGGCATTGGATCATGTTATACCTTTCTCTGCTAGACTGAAGAGCCCATTACCAAATATGTTCCCCATACAAGTACTCTTTATTAAGCTACATAGATGGAGCTCTTGGAGTCTATCACTATAAGGCATGTTTTCTAATCCTTTAATCATTCTAGTGGCTCTTCTCTGACCTCTCCCCATTTAACATCCTTTTTGAATTGTGGGCACCAGAACTGGATATAGTACACAGAGGCAAAATGAGCTCTCTACTCCCACTCGAAATTCCCATTTAGGCATTCCAGGATCACATTAGCCCTTTTGGCCACAGCATTGCACTGGGAGCACTTGTTCAGCTGATTAACTACCCCCAAATCTTTTTCAGGGTCACCGCATGCCAGGATAGAGTCCCCTGTAACTATGGCCTACGTTCTTTGTTCCTAGAGGTGTACATTTGCATTTGGCCATAATAAAGTGCATATTAACTGTGATGGAGAAGAGGAAAGGTGGAGATTGTAGTGGGGTCTGGCTGATGATGAAATCAGTGACACATCTGGCAAGAAGTTTTTACAGAAAGAAAATTAGACACAGCTGAAGATCAGATTACAGCCTCCCAAAAATGTCCAAGGGAGAGGACTAAAGACACCAGGAAAATGATGTTCAGTCAGCTTCAATAGAATAACATCATGCTGAGCAGGTTTTGGCTCCCACTCTGGTGGGGAGGAATGGTTCTCAAGCTCCATGGATATTGCCATATCCTAAGGATTTTCTTTAAAGAGCTCTGGACATTTACTAGGAGATCCAGCCATTCCCTGGTACTTTCCTCCCTGTCATTCATCACTGGGAACTCTTGGGGATCATGGTTTCCTTTATTCCTATCTCTGCTGTATAAAGGAGAGCATAAAGGAATCCTTCCAGTGCTCTTATGTCATTAGTCCTCTTGTATCCTGTTACATGGAACTGCTGTGTAAATATCAGAATATTTAGTGTTTCCGCATATTTTCTTCTCCAAACTAAAAATTCAAATTAAAAAAAGTAATACTAAGTACATCTTATTAAGACGCACATGCCATCTGAAATAGTTTCTCTTTCAGAAATTGTTGAGCTACTTTAGAAACTGTACTCTTACCTTCAAAGAACTGCTGCAGGGCCTCATTTTCTCCCACAACATCCATGACAAGAAGGTAGAAGCTTTTTTTTTCTTCACAAGTTTAGGGACATCAGACTATGAAACAGTTGCACTATCCTCTCTTTTCCAGCTGATGTATTTTTGAACATGTTCATAATCATGTCATTCTGCTGCTAAAGAACATGTCCTAGGCAGATTGATTGTCTTTGCCCCAGGGAAGTTGATTCTTTCAAAACTAATTCCAAGCAATGGACTCAAAGCTTCTACCGCATGCAGAGAAGAACCTGACAAGACTTTAGGAGGAAAATTTTAGAAAGCATATTTTCCTTACTTCATATTGAAAACTATGAAGAAATTAGACTAATTTCTTCCTTGTTTCAAGGACCTTTGCCCCCAGTAATGCTCTTAGCTACACATGTGCAAGCAAGAAGGCAATAAAAATTACTTATCTTGTATTTGTCCTTCCGCACTAGTGTATTTATGTGTAAATGAGTAAGTACTATAGATAAAAATTGATATGATCAAACGTAACAGAAAAACACCACTGTACACCATAATTCTGCATTATCTGGGTTTTTATTATGGTTCCCTGCATTATATTTGAGTATTTCATAAATATGAATTTAACCTCACAATATACCTATGGGAAGTAGTATCTCCATTTTACTGTCATGAAACTAAAGCACAGAAATTAAGCAACATGCTCAAGTCATACGAAGTCTGCATCAGAGCTGGAAACTGATCTAAGATCTCTTGAATACAGGGCACTACCACCAGTCCACCTTTCCTCATTTATCTGATGTATATAGAACAATACCGTATGCACTCCAAGTAGTTTGTTCCCTTTCACCCCAAAGACTAAATTGGAAATCGACCATATCTAGTATGGTGGGTAACTCCAAGAAGCATTTGGATTGGAATATCAAGGTCTGAATACAAACTCAAGAAACCTGCATGAAGACCAGATACAGAGACGTTAAGGTCACTGCAGAGGCAGCAATTGTATAATTGCTGTTATGTCCCTTTACATCCAGTCACAGAGCTGCACAGTTTCTCCTAAGAGGCTGGTCTCTTAACCATAAAGTTTACACTACAATAGAACAGCTGCATAGAGCAGAAATAGGATTGAAGGGGCGGGGGAAAGAAAGACGACAAGAGACTAGCAGATCAGTGTTAAAGGGTGGTAATTTATTGAGACCAGACTAATAGCCAGGGTTACTGCCTCATGGAAGCCAAAACCCAATGGGTATACCTTTGTAGTCCTTGGCTACCCAAAAAAAAAAAAAAAAGTGTGCATGATAAACTTTCAGATATATATATAAAAAATACCTTTGTGCCTACACAGTACCAGATACCAAAACAGCTTTTCTGCTGGGATGAGCATTGTTCGTAATCAGTTTGTAAATTGTAGATTTTTAGGTATCATTCGGTTACAGAATAAAGTAATTCTGAAAATGGTTTGATTTCAACAACAGAAAAGTTTAATCTTTCAAAAGCAACAAGTGAGAAGTCAGTCTAAGTCTGAGTCGGGCAACTCACATCTTTTCATGTATTTATACCTGCTCCTGTATTTTCTACTCCATGCATCTGATGAAGTGGGTTCTAGCCCACAAAAGCTTATGCCCAAATAAATGTGTTAGTCTCTAAGGTGCCACAAGGACTCCTCATTGTTTTTGATGATACAGACTAACATAGCTAACACTCTGAAATCTTTAATCTTTCAAATATTCAAAATAAGAAATAATGATAATTTAAGATCTTTAGCAAGCATTTCTGTGTATAGCACAGAAAGATAACCATGAACATATGGGGTCATGTTTTCTACTGAAAATAGCAACTGAATTAAACAGGCCTTTAGGCTATTATTGCTTAACAGATTAATAACAACCTTTGACATTATTAAAATTCATCCAGCTTGCTACATTAGAAGCCATTGAACCAGTGGTAGGATATACAAAATCCTTTCACCAATGGTTTCAATGAATATGTTGCTAGCAATGGAGAGTGATTGGGGAAAAAATTGTATTTCACTATTGGAATGACTATCAAACACCCGCCACGCCCCCCCCCCCCCCATACACACACACACACACCCTTTCCTGAAATACTGTGTTAAACACATTTATTCCATTAAATCTTGAAGCTCATTTGATTTACTTTTGTGTAAAAATGAGATCTTTTGCAAGTATATATTTAGTGGTTAAATCACTTGGGAACTATGTATGTTTCAAATCTTTCATAATAAATGAAACATCTGTTTACTACTTAAGTGCTCTTATTATAATTAGAGCAAAAGTTTTTTGTCTCTACATTTTAATTTGATAATCAATTTACCCACCAATAATCTTAGGATATTTGTAAATGAAGAGCTGCTGTCAGGATCAAAAACAAGCTACTGTTTTTCCCAAAGTGCTTATGTGTAGTAAGTCTGCCATACAGTGCTGGCTATGTTCCACAAATCCTGATCAGTTGTCTGCCGGTGGAGCAGGCAAAGTGCCACTTTGTAACAAAAGCAGGCCAAGTGGCACTTGAGCAAAGCAGCATTTTCCTTAAGGAGCCATGATCATCTTTCTTCAGTTTCCCTTTGCAAGCAGTTCTACGTGTGAGGAGATTAACAGAAAGAAATTTGCTAATCTTAATTTTCCATCTAAGAAGGACAGAAATGATTTACATGTGCAATGGCAGTTGACGGAAACTGATGTGTAAAGAATTACTGATTCTTAATATAAGGAAAAAAAGATGTAAGGAAAAAGAAACCAGATACATGCAGAGAGAAAGAAGGACAGGGTGGGAAAAAAGGATGCATAACCAGAAGGTGGCTATGAGTAGGATACAGATTAGAAATCGAAGCAGTGTTCTAACACTGATAACCATAGCATTGTCTTTGAGCAGAATTGTGAGGTACACCAAAGTTTAGAGGTGAGCTATCTGAACATATCCCCCATTAGAATACTACATAGTATGATTGTTTTTCCATCTTAACTAGCCTTAAGAACAAGTAACTCAACATGTATGAGATCCCAGTGAAATGCTGTGGCAAAAAGGGGTAATGTGAACCTTGGATGTATAAAATGGGAAGTAGAGTGTTGATTTTACTTTTGTATATAGCATTGGGGAGACAGATCATAGAATACTGCATACAGTTCTAGTGTCCATATTTTTAAAAGGAGGTGAAAAATTGAGAAGGGTGCAGAAGAGAACCACCAAAATGATTTGAGGACTGGAATAAATGCCTTCTGTGGGAGACTTAAAGAGGTCAATCTGTTAAATTTATCAAAAAGTAGATTGAGAGGTGACTTGATTACAGTGTCTAAGTACCTTCTCAAAGAATAAATACTAGGTAGTAAAGGTCTCTTCAGTGTAGGAGAGAAAGCATAATCTCTCATGTCTTCATATCAAGACTGAGGCCTTTCTGGAAGATTTGCTTTAGCAAAAATCCAAGTTAGGATTTAATCAACGAGTTACTTGGCTCAATAAAAGGGGTAACTGAGTTAAATCTAAGGGCCTGTTATACACAGATCAGACCGGATGATCTCATGGTCCTTTCTGGCCTTAAACTCTACAAATCTATAAATGAGAAACATAGGGAGAGGGCAACATTTAAAAAAATATTTCAGAGAACCCCAAATCCTCCTAGATATTTCCTTCTATACTGATGATCATTGCCCAGATACGGCAGTGACGGGAACGTTTTAAGTGTTTAAGAGACACATTTACTCCCACCTGTTCATAAAATTCTGAAATGTACCTCAAACCAACTCTTTTCTAAGTGTCAGTACCCTACAGATTACAGAGTTTAGAGTGACTATGGTGGTGGTGGGGATGTGGGGTGGTGGTTCACATGCCATTCTGCATCATAAACTATACAGGACAATAAAAACACATCTTCAATCTAACATTTATTTAATCAGAGGTTTTGTTTTCAATTGTAAATTACAATAATGAGTACTTGCCACATTTTGTTCAACTGAAGTATCATATCTAAGCATACACAGCATAGGAGAGTTTAAAACAATCACAGTACTTAGTGCAATTTGCAAAAAGGAGAAAAGATCTTGGACCGACTTGTTGGAAATAAATATCAAGTGACAAAAAATTTCAGCCATTTTAGAGTTTATCCATATCGAAGTTCACGCATGCGCCAGACTGTAAAGAATTAGAGCTCTTCCTTGTAATATCCAAGTTTTGCCAATGACATCTCTTTTCTCAGCTGCATAACTTCCCAAAACATCTGATCCGCTGTACAAAACAGAAAGTGTAGAAAACTTACTGAAGCTAAATCTCCATCCTCATTTCTTCAGGGTTTTTAACTGAAATATGTAGGCTACCTTATTCAAACAGTAGTTTCATCTTTAGAAACATTTTACAAAGTGGCATGATTTCAAAGCTAATTTCACCAATTTCAAAATCCCATCCTTTTATTTTGCACAAAGGAATATGCAATGTTTTTCTTTTTTTTTTTTTTTTTAAAACATCCCTTCAACAGACAGAGGTCATCCCAGTCAGGAGTGGGCTTTCTATTCACTTTATAACTGCAGATCTGCGACACACTGGCAGCCTTAAAAGAAGGCATTTTTAGAGCTCTTTTAAGTGACCTTTGGAATTGTGAGATGTAAAAAATGCAAGAATTTAAAATATTTAGTCCAGAGGCCTTGCCACTATGTGCAGTACTAATACATTAAGGAAACCTTGAATCCCCACATAAAGGGCTTAAACTATTAACTCCTCTGCATCCTTGATTGCTGGCGTGCCTGTTGCCAGAAATGGTTTTCCTTCTGCAGGATGCTTATGAACAGTTTTAAAGCAAAGTCTCATAGCAACCTTGCTGACATCGCTGTACCTAACCAGACCATAAAAACATGGAAGTTTGGCAGTCATACATGTATTTGTTAGTCACTTTATTGGATATTGTTTGCAATGTTGTTGTAGCTGTGTTGGTCCCAGGATGAGAGACACATGGGTGAAGAGAGACACACAATCTTTCCAGTTACACAGAGCTGAACAAGAGCTCTGTGTAGCTCAAAAGCTTGTCTCCATCTTCCACCAACAGAAGTTGGTCCAATAAAAGATATCATCCTACCCACCTTATCTCTCACTTTACTGGATGTTAGAGTTGAAGTTTTCCATATAAAAAATCTTCACACTAAAAATGGCTTTTAAAATCAGAAATTTCCATAAAAATTGGGGGGCAAGGGGGTACCACCCCCCCTTTTTTAAAAAACAAACTATGGAACAAACACTGACCTGCTTTTTTCAGTTTAATCAATTTTCATCTTGCCTATTTCTTCTGAAAGAGGGGATCTTTTTTTAGTGGCAAAATGGAAAAAAAAGGAAGGCGTAGAAACAGAAGGGAAGAAGGAAAACCAAAGTTTTTGGATTACGAAAAAGTGTTCCTTTTCAAAACCTGGGAATGAAAATTAAACTAACTTTTTCAACTGGTTCTACTGGATGTAAACAGTAATCTAGGAACATCAAAAATTTATGATTTTACATATGAAAAATGTTATCAAATGAGAGTGTGTTTGTATAGCCCCTAGCATAAGATGGTACAGTAAATGACTAGGGCTCCTACATGCTACAGTAATACAAATCATAATCATAATGAATTACATGGTTAAAAACATAAGACAACAAGAGACACACCACACTTACATCATCATCTTCCTTCGGATCATAGTCCTGGCTCTAAGTAAATGTAAAAGGTATTGCTCAAATTAAGACTAAAAACTAAGTAAAATGTTTTCCCCGTAATCTTTCAGAAATTCTTGAACTCTAAGATAGAACTCTATCTAACATAAAAAGATAGCACCAGAAGCATACAAGTAGCAAAGAAGCATACAATACAGTATGTGGATGACCACCAATAAAAAAAGCCTATATTCCCCTAACTCATAGTATAAATTATCTGAGAAAATATTTGCATAAAGCAACAGGTCCAATTTATATAAAAAAATAAATTTTCCTAAAAGTGTGATGTAGTTGGATCATCAAGCCAAAATACTGAGTTCAGAGCATAGTTGTTAAACATTAACAATTCTGGTAAATAGGAAAATGTTTCCAATGTTATCTATTATAATCTCTCCCCTTCAAATAGTTTTCAGTCTTTTAATCTTCACAGTATTGTGGCAAGCATTATATCACAAACTGGGATAAATATAAGCTTTTTTGGTCAGAACAATATCCTCCTCTTAAATTCAATTGCTTTAAAATTAAGGCCAGTCATTTTCCAAGCATACTTCCTGCAATTTCCTTAAATGATTATTAGCAGAAACCTGTGACATATGCATTACATATATTTGCACTAAACCTGTTCAATACTTAGGCTATGTCTACACTACTACTTATGTCGGTGTAACTTACGTCACTTGGGGGTGACTTATTCACACCCCTCAGTGATGTAAGTTACACTGCCCTAAGTACCGGTGTAGAAAGCACCATAAGTACTGCCGCTCACTGAGGGTGGATTAATTAAAATCGACAGATGAGCCCTGCCAGTTGGCTTAGAGTGACTACACTAGAGAGCTTACAGCAACGTCACTGTAAGATCTCTAGTGTAGCCATAGCTTCAGAAGTAGGCTGTCTTCATGTAAATTTACTAGGGCTGTTGATTAATCGCCGCTAACTCATGCGATTATCTCAAAATGTATTGCAATTTTTAAAAAAATAGCAGTTTTAATCGCGCTGTTAAACAGAATACCTATTGAAATTTATTACGTATTTTGAATGTTTTTCTATATTTTCATATAGATTATATTCTGTGTTGTAACTGAAATCAAAGTATTTTTATTACAAATAATTGCACTATAAAAATGATAAACGAAATAGTCTTTTTCAATTCACCTCATAAATACTGTAGTGCACTTTGTCATGAAAGCGCAACTTACAAATGTAGAATTTTTGTTACATAACTACACTCAAAAACAAAACAAAAATGTAAAACTTCAGAGCCTACAAGTCCACTCAGTCCTACTTCTTGTTCAGCCAATCACTAAGACAAACAAGTCTGTTTACATTTACAGGAGATAATGCTGCCCTCTTCTTATTTACAATGTCACCAGTAAGTGAGAACAAGCATTTGCATGGCAGTTTTGTAGCCAGCATTGCAAGGTATTTACGTAGCAGACATGCTAAACATTCGCATGCCCCTTCATGCTTTGGCCACCATTCCAGAGGACATGATTCCATGCTGATGATGCTCGTTAAAAAAATAATGCATTAATTAAATTTTTGACTGAACTGTTTGGGAGAGAATTGTATGTCCCCTACTCTGTTTTACCCACATTCTGCCATATATTTCATGTTACAGCAGTCTCGGATGATGACCCAGCACATATTGTTCATTTTAAGAACACTTTCACTGCAGATTTCCCAAAACGCAAAGAAGATACCAATGTGAGATTTCTAAAGATAGCTACAGCACTCAACCCAAGGTTTAAGAAAATAAAGTGCCTTCCAAACTGAGAGGGATGAGGTGTGGAGCATGCTTTCAGAAGTCTGAAAAGAGCAATACTCCGATACGGAAACTATAGAACCTGAACCACCAAAAAAGAAAATCCACTTTCCGCTGGTGGCATCTGACTCAGATAATGAAAATAAGCATGTGTTGGTCCGCACGGCTTTGGATTGTTATTGAGCAGAACCTGTCATCAGCATGGACACGTCCCCAGGAATGGTGGTTGAAGAATGAAGGAACATGAATCTTTAGCGAATCTGGCACGTAAATATCTTACGATGCTGGAAACAACAGTGCCATGAGAACACCTGTTCGCACTTTCAGGTGACATTGTAAACATGAAGTGACAACTGACACATCCAACACATATTGTTGCCAATATACTGAAGTGGCAATCAACATTACTGAAGTTCTAGAGATAATGGAAACAAGCAATTATGTGGAATTTCTTGAAAAGCATCTATATTATTAGCTATGAAAATTTAGCAGCTGCAGCACAAGGCAAAGTTTACTCTGATAATAAAGAAAATTAATGGATTGTGAAGGATGTAACATTTTGTGATTATACATTCTATGAATTTGATTGTTATTGTGTTTGCTATATAATTAGTAAGGATTAATTTAGGTATGGGTTAGTTTGTATCTAGACAGGAAAGCAGACAAACATTTCTGATAACCTTCTATTTACTGATACTTAAAAAGACAATGCAGGTGTCAATTCCTCGGACGTTTTACCTCCGCCATGCTAGGATCAGCGGTCTGGCTGGTGGGGAAGGTTTCAACTTGAAACCTCTGGGAGACTCCAAGTGAGAAAGAGAAACAAAGAACTTGAGAGTGGTTACAAACCTTGAGCCCCTGAAGTTCAGGAGAGAGGGAGACAGACTGTAAGGGTGCAGAGCAGTGGTGGGGGTGTCTGAATAAGCTAGACCTACCTAGCCTTTAGATAAGACAGATGCATGTAGACTTGTCTTGAAAACCCTTTTTCTTGTTATGCCTCATTCCTGCTGTTAAGATTAAAAGGCACTTTGTTTTGAACAGGCTGTTTTGTGTATTTTCACACTAGTCATAGCTCGCAAAAGGAAGATCACTAGGGCTCAAACCCAGTCAGGCTGCTGAGGAATCACAGCTGATATTGTGCCCCTGGAACAAGTCTGAAGGTAGGAGAATTGCAGGATTCCACCCTGAAAGAGGGAAAGGCAAGAGGCCTGTCTCCTGAAGGGGTGCACTCAGAGAAGGGGGGGAAGGGGGAGGAGTGGCAAAGATGCAGACAGTCCTGAACCGTGACAATATTATTTTACTCTTTTATAAAAAATAAAGTCATTTGCCTCAAACATATTAGCAAAACTTAACAGTGAGAGCAAATTTTTAAGTGAGGATAATCAATCACTGGAACTTAGTAAGGGATATAGTACATTCTCCATCACCAGATGTGTTTAAATCAAGTCTATGTGTCTTTCTAAGGCAGTGGTCCCCAAACTTTTTTGTCTGAGCCCTTCCCCTCTTGGTCTGTGCACTCCCAGGAGCCATGGTTGGGCACCAGGGCCGGGAGCGTGGCCAGCACTGCAGCTGGGGCCTTGGCTGGGAGTGGGGCCACTGTCGGAGCCAGCTGCCACAGCTGAGAACAGGCCCACAGTCGGGGCTGGGAGCCAGTTCCCGTGGCCAGACCTGCAGCTGGGGCTGGGGGCAGAGCAGGGCTGCGTGGAGCTCCCTCCCAACTCCCTATGGAGGCTGGCCCAGGCCCCACCACACACCTCTAAATGTTCCTCTGTGTCCCCTTAGGGGGGTGCGCCCCACAGTTTGGGGACCACTGTTGTAATTCAATCAGATTATTGGAGTGGAAGTAAACATTGCTGGATGATATTTTGTGACACCTATGCTATGCAAATCAGATTAAATAATCATAACTGTCGCTCCTGACTTTAAAAAAAAAAAAAAAACCATGAAACTTTGCAAGGCTAGTGCACTTAAAAAATGAAGCTCAAAGCCTACTCCAAAAAGCAGTAAGTTTGCAAAATATCTCTCTAAAATTGTATAAATCTAAATTGTGGGCTGCAGTGTCTTCATAGCCAGCTCTATGTATCCATTTTACTGGAACTGAACAGTTCAACTGAGCTGCTTTCCTAATTACTAACCTAGATAGGAGCTTGGATAGAGAGCCAGCTGTCCAAAGCTTAGTCCAGAGAAGAATGAAGCTAGCAGGTCGGGGAAACAGCCTGAGGAAATGGCAGCAATATTATCTGTTCCCTTTACTGGAGAATTCACCTATTGCTTGTCATTCACACTGTAAACTGGGTGTCTAAGCAGACTGCTTCATGATGTCCTGATAGCAGCGGCTAAAAGCATATTTTCCATCTGCATTTGGCTCTTGCATAGTTTTACACATTAAGCTCAGAACAACCACTGTTCATGTAAATACTGTATGAGAACACCTAATGTAATGACTAGTATATGGGTACCAGCACAGGACTTGTCTGTCATATCATGTCACTATTGCCGTGCATAAGTGGGTATTTGGTATGTTTTAGACACAGATACACCATTTACCTGGATATTTACATCTGTACCAAACTACAGTTCTCCACTTACCATCCTGCTGCTTCACAAGTCCTTGTTGGATATACCGAATGTATGTAAAGAAGTTACACACAGAAGTGATCTAAATGAATGGGAAGGAAAAAATAAAAAGTTCTCATGTATTACATATCTGTATGGAAACACAATGTAAGCTCAAATGAATTCAAGATAAAGGTAGATACTTACCCTGTATCGGCAAAAAGGAGAAATATAGTAATAGCTGCTTGAGTCCCCTAACTTGATTCTATGCTTGCATGATTTACTTTGTCCACTGAGAGCACATTTCCTGTAAAATATAAAATTTGCTTATTTTGCTTTAAATGGAATTTTGGAAACTCAACCGCCTGCAAGTTTTAGGATGTAAGATGCTGTTTTATTTGTTTTAAAGAAAGATACGTAGCAATAGTTGCTTGAGTTCCCCTTCTAGCCTCTTGACTTGTAATTTGCAATTACTATTCTAGGTTGTCAGCTATTATGGTTTACAATGACTATTCTGTTTTTAACATTCTCGCCCCATTAAATTTTACTAATTTTAACATCATCTTTAAGACCCTTAAGGCAGAAGCTGAGAAAACTTGATCATTCTTAGTCATATATTCCCTCATTCATTACATTTCAAGTTGGTTGAATATAACTTGAAACAATGAGCTAGGAATTTGTCCAGCAGAGCTCCTCATCTGTGGAATATGCTATTATATTTTGAGTTAATGTCAATTATTTGAAAATCAGTTAAAGAACTGCGCTTGACATTATATTTATTTGCCCTAAAGCACTGATATTTTATGTTGTTACACTGCTCAACCCTGAAACATTTGTGTAAGATGTATTTTATAAGATCAATTTTGCTTTTATGCTGACGTTTATATTGCATTTTGTATTCAAGGTACTATAAATATCCTGAATAGAGGGACTGAAGTGAAAGCCTGACAGCAATGTTTTGGGCTGCCTTACAGAAAACTACGGTTAAATGACCAGGTCCATTTCCCACCCCACCCCACCCATTGTTTGTGGTCATCTGAATATAATAAGCATGCTGGCAGATATAATGCATTGAGTCCCAGAGGAAGGGTCCTGTTAGCCAATGGTGATCCAGCTAAACAATTAAGGGAAAGCACTAAGTTTAAATGGATTTTCACCTACATTCCTTAGCAACAGAAAAGGGGGTATTTACAATTTGGAATAATTCATCTTCAGCTTTATCTGATGGAAAAAACTGTTGCTACAATAAAAGCTTCATATATATAACTAGAAAAAAGTTTTAGATTTTTCTGTAGCAACCACCAGCATAGTAACAGCACATCTCACAGGTAAATTAGGTTCCTATGGCAAGGTGAGTAGTGGACTTGAAGTTTTTTGCTCTTCTCCCTTCCATTCTACATTATCCAAAATCAGGAGGTACAAGAACCACACTCTTTTCAAAAATGAAACAAAAGCAACTAAAAGCACAATAGCTAAAATATTCTGTTGTTTATCTAAAAAGTATACATTCAGTGTTTATCAGACTAGCTGATCTCAATTTTGGCAAAGCTTTTGGGGAGAGGAGGAAAGACTTTAAAAGCTAGAAAATGTCTCCTGCTATGTTCTTATGGTTATACAAGTCTTATATGAAGTTCTTCTTCACTTAGCGCACAGTCAACCTGTGGAACTCCTTGCCTGAAGAGGTTGCGAAGGCTAGGACTATAACAGGGTTTAAAAGAGAACTGGATAATTTCATGGAGGTTAAGTCCATTAATGGCTATGAGCCAGAATAGGTAAGGAATGGTGTCCCTAGCCTCTGTTTGTCAGAGGGTAGAGATGGCTGGCAGGAGAGAGATCACTAGATCATTACCTGTTAGGTTCACTCCCTCTGGGGCACCTGGCATTGGCCACTGTCGGTAGACAGGATACTGGGCTGGATGGACCTTTGGTCTGACCCAGTATGGCCATTCTTATATTCTTAAGTCCTTTTAATATGCTAAAAATAATTTAGAAGCTCAAACCAATGCTTTAGAACAAAGATAAACCACTGTGACATGTATCCCATTGACGAAAACAGGAGATAGTCTGTGATGGTGACAAAACACATCAAGTCACATGACAGAGAAGAGCAGTTCACTACAATTAATTTAAAACTAATAAACAGGGCCCTACCAAATTAGCAGTCATGAAAAACGCATCAGACTGTGCAATCTGGTCTTGTGTGCGCTTTTACCCTATGCTACACAGATTTCATGAGGGAGACTAGTGTTTCTCAAATTGGGGGTCCTAACCCAAAAGAGTTGCAGGGGCGGGGATCGCGGTATTGCCTTCAGAGCTGGGCGGCTGGAGAGCGGTGGCTGTTGGCCAGGTGCCCGGCTTGGAAGGCGGCACCCCAATACCATTTGAATATTAATGACCTACTTTAAAAAAAAAAAACAACCTATAACCAATTTTTTTGGTCTTACAATGACAAAACCCTCAGTCTAGCGTATTGCCTACAAGTAAATAACTAGCCTGGGTTAGCTATTTAAATCAATCTGCTAGGAAGTTCTCCACGACAAAATTGTTATTAAACACATAACTGATCATAAAATGGAGTTTATATCCCATGGGAAATTCAAAATATGTTTTGGTTCCAAAATATTAAATATGTATAATAAAACACAGAAGTCAATATGAAACATTTTATTCTATGACTCCCTGCGGCATGGGAACTGAACTTTGTTAGAGGAAATATTAAGACAGGGACCATCTTTTTGTTCTGTTTGTACAACGCCTAACATAATGGTGTCCGGGTCCATGATTGAGTTTCCTAGGTACTGTGGTGGTGGTAATCATCATCATCATCACCCCCACCACCACACATGTAAAACACAGGCAGAATAACACTGTAGAAAAAGCCTATGAGGAATTTAATAATCTTTTGGTACTTCACTTAAGACAGACACATAAGGAAGAGTAATATTTAATTCATTAAAATGATCCAGTCCTTGACTTAAGGATTCAATTTTCTCTGCTGCTCTTTTGTGTTCTAAAGCACCATCTATACTTAAACAAAATAAACCCTCACAATGTCTATTTCCTGAAGAGTGTTTGATCTAACATTAGATAGGTAAGTTACATGCAATAAGTTAAACTGCAAGAGGCTGTGAATGTGGACACCATCTGAGGGGACACTATCCATTGAAAGGCTTCATGAAAGAAGTAGGTATGAAGAAATAGAAAGTGCAGAACGGAATGAGTAATATTCCCAGAACAGGGAAGGAGTGGGAGGGAGTTAAGACAATAATGGGGGGGAGGTTCTTCTCATACAGAGGATGTTGAGAAGAACCTGTGATGTGCCCCAACCATGGCTGCAATAAAGAGGGGGATAGAGCTTGATTACCCCCACAGGATTCAGATAGTTGTTCCCACAAGGTACTCAGAACTAAGCAGCATGTATTATATACCATATAGCACTGAAGTAAATATCATACCAGCAACTAACCTGGTGTGGTGGAACCCAACGATTTTTTGCGCTTGTCTTGTGAGTACTGGTAGTAATGACACAGTTATGGCTGAGGGACTAAGTTGACGTTTAAGAATATGCAAACCCTTTAATGATTTTGGGGTTCTGCATGGTTCAAAAATAGTGAGTGTGTTACTTCCCATTAAACAGCTTTAAAAAAAAAAAATTCTGAATCTTCCTTCAAAGTGTGGTCAAAATATTTTCCTTTTCCCCCACTTTTTCTAAAAAAGAGACTAGCAAAACAAAATGCAAATATCCTACATTAAATATGATACAAGACACCATAATGATTTTTGTAATTTTTTAAATATACAAGTAGAGCTGGAACAGTTTTCCATCAGAAAATGCAGATTTGTCAAAAGTGAAATGTTTTGTGGGAACATGTTTATTTGACAAATTGTTTTGACAGAAGAGAGTAGACGACTTGGGTTTTCCTGCCAGGAGGCTCATTTGCTTAAACAGTCCTGACTCTCTCTTTATAGATGACCTCTAAACTCCTTGCTTTCTTCTGCACATATATTGCAGAAGCCCTGTTCCAATGCCTTAGTCACCTCTCGGTCCAATTGCTACAGCCTTCTCTTCTCCAGATTCCCATCATCATAGCTTACTTCATACTGCTGCAGTTCCATCCAGAATGCAGCTGCTAACACAATCTTCATTTCCTGTTACTCACACCCCATCCTTTTCTCTCTTCCTGCATCAGCTTCAAACTCAAACTCCACCCTCCTATCTATGCTTGTTGTTGAGGCCTTGCTCCTTGCCTTCCTCTTCAGTGCCTTCAACTGCTTCCTTTGTCTTGGTTCCAGAATTTTTTCATGCATCTTGCTATGCTTGAAACACCTCCAGATATCAAACACTCACTCTCTATTTCTTCATACCTACTTCTTTCATGAAGCCTTTCAATGGATAGTGTCCCCTCAGATGGTGTCCACATTCACAGCCTCTTGCAATTTAACTTATTGCATGTAACTTACCTATCTGATGTTAGATCAAACACTCTTCAGGAAAGAAACCTTGTGAGGGTTTACTTTGTTTAAGTGTAGATGGTGCTTCAGAACACAAAAGAGCAGCACAGAAAATTGAACCTTTAAGTCAAGGACTGGATCGTTTTAATGAATTAAATATTACTCTTCCTTATGTGTCTTACTTAAGTGAAGTACCAAAAGATTATTAGATTCCTCATAGGCTTTTTCTGCAGTGTTATTCTGCCTGTGTTTTACATGTGTGGTGGTGGTGGTGGTGGTGGTGGTGGTGGTGATGATGATGATTATTACCACCACCACAGTACCTAGGAAACTCAATCATGGACCCGGACACCATTATGTTAGGCATTGTACAAACAGAACAAAAAGATGGTCCCTGTCCTCATTTATTTTCCCCTAACAGTTCAGCATAGCATTCTAATATTCTTGATGCAGAGGCCATAAACAAAAGGTTAAGATATATCCATTTTATTAGGGTCATGCAACAGTTACAACAGTTCAATCAAACACAAGAACCATTCAAATGCCAGATGAAAAATATTGTGCCTCTCATATGACAGAATATTTGGTGTAACATACTTTGGTCCCCCACATTCAACTGCAGAAGCTTTCACAAATCGAACAGGTTGCAGGCCAACTGGTTCAATGCTCAGGGTGTTGTTTTCAACAGCCTCTAAAACAGCTGAAGCCAACTACAAAAGGATAGCAAAGAAAGTAATTAGAAGTAGTTTGACATTATCCATTGCACTGAAGTAATACAAGGTTTACAGCTATATAAATATAATCAAAGCAAAGTCTAAACATGCAAATTCAACACCCCAGATAGGTTAAGAAGTTGCCCTGTATGTCAGTGTAAATAAAACCAAAAGGTCCTAACTCCCAGGCTCCTCTCCAAATAACCCTGAACTCCAAGCTATGAGGTAACTGCATTTAGAACAACAAAAACAAAAAGTCTAGTTTGTTTTCTTGTTAAGCATTGACTCATAGTGAAATTATTCTTCTTAAGCTGAATCAAACATGCTTTTAAGCAAGGAGTGTTTCAGTCCAAGTATCTGGACATTCATTTTTAACATTTTTTTAAAGCCAATTATTATTATTTAAAAGATTTTCAGGAAGGAATAAAACTGGTTAATTTATAGAATACCTAAAAAACAATAGATCATTATCAATGTTGCCAAAGTAGGTTGGTTATAATATTTTCCTGTGGAAACAACATAAAGCAGAAATTAAAATACCCCTTTCCCTAACTCATTTCCTGATTCATTGTTTTAAAGTGCTTT
This sequence comes from Natator depressus, assembly GCF_965152275.1. Classification (NCBI taxonomy): domain Eukaryota; kingdom Metazoa; phylum Chordata; order Testudines; family Cheloniidae; genus Natator; species Natator depressus. Next base: position 282,999,252 of record NC_134234.1, read on the forward strand.
TACATATAGATTCATAGATACTAAGGTCAGAAGGGACCATTATGATCATCTAGTCCGACCTCCCGCACAACGCAGGCCACAGAATCTCACCCACCCACTCCTGCGAAAAACCTCTCACCTATGTCTGAGCTATTGAAGTCCTCAAATCGTGGTTTAAAGACTTCAAGGAGCAGAGAATCCTCCAGCAAGTGACCCGTGCCCCATGCTACAGAGGAAGGCGAAAAACCTCAGGGCCTCTTCCAATCTGCCCTGGAGGAAAATGCTAACTAAGCAGGATGTGACTCAATATCAGCCCATATGATTGTTTAAATAGACTCAACAGTTCTGTTTCGCTAATATAGTCCATAAAAGGGTTATTCCTCAATGGTTTCCACTAAACTCCTAACTGTATTATTAAAACAACTCTGTACCAATGATCTTTGCTACCGCCTATATAGTGTTATTCTGCTTTGGATATTTTACAAATCAACTCACAGATACAGTATTAAATAAGTTTAAATAGAATATTCCTTGTTTGCCCCTCCCCCAAGAAATAAAATAAAATAGTTCACATTCACAGCATATTTATACAGGCAAGAATTTATATAACACATCAACTAATCACATAAGCAGACATCACAACTTAATCTAGTTACCATTCAGTTTACACATTCAGTTCGTCTGGTTATACTTAAAGGAAAATAAAAGATGGTCACTCCATGTACAGTGATTATCTGTAATTGATGCACAGAAGTGGTAGTAGCTGCATCCTGGCCTTTTCAGGCAACATATAAGTCTCCAGTAGCAATTAACAGGGTGAGAGGGCTACAGAGGGAAAACAGTAAGATGGCCTAGTTATATAAATTAGAGACACAAATATGAACTACAGGAGCATACAGATAAAACATTGTACGGAAAGAAGTTAACGTACTGTTCTACATGGATTGCAAATGAACCAATATGCAAATAGCTACCCAGATTGTGTGCCAATGGCCATTTGAAAGACGACTGGATGAATCATGATAGAGTGATACACCAGTCAAGTGAAGACATGAGACTGTTGTATGCAGGAGGAAAATTTAGCACTGTGCCAGGAAAGGCTGTCAATGTTCACCTTCTTCAAACAAATGAATCTCTGTAGGCTTAAAAGATTCAATCTTGCCTCTTGTATTTTAGGAAGATCCAAGAATAAATTTCTTTTACTCTTAGGGCTGAATCTTCAACTGTACCCAGTAAGTGCTGTGTGGAGGTCACACGGGCAAACTCCCAAAGGAGGAATGACCTGGGCCAGTTCTGTGCTTTCTCCAGCACAGCTTAGGACACTCTTAGGGCTGCTCTAAACAGTGCAGGTATGTAATGAGCTCTCTTGCTGATAGTGATCCTAGGAATGTAGCATGCTCCAACCACACCTCTTTCTGACCCCACAGCATCACTGGCAAATCTGGGAACGGGGTCCAGGAGTTGTCCAGCCTTAGATTTCCCCATGACAGCCTTAGATTTCCCCATGACAGCAAATACACAACTGGCTGCTTACTGGCTACAACAGCTTTCCATCCCTTTTGTCCCACCTGAGGCCTTGATCTCATTTACAATTTACTGTAAAAGGTTGTGTTTCTTCCTTTACGGTCGGGGGAGGAGGTGGTTAGCAATCAAAATGAACGTCCTCTTTCATGTCTTTACTGTAAAACACGCAAATTTCCAAAACAGTAATACCTCTCCCTACTTGAAACATGAGAATTCTTACTTTTTTTTTTTATTATTATTATTTAACAACTCTGGATCTCACCACAGTCATTTGGAACTATTTGCATCTCCATCTTTCTGTAAAATTGATAGGCCAGGCTAGGGGCAGGAGGGATTGCATATTTTATCCTTGTACAGTCTCCTCTGTCCAGTTAATTGACTAACAATATTTTTAATTAAACTGTATAAAGGGCTTCTAGATGGAATAAGTTACAATAGGTAGAAACCGGAGAAAAGGCACTGAGAAAATATATCTGGCCATGACCAGCAAAGGCCAGTCTGACAGAAGGGAGGAGCAAGTTAATCTGTGTAGAACTGATATCTGGTGGATGAAAAATAAAAGTGGTTTGCATGATGAAAAATGTAACTTTTCTACTTATTTAAATTATCGTAGTGCCTAGGAGCCCCAGTCATGGACCAGGCCCCCACTGTGTGAGGTGCAGTACAAACAGCACAAAAAAAGACAGTCTCTTGCCAAAGAGCTTACTAACTAGGTATAAGACAGACAAATACAGACCAACCAACAGGAGAGTACAAGGAAACGAGACAATATTGGTCAGCATGGTAGGCTGTGGCAAGACAACAGCAGCCTAGCCTAGCTGTTTTCAAGTATAGGCATCACCACAGTGGAGTGTTTTAAGGAACGATTGAACAAGAACAGTAAAACGGCGTTACACACGTTTACGGGGAGTACATCCCAAGCATACGGGGCAGGATGGGAGAAAGCACAAAAGTGCTTGTTTGAAAATTTAACAAGTGAGCTATGGAGGCTGGCATCATGGGCCAATCAGAGGTAAGTATCAACAGCTTGGTAGTGAATGATAATAGATAGGGTGGGGATAGGCTATGAAGGGCCTTGAAAGTGCTGACAAGTAGCTTAGGGTTGATATGATAGAGAAGAGGGTGCCAGTGGAGGGATGACATGGTCAAAGCGACAGCCTAGGAAAATATTTACAGCAACAAATGAAAATTCAAAATGCAGGGGAAAAAAAAATCGAAGAAGGTGAAATTCACACAACTGTTTTAATCCAAAATCAATTATGTTCCCAACTCTTTCACCTTTCTCTGAGCTTAGCCCTTCTGCCTAAGGCTTCCCTCCTCAAAGAAAGCAGAATGCACCACAGCCCTGGCTGCCTGCTTTCTCTGCTGCGCTGACAGATTGGGAGAGAAGACAGGTGTCTGCTGAGTAAAGGGTGTTGTGGCCTGTATGGCCATTTACATAAAGGCGTAAGTAAGAAAGATTGTCCATTTACTATGTCCCTCCTAAAAGGTCCCTAGTAAGATGAGAAGTACACAATCCCCAATTCCTGAGGGCACTAGAGTTTGAAGGAGGGATAGGAGAAGAATAAGAGTCTCTACTTGAAAGAGTCATGTCTGGAATAGCAAGAGAACTCCAAGTTAGTATTGGATACAGTGACAGAGGTAGGGAAGGGGGAATCTGAACAACTGTGGTCTCCAAACTTTTTACGCACAAGATCACTTTTTGAATTTAAGTGCAACCCAGGATCTACCCCGCTCCTTCCCCGAGGCCCCACCCTGCTCACTCCATCCCCCTCCCTCTGTTGCTTGCTCTCCCCCACCCTCACTTACTTTCACTGGGCTGGGGCCAAGGAGTTCAGAGTGTTGGAGGGGGCTCCAAGCTGAGCCTGGGGCAGGGGTGCAGGAGGGGGCTCTGGCCTGGGGCAGAGTGCTGGGATGCAGGAAGAGGTATGGGGTGCTAGCTCTGAGAGGAGGCTCCAGAGCTGGGACAGGGGTTCAGGATGCAGGAGTGAGTTCAGGGTGCTGGCTCTGAGAGGAGGCTCAAGACTGGGGGTTGGGGTGCAAGCTCTGGAAGGGGGCTCAGGGCTGGGGCAGAGGTGCGGGCTCCTGCCGGGCGGCACTTACCTGAGGTGGCAGCGCAGCAGCGCTAAGGCTCCCTGCCTGCCCCACGCCACTCCGAGAAGCGGCCAGCATGTCCCTGTGGTGCCTGGGGCAGGGTCATGGCTCCACACACTGTCCCTCTCTGCAGGCATGGCCCCCGCAGTCCCAATTGGCCGCTGTTCCCCATTCCCGGCTAATGGGAGCTGCAGGGGTGATGCCTGCACACAGGAGCAGTGCATGGAGAACCCCTGCCCCACCCCCATCAGGGGCCGCAGCGAGCCTGCCTTAGCCCCGCTGCGCCATTGAACTTTTAAAAAGAAAAGGAGTACTTGTGGCACCTTAGAGACTAACAAATTTATTTGAGCATAAGCTTTCGTGAGCTACAGCTCACTTCACCGGATGCATTCAGTGGAAAATACTGTGGGGAGATTTATATACACAGAGAACATGAAACAATGGGTGTTATCATACACACTGTAAGGAGAGTGATCACTTAAGATGAGCTAATACCAGCAGGAGGGGGGGTTGGAGGGAAGAAAACCTTTTGTAGTGATAATCAAGGTGGGCCATTTCCAGCAGTTGACAAGAACGTCTGAGGAACAGTGGGGGGGGAGGGAATAAACATGGGGAAATAGTTTTACTTTGTGTAATGACCCATTCACTCCCAGTCTTTATTCAAGCCTAAGTTAGTTGTATCCAGTTTGCAAATTAATTCCAATTCAGCAGTCTCTCGGAGTCTGTTTTTGAAGTTCTTTTGTTGTAATATTCCGACTTTTAGGACTGTAATTGAGTGACCAGGGAGATTGAAGTGTTCTCCGACTGGTTTTTGAATGTTATAATTCTTGACGTCTGATTTGTGTCCATTTAGTCTTTTACATAGAGACTGTCCAGTTTGGCCAATGTACATGGCAGAGGGGCATTGCTGGCACATGATGGCATATATCACATTGATAGATGTGCAGGTGAACGAGCCTCTGATACTGTGGCTGATGTGATTAGGCCCTATGATGGTGTCCCCTGAATAGATATGTGGACACAGTTGGCAATGGACTTTGTTGCAAGGATAGGTTCCTGGGTTAGTGGTTTTGTTGTGTGGCGTGTGGTTGCTGGTAAGTATTTGCTTCAGGTTGGGGGGCTATCTATAAGCAAGGACTGGCCTGTCTCCCAAGATCTGTGAGAGTGATGGGTCGTACTTCAGGATAGGTTGTAGATCCTTGATGATGCGTTGGAGAGGTTTCAGTTGGGGGCTGAAGGTGATGGCTAGTGGCGTTCTGTTATTTTCTTTGTTGGGCCTGTCCCGCAGTAGGTAACTTCTGGGTACTCTTCTGGCTCTGTCAATCTGTTTCTTCACTTCAGCAGGTGGGTATTGTCGTTGTAAGAACGCTTGATAGAGATCTTGTAGGGTGTTTGTCTCTGTCTGAGGGGTTGGAGCAAATGCTTGGCTGTAGACAATGGATCGTGTGGTGTGGTCTGGATGAAAGCTGAAGGCATGTAGGTAGGCATAGCAGTCAGTAGGTTTCCGGTATAGGGTGGTGTTTATGTGACCATCGCTTATTAGCACTGTAGTGTCTAGGAAGTGGATCTCTTCTGTAGACTGGTCCAGGCGGAGGTTGATGGTGGGATGGAAATTGTTGAAATCATGGTGGAATTCTTCAAGGGCTTCTTTTCCATGGGTCCAGATGAAGATGATGTCATCAATGTAGCGCAAATAGAGTAGGGGTATTAGGGGATGAAAGCTGAGGAAGCGTTGTTCTAAGTCAGCCATAAAAATGTTGGCATACTGTGGGGCCACACGAGTACCCATAGCAGTGCCGCTGATCTGAAAGTATACATTGTCCCTAAATGTGAAATAGTTATGGGTGAGGACAAAGTCACAAAGTTCAGCCACCAGGTTTGCCGTGACATTATCGGGGATACTGTTCCTGATGGCTTGTAGTCCATCTTTGTGTGGAATGTTGGTGTAGAGGGCTTCTACATCCATAGTGGCCAGGATGGTGTTTTCAGGAAGATCACCGATGGATTGTAGTTTCCTCAGGAAGTCAGTGGTGTCTCCAAGATAGCTGGGAGTGCTGGTGGCGTAGGGCCTGAGGAGGGAGTTGAACTTTTAGCGGCTGGAGATTGTGATTGACTGTCAGAGGCTCCAGGATCGACCAGTAGATTGCAATCTACGGGCTGGTGACCACTGCTGTACAACAACTTACCACTCTAAGTTAGGCTTCAGCCCTTCACTTTGACTAGTGCAATTTTTTTTATAATGAGGCAAATAGCTAAATATTATGTAACTATGTGAAGAAATAATTTACAGCCTTCAGGTACTGAGTACAACATGTGGAAACAACTGTTCCATGAGTACCTATGTACATTATATAAAGACAGCATCAACATTTAGACAGAATAAATACATTACCTCACTTTTTGAGAAGGTTAAACATGGGAAGATATCTTCCTGATAGATTTTATCTAAGAAAGGGCATGTTCTGTCCATCGTCGGCTCATCCTTCCAGGATCTGAATTCATTATACAGAGATAAGTCAGCCTAACAAACAAACCCAGAAAGATACTTTTTAAACAAAAAAAAAGTTATATTCTAGTGACAAATGTTATGGATTACAGCAGTTGTGCTAAAACTGAACAGTTAATAATACCTGCATTTCAATCAACAAGCATTAGAACCAATACCACTATTCCACATTATTCTATAGCTCCAGCAGCTGCACATTAACCATACTTTTTTTTAAAATCTCTGCTTTGCCTAAGTATACAAAAATAAGCAATTTAAGTTGTGTTGTTTCATGTATCTTGAACTTATTGCAGTATTAGGGCACTGAAATATTAAAAAATGAGACAAGAGAAGAAACTGGCAAGTCATTGAAGTCTTGAAGTCAGGATACCCTTGGCAACACAAGAGAAACTGTTTAACTGGAAGAAGTCACTAATTCTTTTACATCTGTGCATCTGTTACATCCTTTCAGTCTGTCCACTGCTTATTTTCTGAATTTGAAAAGTTTGGTAAGGTGACCAAACCTAAGTGATCTGTTAATATTATATTTAAAAGCAAAGTAAATAAACAAATACCTTTGTATGTCTACAGAATTTAATGTAAGAGTAGAATTGAGCCCATCATTTTAAACTCGCTGTTATTCTTCATTTGAGGTCCCTCAAAGTCCAAAAACTTCATTCTCCCACTTTGCTAAGCCTATCTCATGCTATAATTTCACAGGTACCACATAGCATTTATTGGAACATGAAGCCAAACCACATGAGATCATGTTCGGGGGGGGGGGAGGGAAGGTGCATTGGGAAAGCATGAAGGGGAAATAATTGGTGGGGTTTTGGGGAAAGGGTGGGAGTTGGCGTAGTTTTTATTATTAATTCACTTCTTGATGGAACTGATGGAGCTTATGAGAGCTCTGAATGAGAAAGATATTGTCTTGATGAAGTGGGATTGGAATGGTATTTTATGCACAGGCAGCAGCACTAAAGGAGACAGAAGCAGAAGCGAAACAAATAAATGGGATGTTGAGGATGGATCACCCACTTGTCCTTTTGCCCTACAAACCTGTCTTCCTTAACACACAGAATACCCTCCCTGAACTGATTCATAAGGCTACTACCGTCTCCTCACAATCCCTTCAAGATCCACACCTGCCTACAGAAAAATGAAATTAAAATAGCTACACAGAGTTCCAATGAGGACCGATGATGTCGATCTACTTACTTATATTTGAAAATAAAAAAACCTTTTAGATTTGAAGTTATGAAGATGTCACTAACTAGCCAAATTAACTTTGTGACCTTACTACCATTACCCTCATCCCCTTTCCTTCCTACTGTTTGTTACAATCTAATATGATGACACAAGTGAGTGTAAACTCTTTGGGGCCAGAACCATGTCTTCCTATAGTTGGTGTAGTGCCTAGCTCCATAGGGCCCTTGCACACTACTGTCATAATATAAATGAAGATTTAGGGAATGGTCTTGGTTTTGTCTGTAAATTAATCCACAGTCAAAGGTCAAATGAGGAGGTATGTGTGAGGGAAGCAGGAAGGAAAGAGTTGGATATGTAGGTCAACAGCATGAAAGCTGAAGAGGGTCGAGGATTGTGAGGTAAGGAAGGGTGAATGCCATTTAAATAAATGAGAGATGGGGAAGATGTGGCCATCTAGAGGATGGCAGAGGACAGTTATGGACTGAGAGAAGAAAACAAACTCACTGACAAACCTGAAAAGAACTGAAAACAGGAAAAGTTCGAAATAGAGAAAAAGAAGAGAAGCCCACTGATGGATTTTCTGGGCCACCTCATGATTAGGGACTGTGAAAGAGAAGAAGCTGTTGTTTTAGTGAGATGGAGTGAGCAAGAGTTCAGAAACTATGAATGGGGTGGGTGTTCTAGAGGAAAGTAACGTTCAACAAGCAGACACACCCAACTGAGAATTTAATTATGCTTATTTTATAGTATGCTTGTTAGAAAGAATATAAGGTTTAAACTACCGTTTAAAAATCATTTTAAAATATTCTATGTAAATGAGGCACTGCAGAGGGAAAATAATTCACACTAGAACAACCCTAATTGACTAAACTCAAAAGATTAGTTTATGTATATTAACGTCCTGTATACTATTCTAGTCTATCCATTTTCAGAGTTTTCCTTGGTCTTTAGCATTTTACCATTTTCCTATAATTAGTTTTAAAAAACACAGAATTTAGGCAGGCCAATTTATTTTCTATTAGATCCACTTGATTTTCACCTAGATATAATCAAAGTCAGCTGTCTCAGTTAAACCAGATTGTAAATGCCTTTGTTGCTAAGCCACCAATCTCATTGTGCAAATGAAACCCAATAAATGTATTCTGTTCCGTAAAGGAACATTCCCCGTAGCCTCAATCAAAAGAAAAATTCTGAGGCATGAGAAAATGAATGGTTTATCAATACCTTAAAGAGTCACCCACAGGGGGAAAAAACTTTTTTTTTTAAAAAAGCATAATTTTTGTATGTGTTTACTGAACATTTTAGAAATCTAACAGTCATTATTTACATTGCATTTATTTTTAGTATTTTGCTGAGTTTCCCTCTTCATCCAATATTTAAAAGAAACCAAGCTGACTTGAAAAGCTCTTTTTATTTGGCTTTCTGCTTCGTACTTTGAGTGCCTAATTCATTTCCTTTCTAGATACTGAATGTGTATCTCTCTTCTATCCCCACTCTTTCCCTCATCAGATCAGCAGTGAATTATAATGGAACAAAATTTTAAAAGGGATACAATCATTTTAAATTACACTTCTGTCTGAATATTTTTCCATCTTTACAAACAGCACCTAAGATTACTAATATATGAAAGATTAGAGAATTATATTACAGCCCTTTAAAAAAATACTGGTGCAATAACATCATTTTGTATATAATTAGTTTCCTGATTTCCTCTATACAGTCAGTTTCCTTTGTGTTTGTTTCCCTTGAACAGCAACAAGAGAAAGAAAAACATTTTTAATTTAGTTGCAAAACAATTAAAATTGGCAAGTAGACTAAGAAGCAAGTGCAGGAAACAACTTTTTTTTTATTTTAGATTAACTAGATTTCAGAGTTATAGTTTGACTTTACCATGTGTTAGTCTGATTCTTCCCAGTTCTATGCCCAATAGTGCAGAAAGGCCTGAAATTAACCAAGTCTCATACATTTTCCAAATGTATAACAAAAAAGCTGACAGTATAAAAAACTCTTGCAGAAAATGTTAGAGGTAACTATCTTATAATATTTCAAATATTTAGAATCTTCTCCCCCGAAGAAAGCATTTAAAGGTAAACAGGAAGATTCAGAAATTCACCAGTTATTGATATGGAACTCCAAGATGAAACAGAAGTTAACAGAAAAAATCTCTGAAAGCAATCAGTGGTACACAAAGATTTTACAGACACATGCATAACCATACACAATTTTATAGGGAATGAAAATAAAATTGCTTTTTTAATTCAGGAAACATTAATGACCATCCCACTAGCCAAAAAGAACACAATCTTTGAACTGTTACCTCTTTGCAGTCTTTCACAATTGGCTGCACTGTGGTGAGGTCTTGATGACTGCCACACATAGCACTACTTGTACTTTTGTTTCTTGTATGTCCTTTTTTAAATGGAGCTTTTCCACTAGACTGAAGCTCCTTAGTTGGTGATGTTGGTGAAGTGGACAGTACTAGTGTTTTCAAAGCTGCTACTTCAGCCTGAAGGACATCAATCTTGAAAATGAGAAAATACAATTTAGTACTTGCAACCTAGGCACACATTATGGCATGATATAAATGCCAATTGGCATTTGTTAGATACTTTTCAAATATGGATAGTGAATGTAATTGCCTTGATTTGCATAAAGAACAGCAACATGTACACCTTTAGAGCACAATATGCAGTAGCACTGCTGTTTTGCTGTGTCCACTGCCGACTTTCAACATTGTGCTGGAAAAATCCAATGCCAAACCCAAAAGCGTTTACAGACCGTATATGTAGATGGCACAGAACAATTCAGTAATTATTAGCATAGATTTACACAAGTGAGGATCCTTTTTAAATTTTTTACCCACGAACAATTCTGGATTTAAACACTAATAAAATGCACAGAAAATAAGTTTGAAAAAAAACTCACCTTTCCCTGTGCTTCTTTTAATTGTTTTTCTGCAGTAGCTTGTTTGACATTAGCTTCTCTCACCATTTTGTGTGCTTCCTATAAAACAAAATGTTTTTGTAGTGTACATGTTTCCCATAGAATAGCCACCCTACAAAATCCAGGGGGAAAAAACTTTTAAAAATAAATGACATAACCCATTTCTTCATGAAGATTACATATAAAAAGAGTAAGATTTGTGATGTCTCTTGGAATTTAAATAAAATAGTTATTAACTCAAAATATCTACAAACCTATTACTTTTGCAATGGCAAAACAAAGGGGATCAGCAGGCCCTGTATATCATTGGCCCTGATCACAGACACTGGGCAACTGAAATCCTTTGCAGCCAACCTACAAAGATGCCTGGCACGACCTCCAAACTCCAATCAAGCTCTGGTGGCTACCAACTGAAGACCCCACTCCTCTCTTGAGAAAGAGGACCAGCAGCAAGAGAAGCAACATAGGCACACATTCATACTCAAAGGAGCCTTCTGCTCTCCTGTTGCCAGCAGAGCCAACCTCAATAATCTTAATTTGTGCATGAAGGCGGCTCGTTGAATGAATATATGAAGTCTAATACTTAACAGTAAAAATAAATTCAACAGGAAAACGGGCAATGTAAAAACCAAACAAATATATCGGGCTAGAGATTAATAAATTACATTTAAAAAATGTAAATAGTAACGTGTTAAAAACAATCCAGGTAAGGAAGCAAGATTCAGCTAATAAAGGGAAACAGAAGAGAGCTAAGGGGTTAAGATTTTTTTTTTTTAAAAAAAACATCGTTTTGTCTGTGTATGTCATGTCTATTTAAGCCTTGATTCAACAACTTATTGCACATGGGTAAATGCTGTGACTGGCTGGTGCCAAGGAAAGTCAACACAAAGGATTTAGACTATAAATTATTTGGGACACGGACCTAGCTTATATCTGTAGAGCGCCTAGCATATTTTTGGATGCTATATAAATAACAGAAAAAATAATAAATCATTAAAGTAGGAATGACTTCGCTCCCCTTGGCTTACATGACAGCTCTAGATTATGGGTTTATAAAATTACCTTAAATCACAACAGATACATGCAGGAATAAGAACACACACATTTATACAATCTGTACAGGTACATTTAACATTGACCATGCAGTTTCCAAGCAGGGATGCATCTCACAAAACAAAAAGTGCGTCATATTATTACAATTTAAGTATTTGGGATGTAAAACACACACACACACACACCTATACAAAATAAATCCTGGATCCTGCACTGGGATATGCTAGTGTAACCCCTATTTCTTTTTCTTACATCACGGTGTTCAGCCAAACACACTCATTGCTGTTATTACTGCTGCTGTTTCTACTTGCTCTGAGTAGATATGGAAACATTCCCAGACAAGGTGGCAAGCCAATCAGTAGTGAATTCTGTCAGGGTTACAAAACTGACAGCCATTTGGAGGACCAGTCAGATCGCACCCAGTCCTGCAGGGAGAAGATAGAGCTGTCGGGGTAACCCAGACTAAATCTCTGGGTTGAATCTTAGTGCCATTTCCTATAATTTTACAGAAGTCAATAAGAGTTAGACTGGGAAACACCATTAAGAAGGAATTGCAGATTGGAGGCCAAATGTCTTCAGGAGGCGTACTATATCACTGAACCAAAGACAGTGTGTGAGCCTAAAAGCTGTGGTAATTATCAAGTTTTCTTTTCTTTCTTGTTTGAAGTTTACATATGCAATAGCGTGGATGCTGAAATAGTTGGTTATATACTATAACTAAATATTTTACCCACTTGTCAATTTTACCTACTTGTAAATAAATTTGTTAGTCTCTAAGGAGTACACAAGTACTCTTTTTCTTTATGTGAAGGTAGAAGATCTCTGATTGTCAGAATCCCAGTTCCTGTATTTATTTTGTAAGGAATTATATATATATATATATATATATATATATATATATATAGCTTCAAGTTTAGGTCCTGTGTTATAGTCTTCATTTCAAGGAAAACAACAAAATCTCTAGTTAGTGATATTCATCTAGCTAGGGTGCATTGTAACACTGTGCTGTAACAGTTTATTTTTGGAGTGTTATTCATAAAAAGGAATTTTAAATTATGAATTGTGTGTGCATGCATAACTGGCTGATGGTAAAGACTGGTACAGGATTCCCAAGATGAGAAAGAAAGTGAATCTTATTATAATTTCCACTTTTAGTATTTATATGGTCCTATATAATCCAGCTGTAGTCTCTTACGATGACAGGAATTCATAGTCTGTATAAATACTTTAAGTCAGAGAGAGGAACTCCATAGCCAGAATTGGTAAGTAGATTGACTTACCTCCCCTCTACATAGGTTACACTAGTATAAGCCCCTGTGCCCATTCAATGACCCAAGGAAGCCAATGAGATTCTGCATAAACACGAAGGTCCAGGCTTGTGGATCCCAATGCAGGATCAGGGCCCAAGGCCCTAGTGAAGTAATCACAGAAGTAAAGCTTCAGTGGTATGTTAACATTTGGGAGTGTTGAATGCTTAAACACATTACAGAATAGTTACTAAATGCCCTACATTTCATGTTTTGCATATCAAATACAAAATTAATTAATACAGATTAATACACTTTTTCATGGTGCTGTGACATGGCATCAATTTAATGTTTCAGAGGTATATTTATTTTTATGTGAAATACTTACCCAATTTCTCTCATTTTCTCCTCTCCTTTCTCTTGTTTACCATCTCTCTCATACACACATTCTATCTTACTCTTTCTAGCCTTCTATTCATTCTTTTCCAATTACATGCCTCTGAACTCAATTTTTTTTAAAATACTAGTCATCAGTATGCTGCCTCCTTTAAGTATAAATATATCTTTAAAATGGTTTCCTGAGATGGCACAAATTCATTCTCGCTATGATAACTATCCTTATCTTAACTTTAGAGATCCCCTTTGATATCTATGCTTCTAATTGTACAACCAGATTCTATTTTGACTGATTACACAAATGTGCATAAATAACTGTGTATATTTAATAGGTTTATTTCAAAGTTTTGGGGAGCAATGCACCTGGCCCCAAATCTAAAAGCTGGAAGCATGATAAGTTATTCATTTTTATGTCCCCCTCATTGTGGCCCCAAATTTACTTCTTTTTTATGCAATCTTCTAGACAGATAATCTGACTGACAGAAAATGGTTATACAAAAGAGAAGAACGACACATTTTAAGCTTTCTGGTCTATTTTTTCTTACATCCCTCATTTTGGGTGCAGTAGGCAGACTAACAAGGCTAATGAGGTGTCTCTCTCTCTCATACATGTAAAGCTATATGATTTCTTGCTCTCAAGTCTCCACTTCAACAGGCCCAAGCCTTGAGACCACAAATTCTTTTACAAGCTGGATTTTTCTGTATCAGAGTACAATGTACTGATGCTACATAACACACCTTGCCCAGTCTCCTTTAATTATATCACAGCAATGACTCAAACAAACCTCAAATAGACTAGCTGTAAGTTCTTCCAATTCCTGTCCAAGTTGATCTCGCACTTTAGAAAGTCTTTCACATTCTTCATCTTTTAATTTCAGCTCCTACGGAAAATTGAAAATTATTTATTCTAACTTAATGTAGTAGTCTGTGGGCTTCTAAAGCTCTGCCACAAGTAAATCAGTGCAACAGATAACCTTTGCTAAATAAAACCTTTCAAAACATTGATCTTAACACTAGAGGCAACAACATTAATGCTGTATATGTATACCTAGTACTTCCTTCTATATGGCAACCTGTCAGGCTGATCTAAAAATACAACTAAGCTAAATGTGTGTTTCCAAAATTCTCTGAAGTACAAAGGCTTCTTTCCTGAAATATAGAAGACCACATTCACTGAAACAGAATATATAAAAGAATTCTATAAGTTTGGTAATTTCATAAGTTTTGTATTGTGACAATGTGAATACTGCTTTCACTAGTGCTTGATATAGCCATATAGCCAATATACACCTTCCAAAATTTTAATTTTATTTTAAAGCAATAATGTTTTATTTTCTTTTCCTTTAAAGAAAAACATTTGTCTGAAGAAGAGTCCCAGTTCACAGAATCTTTTTTATATATTTTTTAATATAAAGTTTTGTCTCCAGAGAGCCTCCTTACAGTACAGCTCTAGCTAACTCCAAAACAGCACTCTAGTTATATCCCTGCTCCTTGTAAAGGCAGCAATATGCAGTCAAATCAAATCAGTTTAATCATTAAAGCTTGGGGACTGGGTAGCTTAATCTCATTTACACTAAGACCCCTATCAGGCCCCTTTACACTGCCAGAACATTGTAAAGTGGGCATAAATTACATTTACTCCGACTTTAAGGTCTTACCACTGAGCAAAGCAGCGTAAAGAAGTCTTTGTGTAAATGGTAATATGGTCCAAGATTTCTTGAATATATTTTAAAAATGGAAGGAAAAGCTCAGAAGAGTCTTCCTATTGCCAGTCCTTCCTGACATTAGAATGCTGCATACAGTTAGGAACAGTGGCAGCTGGAGCCCAAAACCAGTGATAGTGCTGCAGGTGGCAACCTCCCAGAGTGCCCAGGTTGATCATGTTTTCAAAGTGAAAAACTGAAACACTGGGGTTTGGAGTATTGTGACAGGTATAAGGGAGGTTGGTGAGGAAGTGGGAAGAAAAGAGGACGGGGGGGCACTCTGGTCTTTCCCCCCACTGCTTGGCCCTTTCAAAATGAAAACCTGGGACCTTTTACAAGAAAGGGCAGGGTGGGAGAAAACAGTATTGCGCCACTTTAATGCCTTTGGTGTTGTCTTTGTCACAACCTCTCCTCTTTCAATCCAATTCTTATCTACCATTCCTCACATACACCAACTCATTAACCAATTGACTCTCAATTCCCCTTGCACTCATCTGTGCCAACCAAACTCATCCCCCTTCCAGCTCACAGCCTGCCAGAGTACATCAGCTCCCTCCAAGCCAACTCCCACCAACTCAGAAGCACCTCCACATACAGCCCCACACAACAATTTATCTCCGTAGTCAAGAAGCCCTCATCTTCCTGCTTAACCTGCAATAGCTCAGAACTACCCCCCACCTCAGCTCTAAGCTCTCTTCTATCCAAGACTCCAGGTTCAGAATTCTTTTCCCTTCTACTTGACATCCAACACCACCACCACGCTCAGAAATCCTTCCACTCCACTTGTTGATGGATCTGGAAAAGCAGAAGAGGCAGCAGGGAGGGTGTGCATGTGATCTGAAACAGCTCTACGGATGCCTGTATTCCCTACTTATTACTGCCTCCCTCTGCTGCCCTCAGTCCATGTTACCTCTAGCTAGACTACCTCATTGGAAGCCACTTTTACTGAAGCCTCCAGGTGCCCCACTAAGTTTCCAAATGGCAGCATGTAACACTGTACTCCACAGTACATCACATTACATACGGGAGACATTTTTGGTGGGGCTTACACTCAGTAGGCTCGAATCATCAGCTCACTCTACTCATGACACTCAATGAAAGCAATAAAATAGCACCACTGAATACACAGTAATGTGGGATTTTTTTAGATATTTAAAAATGGAGAAGCCATCACTGTTTCTGAATTCTCAGGTTACAGCTTTAGGTCTTAGCACCCTGCATTCCCCAGTGGGACATGAGGCTACAGCCACTCCACTGTGATGTAGAACTCAGCCACTCACAATTTTGTCACTACCACAATAGAATACTCTAATACACTCTACTTAAAACTTCCCTTGAAAGTCACCCAGAATATTCAGCTGCCCAACCGCCAACCCTCGCACTTCCTTGGGGGAAGAAATCACTATGAAGACATAGAACCAATGTCCAAACTCTGCATTGGCTTCCTGTACAGTTCTGGATGCAACTGCAGGTGTTCCCAATTGTCTTCAAAAGCTTAAACACCCTAGGACATAGTCATGAGAAACCACATCTCACTTTGTAGCATCAAATTGAGCTCTTAGTCTCAATTCCTAGAATAACATCAGCAGCAAAATTTTCTAATATCCTGCTTTTGGACAACTAAAGTTTGACAAGCCTCAGGGCACAGTTATAGGTCCACCTAGGTTGGAATTTGTAGATTTTTTAATTTAATTTGGGAGTTGTGTTTATTTTGGGTTTGTTTGTGTGAAAGTTTCATTTTCTGCTTTTCCGATCTGCAGCCTTTTAACTTTTTTGAAAGATTGTATTTCAAGAGGTACTATGTATGCAAAGGCACAGCAATGAAGATATATCTCCCAACTAAATATATATTGTTCCATACACAAGCAGCTAGCTTTCCCAAAGAGAATGCTGTAGAAAAATGAAAGAGGCTAGGGAGGGAGACAAATGCATATCTTGTGGTGGGAGAACAGAAAGAAAGAGAAAAAAGAAGAGGAAGACCATGGAAATAAAAAGGAGAGAAAAAAAGTACAATAAAGGAATTAAACAGAAAAATAAACCCAAGGGAAGACAACACTGAAGGTCAGCAAGTTTATATTTACTCATGTTCCTTTTTGTTTAACTGTATTTCTCGAGGAAAAAGTAGGGGAGTTGAAGAAGGGAAAAGGCAGGTTTTGATCCAGGAGTGGTGAATATTCAGGCCTCGTATGTTTCTACAATGGAGAGGGAACATACCAGCACTTAGTTTTCAACTTCACTGTTTGTAAAGGAAACATTACATGCATCAGTAAATCTCAAAAGGAAGTTAAAATAACATTAGGTCAAGCATTATCTTCAAGTCACATTGAAAGGTAAAACTAGTTTTGCCCACTTTAAAACCTTTAAAGTGACAGAATTAACATATAAAAATATTGTGGTTTAGATACATGGATTTTTTTTTTTTTTTAACTGTTCAGCTTGTGGTGATTGGAAAGACTGCCTTTTTAAGATTCAGTGTAGGCTGCCAAAGTAAATCAGACTTGTAGTGTAAACTTAAACAATAAAATTGTCCAAGCAGGAGTTCAGTTTTGGCTACTGAAACATAACAAAAAAAGCAGAGGACACCATACATAGCCTATTGCTTTTAGAAGTTTGGCTAGACATGTCAAATCTTAAATCCTGTTGGGCAAGTTTCCAGGCTGTTATTTAGGAGGAATATCATACACTATATATATTATATTGTCAAACAAGCTACATATTTTGGGTTGATGTGCTTTAAAAGTAAAGATATCTAGGCAGATGCTTAAGGCTCTCATGTCTGAAGCTGTTACTGAAGACTTAGCTAAACTCAGCTGTGAGTAATGAGAAATAAAAAGCACAAGCCGAGACAGCTGGTTTAGAGGAACTCCCCACCTGGCTACTTCAAAAAAAAAAAAAAAAAAGTTAAGCTACTTGGAAAAAATCAACTATTTTAAACCTGAAAACTCACAAAATTACTATGGAATTATTTCACCCAAACTTTTAACCTGCATGCAAAAACAAAAGTCAAAAATAGCCTCCCTATGCAGATAGATAGCAATGGTAGTGCTTTTATTTCCTGACTAGATCCTCATGAACAAAAGTTTTAATATAGTGCCACATATATACAACTGAAAGTACGTCAGCATGGTCCACCAGCATCTGCACTTCACCTTTAATTGCTTAAGGACCAAGAGGTTTGCTCTCAGCACTTATCTGTTTATGGGAAGTCTGGTTTTCCTTGAAATGCCACAACATAATCAGATATTCCAGATAAGCTCCCAACAAAAGACAATTTTGAGATGCCAATTACTTAAAATGGTGAACAAACAAAAGGAACTCCCTTGAAGCCACTCTCTTGCACTCTTCAACAGGTCACGGAATGCTGTACATCAAGACATGGTCACTATTCATCTGGATGACATCTAAATGTGGTTGGCTCATTTTTCTTAACCACTTTTCACAAACACCTCAATCTGAGGTTGGCAGATAAAATAATATAAGTGCATAAAGACATGAGTGGAAAAGGTCTTAGGTACAAGTGTACTGAGTCAGTGAAACGAGTCTTGAAATGACCATGCTTGGCTAACCGTCATCTGAGTTTCTTGATATTTGCTTTAATGAAGGAATATAGCTGATGAGTTGCAAACTTGAACAGCTCACACAAAAGACACCATTGTGGGTTGAAGTGAAAGTTTACTTTCACTGACTGACCCCATGTCCCTGTTATCTTCAATGTGAAGTTGACGAAACTGAGTCAACTCAAGTTTTCTGACTACAAGACTGCTTTTTTGCATTGGTTCACCTGAGCCTGTCTTGGCTAACATCTGGATATGCTGCAAAATGGTTACTTTATTTTAAGAAGGCTTTTGGGAAAGGGTGGGTTTGAGGTTTATATAATTCTTATTATACTTGCTGGTGACTGTTTATCTGTCATGGTGGGATGGGCAGTCCTTTATATTGCTATATGTATTTTTTTATTTATGGAATGCACACTCACAGCACTAAATTGGTACCAGAGACATTTAAATCTAAAGACAGATACAGTCTAGTTCCAATAAATAACTAGAGAGCTTTAATCAACCTTCCTACCAACTCCAACACTCTTATCAGAAGATAGCCACTAGAAATAAGATTAAGGATTAGAAAGAGAAAGTGGAAACAGCAGGAATAAGCTCAAAAGGAGGTTCACAAAGAGCTCAGACAAAATTAAGTTTGCAAGAGGGAAATTCTGTGGACAGGAGAATGCTTTAGGATATCTGAATTCAAGAAATGCCTAGAATAAAGGTGAATGAAATCCTGGCTCTTATGTCAGACCCAAACTTTCCCACAATCTTATGATAAGCTTTGGATGTGGTGGCTCATCTAGACTGAAGCAGAGTAAGCATACCTGTCACTGAGACCCCCAGAACTTCTAGGGTATTTCCTTTTTACAACTTTGCCGATGGTGCCAAGCATCTTGAGAAGTGACTAAAGTGTGTGGCCTCTCTGAGGGAATAAGTGGGTTTTCCACCACCATCCAAATCATTAGCATAACAGATTTTCTAGGCCCAGAAACACTATCAGTGTAGTACATGCCCTGTTCCCTCTGATATCTTTCTGAGAACTCTGTCCAGCAGTGAGAGACAAAAGGCATATTCAAATACATACATGAATATTGGACCCCATTAGGCAGATAGCCTTATCTGGGAAGTTTGAAATTGGGAAACTAATGTCAACCTATCTCAGATTTTCTGGTTGTTCTCATGGTGACAATACCAGGGCTATGTCAAGTTGTTTAGGTAACCCTAGCTATGCATTTGTGTACTTTGAAGTGTTTGGGGTTTTTCTGTAAAGTGGAACTTTAAACTTAGAAAACTACAATGAATTGAGAACTGGTTAGTGACAGTGATTGACTTTCCCCAAAAACTTAACCACAGTTGTTTTTTGGTTTTGTTTTGTTTGCCAAATTACAACAAAATAAAACAGTATAGCAAAGACTTGAAAGTTGGCAAAGAGTGATTATTTTAGTGGAAAAATATCAATATCAGGAACAATATGAGAACCCACATTTAAAATTTACATTGACCATCATAATGAAGGGGTAAAGTCAGCCATGACAGAATTAATGACAACATCCAACACTGAGGGAGGGAAAGCATTCAGGAAGACTGATCCAAACATGTGGCAAGATGGGGTTAAATACAAATAAATGTGGAGAGAGGGAAAAGACAGCACATCTACAAACTGGGTAACATCCACCAGGAAACTAGCAATTCTAAGAAAGACGAAGTGGTGTTAACACAATAAATAATAATGCTTTGCATTTATATAGCACACCTTCCATCCAAGGAAGGCAAAGCGCTTTACAAATACTAATGAATTACACCTCTGCACATTGCATGGTAAAAAAGTATTACTTCCATTTTACAGATAAAGGAACACAAGAGGAGTTTAAGGGACTTGCTCTGGGTTACATGTCAGTTTGCGGAAAGAACAAGAAATAAAACCAGATGTTTTGGTTCCCAGTCACACGCTTTAACAACAAAGCTATTCTATCTGACAGAAGACAGCATTCCATTCGAAGTATGACATACTGGTACAGTGAAGAGTGCCACTGATGTTCATATTTCTTCTTTCATATACATTCATTCCTATTATACATCATTGTAGTATGTGAACACCTGTATATAAAAATATTTCTATTTTGTATGGCATCTGCTACATTTATGTAGTATGGGAGAGAGAAGCCTCAAGAGGTACATCATCAGTGTCTATAAACATCTACAAGGTAACACCAGAACAGAAGGGAATTATTCTTATTATCAGAAGGGAGAAACGGCCTAAGTTTAAGGAAAGAAAATGTTTTAATTTAGACATTACAGAAAACGTTTTTCATAACAAGAAGAATCAATACCTGAAAACTCTACCAGAGGAGGTTTGAGTCATTATCACTGCAGATATTCGGGATCAGGTTACATAAAATAATGATGTAGTGATAATCCTCCAAAACATGGGGGACCCAGACTATTTTGACTTCTGACCCATCTATAAGTTTGACAGTACAAACCTCTCTATTCTGCAAGCAAAAATCATTAGAGAATACAATAAAACAAATCTTACCCTCTGAGCTTTTGCAAGTTCTTCTTTCAATCTCTCATAGCCTTTCTCTCTTACTTCCAGTACAGATGGGCTCCGTAAGTGAGACAGACTGTCTGTACTCAGCCCAAAAATATCTTCATTCCCTTCGGAAACATCCGTTAGTGTAGCACCCTGCAAAAACTCTCTCTCTGCATTATTGCTCTCCTTTCTGGAACTACTGTGTTTGGATGACCCACTCTGGGGTCCAGAGGTAGAACAAGGAACCGTGTCTGTAACATTGATGCTGGAAAGAAATGACATTTCTTTATTTAAATAAGAACACACACTAAGAGGAATAAAACTTTTAGAAATGTCAGTTTTGCTGTTAAATGTGCCACTATAAGCATAACTTAACATAGGATGTTAAAGATATTCATAATGTTTTTACTAAAGACATGCTATGTAAACCATTTAAATAAATTAACAAGATTTGCATTTAAATAAATCAGATATGTTAATCATCAATAACCTACTTGATGCCTGATGTTTCCCCACAATTTAGGTGCCTTGGAGATGAATAAACAGGTTGTGTGGGAAGGTCAAAAACATTTAATGCATTGGGTTGGATAGGTGTAGAGCACACAGCAGAAGGATGTGGGCGGTAGATTACGCTGGGTGAGGTAGTTGGTTCTTGAGTCCCTGGCTCACACACTCCAAGAAGATCTGGTGTAGTGGGAGAAGCTAGGTTCACTTCATGAAAGCCTTCCAATGGGTCACTGGCCATAATAAAAGCCTCATCATATGAAACCCTGAATTAAACAAGCAAATTATTAGAATGGTTAGTAAAGAATACATTTATATATTACATTATTAACTTCAAATGCAAGCAACCCATTCTTACTCAAACACTGGACAGCATGGCTGATGAAGCAGGGGGCTTAGGACTAAGCTTTAGGTGCCTGTTTACCAGAGTGATGGGAACTGAATGTATTGTGATAAATGTGTGTTCTGTTTTATACAATGAAGTCAGCGTGCACTAGATTACAGGTGTCTTGTAAAGCTACACAAATGTGCCGAACACATGGGTTGTGTGTAGTGGAGGAGGGAACAGAAGTTACAGGAGAAAAATGGAAGTTTTAGGTAAAACCTCTCTTCTACCTTAGAGACTAACTAATTTAGTCTCTAAGGTGCCACAAGTACTCCTTTTCTTTTTGCGAATACAGACTAACACGGCTGTTACTCTGAAACCTCTCTTCTACCCTAGATCAGTACTCTTTTGATCTCAATAAAAAAGAGACACAGAAAAGAACATAAGAAAGCTCATATTCCAGTGTGTGAAGTATTTCCAATCAGTGTATCTGTAAATAAGTCTCCCAAAGTTTTATGGTTTGTTAAACTAGAGGCCTGTTCCTGAAATAGCTCACTCAAGCGGCAAAAACAGTAAATGGGACTACTCAGACAGATGAGCCCTTAAATTTATATCTTTAGCATATTATATCAACCCAAAGATACACAAAATAGTAATACTATGAAGTAGTAAAATACTAATAAAACTGCCATGCACAAATCTCTGCATTTTCCCCATATTCACCATAAGGTGAAAATTCACTATTTTGAATTGACAAGGTTCTAACACAATTTCTTTGTTTTCAGCATAAAATCAGGGAGACTATGTGCCCTTGACGACCAGATAACTCCAAATTTACAGAAATTTCACATGACATTCAAACCCTTTGTAAAAGTCAGGATTCTACATTTCAGGGTTCAATTTGGAGACTTGAGGGGCAAATTAAGTACCAAGTACTTACATGACCACCTCTGAAAGTGGTGGCAATGCAAACAGGTTTTTCCATTGTTTAGAAGTATAAATAAATGCAATATAAATATAAAGTATGTCTCTTCATGTAGCTGCATAGTACCATGAGAGAGAATTACAGCATTTAAACAAACAGACATGTATGGCATTTTACAGACAAAAATCTGCTCTGAGCTTACAATTTAAAAAGACATAGCACCGCAAATTATGACAAAGGTTGGTGCAAGAGAGGAGGTATGCAGAGATGAGGTTTAAAACAGTCAGAGATCATGTGATATACTTACTATTACATTTGCAGCCCGTTTGTGAATTTTTAAAAATACTTATTACAATGTAGGGACAGTGTCCAGGGTGGAGATCAGCAATTTGCATTTGCAGTAATTTAGTAACTGCATCCCTTTTTTGGTCCATTTAATAAAACAAACTGTTTTCTACTGCCAGTATTGTATTTGACTGGATACATGTACATCAATAATTATTTCCTAATGCGACTAGCTATTTAAATACATTGCCAGGTAAGGTTTCGCCCCCCCCCCCCAAAAAAACCACACACACCCCAAAACCCTAAAATGTTCCTACACCTGAACACAATGGCTTCACTGTGCTGTTTCTGTGTTAAGTATGCCCTTGCTACTTCACAGAAATGTTTTGCAGGAAATCCCAGAAAATGCACAGTAAGGACCATGTATGGCTTAAAAGGGACCCTCTTTCCATTCCTGTTTTCTGTAGAAATGTGTTATTCAGAACTACCTACAACAGTAGTATCTCCTCCAGTTGCACAGTGTTTCTTCTGTAAGCAGAGTAAACTCTAAATCTACAGCTTCTCTACTGAACCACAAACATGAGCAGCTTAATTTTAAGTTTCCATGTAAGCAATTTCTTTGGCAAGAGAATCTTATTTTTTCTATACCTGTGCTTAACTATCATAAAATATTCCATTAATGTACTTTTGAGGATAAAGCCTGTTAGATTCACAAATGAAAAGATGGATGGGAGCAGGCTGACAAAAGTACAGACCACTTCTTCAAAGTTAAACTTCAACAATATGTTTTCAGCTTCCCTCTACTGCAATCACTAGAGTGAAAGTGGATTTTTTTTTAAAACATTTTAGAAGCTCAAACATAGGGACTAAAAAACTGCCCCTGCAGCTATACAAAGGAACTTACTAGACCAGTTGAAAAATGTCCACAACATACCCAAAGCCACTGCCTCCCACCCTGATAAGTCAATTCAATTTCTCCTACTCATCCCACCACTTCACAGTTCAGTTCCCCCTTTCCTCAATAAGCCAATCTAAACTTTCCACAATCACATTCTCATTCTCTGCCTCCCCACTTCTCCTTTGCATCCCAATTTCTTCACTGAGAAGAAAAAGCAGGGAGGCAAGTCCTCTGCATGACTGAAAGGGAGAACAATTGCCTGAATGACATGCCTTTTACATGCCCAACTAGCAGACAAGTGGAGAATATGGCCTAGGAAGTAAAATGGGAGCAAAAATCCTGCCAGTTCTTCTGTACGTCAATCCCTTTGCTCCGTGACTCCCATTTCATCAAAAGTATGAAAAACTTTAATGTGAAGGAACTATCATCACACATACCAGCAGATAGGTAAAAACTGCCAGCTCTCCAAGATTTTCTGGACAGGTGATCAGTGCAGCGAGCATATAAAGAGGCTGAAGAGTGAGTGCCAGAAGACCAGGGACAATAACTGCACCTCAGGCAACTCACCAACAACATGCCCATTTTGTGATGTCTTTGACCAGGTCCTGGGCACTGCATTCAGCAGGAAGCCAACCGTGCTTCATAATGACCTGGTCAGCCGGGATGGTACCCCATTGGCCCTTGAATCCAGCCTGGGGAACTGCTGGGAGCCAGCAGCAGGCTCCAAGTCAGGAGCATGAAGTGACTCCAGAGCAGACAGTGGATCAGGACCAATAACAAATTCTCAGTCCCTACTCAAAAGAGCTGTTTGACACTGCCCCGTCCCACTCCACCCATGAGGAACAGCCAGCTGCCAAGCCTGCAGAGAATCCGGTGGAGACAGAAGCCACTCCAGAGCCTGGTAAGTGTATGACTCAAAAGTTTATTATTACAGTAATGGGAGAGAAGCAAAAATGGTAAGCCCTGGCTACCAACATTTGGCCACTAGTGGCCAATATCACACCACCTAGGCGTCCCCTCTCCCTTTTCCCTTTCCTCCCACCATGTGGAGTTCAAAATAGTGACTTGGAATTTCAAACATTCATAAACAGCTGTAAAGATTATTTTAACTGTTAAGTCACAGAGGTTTGCTAGGGTCACTCTTGTTTTCTTTTCATTATTTAGAAATTTGCCACTCTGCAATCACGTCTCCTGGGTCTATGCAGCCACCTGTAATTAGTGAACTGCGTGTGTGTGTTTGGGAAACAGTATTCTATTTCCAGATCTAGTCCATTTCAGTTAGAGGTAATCCATGCAATTCTGCAGGTCACAAAATCATTTCTCCAAAGTACGAGTGTGGTGGCAGTTTTTTCCCAGAACCGTGCTGGGTGCGGTATGGAGTAAAGTTGCAGATTTCAATGCGTTTGTATGCAGCAACAACAGGATAATTCATATTAATTCTCTCATGAATTCTGACCCAATCCTGGCTGCTGATAGCTACAAACTTTTCTTGAAGCAGGAACTCCAGATAGTCACATTGCAGATAGGGGTGTATTTTTCAGGCCCCCCCCCATATAGCTGACTAGCCCACTCCACTAAAATGTGCAGTTCAGTTACTATTCATTTGAATACTCCAGCTGCATACACTGCAAGTTTCCCTCCAGCAGCTTGGAATAACATCTCCCACTGCCAGTGGGGCACCACAAGAACAGGTAAGTCTTCCAAAATATGAAAGGCCTGAAATGAGAGAGAAAGCCTTTGGCAGCAAGGGCACTATACACGCCCCTCCTCCCCACCCCCAACTCCAAATGGTAATTAGTTATGAAATTTTCATGTAACAGAATACAGGTTATAATTCTAAAATTACCATGGTCTCTGCCCTTCTATAACGGCAATTAACAAGGCTGTGTGCAGAGACAGTGTGAGGACTGAAGCATCCCCTTCACAATGTGTGTTGGTTCACTTTAGAACTGTTACATTTTATGTCCTGGAAATTTCACAATAATTCTGTCCTGCTCTACTGAACTACTTTAGACAATGACCCTCTGTTTCTTGTCCTATTTCAGGACCCTCAATCTACACTGCTTGGTGTTCTTCAGGAACTCGAACCCTGACCCCTTGTACCTGCACAGACTGTTCCAAGAGGAAGCATTTCCGTGATGAAATGGTTTACTAAGACATGTTTACAAATAAGGCATGTTATGATGCCAAGAAAGTTTGTCGCTGCCATTGCATCACATTACACAATCATGATTTGCGATAATAAAACTGAAAACATGTTCAACCTAGTGACAGAGGATGTGGAAAAAGCTAATGTGCTCAATGCTTTTTTTGCCTCTGTCTTCACTAACAAGGACAGCTCCCAGACTGCTGCGCTGGGCATCGCAACATGGGGAGTAGATGGCCAGCCCTCTGTGGAGAAAGAGGTGGTTAGGGACTATTTAGAAAAGCTGGACGTGCACAAGTCCATGGGGCCGGACGAGTTGCATCCGAGAGTGCTAAAGGAATTGGCGGCTGTGATTGTAGAGCCATTGGCCATTATCTTTGAAAACTCGTGGCGAACGGGGGAAGTCCCAGATGACTGGAAAAAGGCTAATGTAGTGCCAATCTTTAAAAAAGGGAAGAAGGAGGATCCTGGGAACTACAGGCCAGTCAGCCTCACTTCAGTCGCTGGAAAAATCATGGAGCAGGTCTTCAAGGAATCAATCCTGAAGCACTTACACAAGAGGAAAGTGATCAGGAACAGTCAGCATGGATTCACCAAGGGAAGGTCATGCCTGACTAATCTAATCGCCTTCTATGATGAGATTACTGATTCTGTGGATGAAGGGAAAGCAGTGGATGCATTGTTTCTTGACTTTAGCAAAGCTTTTGACACGGTCTCCCACAGTATTCTTGTCAGCAAGTTAAAGAAGTATGGGCTGGATGAATGTACTATAAGGTGGGTAGAAAGCTGGCTAGATTGTCGGGCTCAACGGGTAGTGATCAATGGCTCCATGTCTAGTTGGCAGCCGGTGTCAAGTGGAGTGCCCCAGGGGTCGGTCCTGGGGCCGGTTTTGTTCAATATCTTCATAAATGATCTGGAGGATGGTGTGGATTGCACTCTTAGCAAATTTGCGGATGATACTAAACTGGGAGGAGTGGTAGATACGTTGGAGGGCAGAGATAGGATACAGAGGGACCTAGACAAATTGGAGGATTGGGCCAAAAGAAACCTGATGAGGTTCAATAAGGATAAGTGCAGGGTCCTGCACTTAGGACGGAAGAACCCAATGCACTGCTACAGACTAGGGACCGAATGGCTAGGCAGCAGTTCTGCGGAAAAGGACTTAGGGGTTACAGTGGACGAGAAGCTGGATATGAGTCAGCAGTGTGCCCTTGTTGCCAAGAAGGCCAATGGCATTTTGGGATGTATAAGTAGGGGCATAGCGAGCAGATCGAGGGACGTGATCGTTCCCCTCTATTCGACATTGGTGAGGCCTCATCTGGAGTACTGTGTCCAGTTTTGGGCCCCACACTACAAGAAGGATGTGGATAAACTGGAGAGAGTCCAGCGAAGGGCAACAAAAATGATTAGGGGTCTGGAACACATGACTTATGAGGAGAGGCTGAGGGAATTGTTTAGTCTGCAGAAGAGAAGAATGAGGGGGGATTTGATAGCTGCTTTCAACTACCTGAGAGGTGGTTCCAAAGAGGATGGTTCTAGACTATTCTCAGTGGTAGAAGATGACAGGACAAGGAGTAATGGTCTCAAGTTGCAGTGGGGGAGGTTTAGGTTGGATATTAGGAAAAACTTTTTCACTAGGAGGGTGGTGAAACACTGGAATGCGTTACCTAGGGAGGTGGTAGAATCTCCTTCCTTAGAAGTTTTTAAGGTCAGGCTTGACAAAGCCCTGGCTGGGATGATTTAATTGGGGATTGGTCCTGCTTTGAGCAGGGGGTTGGACTAGATGACCTCCTGAGGTCCCTTCCAACCCTGATATTCTATGATTCAGGAGCAATTAAGCATTAGTAAGCAAATGGTATTCCTCTATTTAGGGTTCACAGCAATTCACATTTCTATAAACTCCACCTGTACAGCCATTGTGCCCACTCCAACCAAATTCATTGTTCATCATGTCATTCAGACTTACACTGCATAGCAATCAAGCCCAACCCCCCTGCCAAATACCACCCCTCCAAAATAAGCGAGCCAGTTTTGTCCTACCTGTATGAATGTGCTAGTACTATTCCCCCTCTTCCATAGGGCCATGCAAGTCCATATAGTGAGAATGCAAAGCATTCCTGACTTCTGCTGCCCAGATACAACCAGCTCCCACAGTGGCAACTATACTTTCTGGCTGAGGGTACTGACCCAGTATCCCCTCACTGTCATATATCCATTCAGGGGGAAATGGTTCTCCTCGGATTTGACAAAGGTTGTGAAGAGCACAGCAAGCCATAGTAATTCAAACAGCATTGATGACACTGGCATCCAAATGGGTTTGTAAACACCTTCAATGAGATTTCAATCTGCCAAAAGCACATTCAACAATCATTCTACACCTGCTGAGAGTGTAATTAAACCTTTTTTTTTTTGGCCAAGGCCTCTGAAATCAGGGTATGGTTTCATAAGCCAAGGCAAAAGAGGGTACAATGGGTCCCCCAGAATACAGAAGAACATTGGGGACAGTAACGTCGTTTATGTCAATGTAATTTGGTGTGAATAGCATCCCAGCCTGTCCATGAATGTAGATTCCCAAGTGATGAAGAACTCTGGCATCGTAAATTTTTCCTGTACAACCCAAATTGACATTCATAAATCTGCACCTGTGGTCCACTAATGCCTGCATAACAATGGAGTAGTAACCTTTGAGGCTGAACATGCTCCTTGAGGAGGGCAAACTATGGGCACATGAGTCCCATCAATAGCCCCAGCACAGATCAGAAACCACATTCTCTCAAAGCCAGCAATTACTTCCAGAATATCCAATGTCAGCCACCTTGGGGTAAACCACATGCCTGATGGCCTCAGTTTCCTCTGCCACCACTTTACCCACAGTCAATTTTCCAACCCCAAACTGGTTGGCAATGGACCTGTAGCAGTCTGGGGTAGCCAGCTTCCAGATAGTTATAGCAACCTGCTTCTGGACCAGCCAGGGTGACCTCAGATGTTTCTCTTTACACCAGAGGAAGCTGCTCATAAATCTCCAGAAACGTGGCTTTCTTCATGAAAAAGTTCTGGACACACTGCTGGTCATCCCAGCTGCACATAATGATGTGATCCCACCAGTCTGTGCTTGTGGCCCTGCACTAGAAGTGTCAGTCTACGTAGGGGGCATCAGCAGCTATGCCAATTATACAGAACAGCATCTGCTAGCGAGAGTACTCCTCCTCCTCCTGCAGCTCCACCAGGAAATCCATCAGGTACCTTCGGTGGGACAAAAAAAAAAAAAAAACAACACTGCCGAAATGTCCACCTGCTCCTCCTGGATGCTCTGCCAGTTTTCTGACACAGAAGTGAAAGCACAAGCAAAAGAAGTTCGTCAAAAGGTGCCTCCCTCCATGTTGCTGGCTCCAGTAGCTGGGAGTGCACAGACCAAAATGACTGCTTGGCGGGCTGATCAAACTTCCTGTAACAAGCAGGGCGGGGAGTAAAGTTTTCCCACTGCGTACTACAGTTTTAGGGCTAGAGTAACCACATTTCAGGAGTCTGCTTGGCACTCTGGGATATGATTACTTCGAATCGGGTCTGTTCACTGCAGTCTGGATGCCAGAGCCCTAGGTTCAAGCATGGGTTAGAAAAGTCTTAATGTGAAGTTAAGGAACAGTGTACACTCAAACTCAGGGCTTTCTAACATGGGTCACCTGACTCAAGTCCCACTAACCTTGGGCTTACAGTGGAGCGTAGACATACCTTAAGAGGTTGCTTGCGTCAGTCTGGACACAGACAGAAATAAAGCCCAAATCTTTACAAATAGTTTACCCCATATTCTTTCACCTAACAAGCAAATATAAGTCAAAATATAAGCCAAACTTCTGTGCCTGTCTGTTAACCCTCTTCTTTTCCCCCAATGCTATCCCCACACAAATTTAGAGATCTAGAATATGCACAGTTCGAACAAGGATTTTTCTTACTTTGCACTACACCTTATTTTATTAGATCATCACTAAAACAAGGAAGGACAGTTTAATAAATTGATAAATGTTTTCCAACAGCAAGTCAAATTGTGAATTATCTCAATGGGGACAAAAAGGACAAAACAAGCCAGCATGTTTAACTTATTTATATTTGATATAAACAACGTGAAGTTGAAGCTGCTCAACTGCTAGCCTGAGTCAAAGCAGCAAGTGTCCAAAAAATTGATAAAAAGAAAAGGAGTACTTATGGCACCTTAGAGACTAACCAATTTATCTGAGCATAAGCTTTCGTGAGCTACAGCTCACTTCATCGGATGCATACTGTGGAAAGCGTAGAAGATCTTTTCATATACACACAAAGCATGAAAAAATACCTCCTCCCACCCCACTCTCCTGCTGATAATAGCTTATCTAAAGTGATCACTCTCCTTACAATGTGTATGATAATCAAGGTGGACCATTTCCAGCACAAATCCAGGGTTTAACAAGAACGTCTGGGGGTGGGGGGGGGAGGGGTAAGGAAAAAACAAGGGGAAATAGGTTACCTTGCATAATGACTTAGCCACTCCCAGTCTCTATTCAAGCCTAAGTTAATTGTATCCAATTTGCAAATGAATTCCAATTCAACAGTTTCTCGCTGGAGTCTGGATTTGAAGTTTTTTTGTTGTAATATAGCAACTTTCATGTCTGTAATCGCGTGACAAGAGAGACTGAAGTGTTCTCCGACTGGTTTATGAATGTTATAATTCTTGACATCTGATCTGTGTCCATTTATTCTTTTACGTAGAGACTGTCCAGTTTAACCAATGTACTTGGCAGAGGGGCATTGCTAGCACATGATGGCATATATCACATTGGTGGATGTGCAGGTGAACGAGCCTCTGATAGTGTGGCTGATGTTATTAGGCCCTGTGATGGTGTCCCCTGAATAGATATGTGGGCACAGTTGGCAACGGGCTTTGTTGCAAGGATAGGTTCATTGTAAGGAGAGTGATCACTTTAGATAAGCTATTACCAGCAGGAGAGTGGGGTGGGAGGAGGTATTTTTTCATGCTTTGTGTGTATATAAAAAGATCTTCTACACTTTCCACAGTATGCATCCGATGAAGTGAGCTGTAGCTCACGAAAGCTTATGCTCAAATAAATTGGTTAGTCTCTAAGGTGCCACAAGTACTCCTTTTCTTTTTGCGAATACAGACTAACACGGCTGTTACTCTGAAACCTGTCAAAAAATTGATGGTTCAATGCGAAACAATAGTTAAATCATGCCATATCTTCATTTGGAACCCCCAAAAAGTCATTTTATTCTAAAATATCTAGTACTGACTATGGAGCCTTGCTCAGATCCCTCAGAAGTTTGTCATCACAAGCCCCTGCAGCCAGTCAGAA
The DNA here is from genome assembly GCF_965152275.1 of Natator depressus. Lineage (NCBI taxonomy): Eukaryota > Metazoa > Chordata > Testudines > Cheloniidae > Natator > Natator depressus. Next base: position 283,030,385 of record NC_134234.1, read on the forward strand.
GCGATCTGCCTAACAGCTTGCTTATAAACCTACAGCCACAACTCTCACTCTTCATTCCATGTATTTCAAAAATTCTAGCTGCAACACTCAGGAGCACCTACAGAACAGCAAAACCCATACACTGTGTTGTTACTATTTAACAGAAAGAAATATAGGAGAGAAGGAAAAAATACCATTTTAATATGCTTTTGGTGAGGGAAAGTCAACTCTAGTTAGCATTTTCAAAAACAAACAAGTGTGTATGTTTAAAAGCACTGTACAATTCTCGCCACACAGTTCTTCTTTTGCATAAGTAATAATGTCTCAGAGAGAATTTGTTAGAACTTGTTTCTGCCAGAGGGTTTTTTATTCTGCACTAAAACTAGTTTTCAATATGCCTGAAATTAGCTCTATATTAGACAGGCATGCTCTTTTCAGTAAGCTACAGAAGCAAGGCTTGAAACACTATTTGGCATAATCAGTAATATTAATATGCTTTTTATGCTCTATCACAAAGAATTGAAGGGGGAATAACTATCTTCAGTATTCTAATGGGCTAATCAAGAATTTGTCTTTTTCTGTGGACTCTGAATAGTCATAAAGGTGGCCTAATTAAGTGCACATACTGTACAATTAAGGTCTTCAAGATTTTGTGATCACTGGTTAATTGTCCAGAACATAAAGGTTAATAAAATGTCTCAGACCTTATCCATACAAGAAAGTTGCATCAATTTAATTTATATAGGTGTTTTAATTAGTTTAAAACCTATATAGGTTTTAGTTAAAATAGTACAAACCCCCCATGTGAACATTCTCATTTCGGTTTAAACCAGGCACTCTCTTCTTTGGTTTAATTGAAGTAATAGTGTCCACACAGGGATTTGCAATGGTTTAATTAAGGCCCTGTCTACACTGGCAAGTTTCTGCGCAGTAAAGCAGCAGAACTGCCCAGTTGCAGCGCTGTAAAAAAACCACCCCGATGAGAGGCGTAAAGCTTTCTGCGCTGGGGCTACAGCTCCTCGGTGCCAGTGTAGTCACCCTGGTCGACTACAGCGCCACAACTGGCCTCCAGAAGGTGTCCCACAATGCCTGTTCTCGCCACTCTGGTCATCGGTTTGAACTCTACTGCCTTGCCCTCCGGTGACCAACCGTGAGCCCCGCCCCTTAAATTCCTTGGGAATTTTGAAAGTCCCCTTCCAGTTTGCTCGGTGATGCATGCAGTAGTCTCAGCGCATCCTTCCAGGTGACCATGACTGCTCCACGCACCAGGTGATCCCTCGCTTGGAGCAATGCCGAGCTGCTGGACCTCATCAGCATTTGGGAAGAGGAGGCTGTCCAGTCCCAGCTGCACTCTAGCCATAGGAATTATGATACCTAGGAACAGATTTCACAATGCATGACAGAAAGGGGCCATGACCGGGACACACTGCAGTGCAGGGTCAAAGTGAAGGAGCTGCGGAACGCCTACCACAAGGCACAGGAGGCAAACCACCACTCCGGTGCTGCGCCCACGAGCTGCCAGTTCTACAAAGAGCTGGACGTGATACTTGGTGGCGACCCCACCTCCACTGCAAAGGCCCCTGTGAATACTTCAGTGGCTCAGGTGCCATTCGAGAGTGGACTGAGCCAAGAGGAGGAAATCTTGGACGAGGACGTAACTCTGCCAGTGTAGACATACCCTAAGTCTGTTTAAAAGTGGATATAAGTCAAATTTATGCAATTCTCATGCAGACAAGGCCTCTGTTTAATTTTATTTCTTTACCTCTCAAGGTGTCACTATGGGGCAGAGATAAGATTGTAAAGGTGACCTTAACTGTATTTTAAAATGCTTGGGTTCTAAGTTTAAACTTAGCTCTGAATTTCCTGGCTTTCTAATTACTTCTTTTTTATTACCTACAACAGAACTTAAATTCTCTGTACAAATCCATTTTAAGATTTTGCATGGGAATTTCTTTAGATTTTTTTTAATGGTTAAGAATTATTCAGTAGTAGAAGTCCCAGCACAGTTTGGGTCACTACTTCCTTATCTCCCTACAATCCATCCCACTCCACCCCAAATTACGGTTCCCAGCTGCCATTACATTAGCCCCCTATGCAATTTGTTAGCTACTGCCACTCCACAATATAACAATGAGATATTTATAGTCCTGCTGCTGGAATTAAAAAGGATTGCAGCTATATTTTAAATCCTTACTTAAATACCACATGATGCAATAGATTAGGAAAAAGTCAGACTTTCAAGATCTCTTACTGAGACATTTTATCTCCCAATTGTTTGTAATACAAAAACATCCTGGCTACTAGAGATTCTAGAGACAAAGCAATTCAATAAAATTTTGAAGAGGGTACCTTTACGCTCAGTTCTTTTAGAAAAGGTGATGTGATAGAAGTAGCAAACTATTTTCCAGAAATGATTTTAGGAGGGTAGGGTGTGAGGAAAGGCTGGAGGGGAACTGTTTTCCAAATTCAAAATTCTTCATTTTTACTTTGAGAATGATTATGTAACAGTGCCCAATGAATGGATCACTCAGAAGCTTTTAGAAAAAAAATACACTATTCTGAGGACTAGTGAAAAAAATGTACTTTCAATTTTGGGGCAGCAATGATATTTCTTCTGCTACAAGTATCACACAGTACATGTATAATCATATTCATTTAATGTATTTTTCTCTGTTGTGCGTCTGAACACTTAATATTTCACATTCTTTAGAAGAAAGTGTCTGGGTGTTTTACCCTTCAAAACAAGATTTTCTTTAAAATACTAGATTTCACAAAGCTTATTAATGGAATTATTTTAATAAAAACAAGATGTGAAAAGGACAACTTGAAAAATCCCTTTTGAATCTGGAAAAGTTGAAATACTATAGTTACAGGTAACATTCAAGATTCTAGGACTGTCAGACACCTATATGCTTATGAAGCTTTTCTGAAACCTAAAATATATATTTTGTCACATAAATTAAAGTTTGGTGGTCATTGTATCTTTTGTTAGAGTGGAAGCCAGTACTTTGCTGGATATAATCAACTGAAATTTTATGACAAATTGATTTTTCTGTTTTTTAGTTAACATATAGCTGCCCAAGATTTAAGAAACTCTCTCTAAACTGACTCAATTTTTACTGTGAACACTCATCTATTTTAAGTAATGTGACCGATCTGCAATATATTTCTCCTCTCAACTTTACACTACTTTCTAGATTTTAGACCTGATGCCACTGCTACTGAAGTCAGTGGAATTTTTGATTCAAAAGGAGCAGCCCCTTCAACTTTGTCTTAACAGCAGAAATGTTGTAACCAACAACAAAACCAAAGTGCATGACTGCAATATTTAGACACTTTGTTTGCAGAAACACATTTTAATGAAAGATTTCCTCTCTTCTTGTTCCTTTTTCTTATTTTTATGGAAAACATGGTTAACATATGAACTACAGAAGTATGACTCAATTATTCAGTTACGGTTTTACTGAAATTGTGATAGAGTTAGTTTTAAATATATTTTTTAATGTTATTGTAGCATGCAATTTGAAATCAAAATCAAATAATATAAAAGCTAAAAAGAAAAGTTGCTTCTTTGACAGACGTGATAAGCATTAAGACAACTATAAAAGTAGTTCACTGGACTTTTAAAATGACTGAAACTGAATTTTAAATAAAATGAATACAGGCTGCAAGACTACCAATTACCTTTCTTCTGCATGGATGCAAAATAGACGATTTTATTGAAAAGGACAATTCTAACTGTTCTACTGCGAATGTTTCCCCTTTTAGGCTGTATCTACACTACCACTTTCAGCACTAAAACTTTAGTCGTTCAGGGGTGAGAAAATACACACCGCTGAGCAACAAAAGTTTTAGCGCTGAAAAGTGCCAGTACAGACAGTGCTTTATTGCCAGGAGCTGCGCTTCTGGCAATAAAGCTACCACCGCTTGTTCGGGGTGGGTTTTTTTTAAATCCCCGGTCATAAAGTGAGCCTACACTGCCCACATCACAGCTCTGCCGCTGTCACGCTGTAACATGGGCAGTGTAGACATACCCTTTAATATACTCTAACAAGATTTTAAGAATGCTGGGTATTATGGTGTCAGCTACAAGGTGTGCGCACATTATTTATTAAAAGCATAACGACAATGGTAAATTATTTAGTCTACTTTGCTCACAAGGTAACATTAACCTAGTGCAATGGAAGCGTAACCTTGCTAAATGAGAAAAAAAAATGAAAGGCATGATGTGGCCACACTCAGAACACCTACACTTTAGTATGTGTCATGTAATAAAATACAACAAAGTATTAACAGGATATTAATGCTTAATCAGGCTTCAGTTTCTTCCCCATATTCCCCATTTCCCACTTTGTCAAGGAATATGGATACAACTGAGCAGATGACGTCTGTCAATACAAACTTCTAAATAAAAAAAACCAAAGTTTACTTCTGCTTCTAAAAAGAGGCTGATTATTAATTTCTCAGTTACTGCAAATTCTAGAGCTGGTTTAGCCATTTAGGCCATTATCCTTAACACTGTGTAAAGAGACATTCATGTGACTGGAGTAAACAAACAATACAAAGCAAAGGTAAGTGAACAAAAATGTGCCAACTGCAAACTAAACAAAATGACAACGCTTTGAAACTGGGAAAAATATTATTGCAGTTGTGTATTTTAGGTCTACAGAATTGTTCAGGATTTTGCCCCTTGGAGGATGCTTGTTTGTCAATGAATATCTGTCATAATTCTTATGAAACTAGTACAGTATCAGAAAAGTGTTTAGAATATTTACTGTCATATTTGATTGCAAGTGGTCAGCTACACAAAAGTTATAACCAAAATCTGTGCCTTGTTGTTCTTGCTCCAACTTAATTGCATTACGAAATTGAGGTTAACTGAAATCCTCACTACTTAATAGTGCTGGGATTTTACAGTGACATGGTATTAACCTCTATATCACATGCAACTATTCTCTTCTGCAAACAAAAACACTTTGTAAACAACTCCACAACCTTTATCAAAACACAAAATGAAAATATCAAGAAAGCACATATGCACTTTTTTAAATACTTCAAGATTGTCACTTTAAGCCGGGAACTGCTTCAGACCAGAATTTCAAGGACAAAGTTTCACTATCAAATTGAACAGTAACAAGCCTGATTGTCACTTTTTATAACAGCGTCTCTCTTTCTATATTGGCTTTAATGCCAGATGTAGTCAAGGAAATTAATGCTTGAGAACATTTTCAGCAGAACTACTACTATATGCATATCTCATCAACCTTTAAAACAACAAAAATTAAGCCTCTAATTTCACTCATTTTCCCCCAATGTCTTGATTTTGTTGTTCTGCTGGAATGTGAAACAATATGCAGGAATTTAAAGGACTTAAAACGACTTAAAAACCGGCTGGTTGGTTTCCTGCTAATTGTAGCATGATTACTTTAATATTAGAGAAAAACATTCATTTTTTCTGGTTATTTACTTTGCGCATTTGACAGTTCTTTCTGTAGTCAGATTGAGTTTTCCCTGTTTGTTGATCTTTTATACAACAGGTGTGTAAGACAGTTTCGGGGGCGGTACCTGAAACTTTTTTTTTTTTTAAACTGGATTTCTAGTTGACAATATCTCTTTACTCATCAACTAACTTGTCAGCAAAGACCCAGAGGGCACCAAAGAGGGATGCAAAGAGGCAAATAATATGTTTCTTTAGAGAATAGCTATCCCTCCCCACCCCAAACACATACACACACAAAACAATTTCATTGCAAGACCTGACCTATATCATGCAATCAGTATTAAGGCAGACTTTCCCACAGATTTCCAGTAGGAAATTCTGCTGAATAACTGATGGCACAATAGAGGCATAAATGAAACATTCCCACTGAGGCGGGTGAAAAGGTATTTGTATGAACTGCAGATTTCTGTATAGAAGCAGTCAATGTTCATGGGCAGAAAGAGGCCTCTGTTGTTGCTGGTATCATGTGAGTGCTGAGTCTGTAAGGGGTTGCTTAAAGAAGAGGAAACAGAAAGGGTCTGTTTGGGTCATAGGGAGAGAATAAGGTATAGGAGCCTAAGTGGGGTCTCAGAAAGGAGGCTTGGGTTCGACACACATACACTGCTGGGAGAGAAGTCATGGGTACTGTCAGGAGGAAGACAGGGCACTCAGTACAGCCCCTTAGTTCTCTCTACATGCAGGGGCTCTGTATAGGTGCAGAGGCTGAGTTGCTTGGAGGTGTTGGGGAGGGATCTATACAGGTACAGGGCTTTGGTGGTAGTGCTGTTGCTGGGCCCAGGGTGCAGGTTAGGGGTTGAGTGCGATGGCCAGGCTAATGGGGGCTGCAGGAAGCTCTGGAGCTACGGTTGCTGGGTGCCTGGGATGGGTGCAGTGGGACTTTCTGCAAGAAGCTCTGTAGGAGTCAAGAATGGGGGGGTGGACAAAGAGGCATTTTGGGTGGTAGATGGGGTGGGGGTGGGGGTGTATGCTAGAGACTCTGCATAGGAGCTGGGGTTATGGGTCAGCTAAGGGGGTAGTGCCAGGGGTTGTATTAAGGGCTGTGGGTGATCACTGCCTAAGGAGAGCTGGCCCTTGCTAGGTATCTGAGGGATACAGGGGACTAGGGGGAAATGGGCACTGGGTGTCTGGGAGAGGTGAGCAATGCTGGAGGCTCAGGGGACTGGGTGTCTAGGGGATACCAGTGGCTGAAGGGATGGTGGGTGCTGGGTATCTTGGGGGACGGTGGGTGAGGAGTACCTGGAGGATGCAGGGGGTCAGGGCGCCTGGAGGGGGGACTGTGCGGACAAGGGTGGGTGTCTGGGGCTGCAGAAGGTGGGTGCTCGGGGGACGGCTGTGCGGGCGAGGGCGGATATCTGGGGGGTGCGGGAGGTGGGAGTTGGGGGGGCTTTGCAGGCGACGGGAGGTGTCTGGGGGTGTGGGAGGTGGGGGCTGAGGGGAGCTGGGCGGGTGTCTGGAGGGTGTGGGAGGTGGAGGCTGGGGGGAACTGTGCGGGTGAGGGTGGATGTCTGGGAGGTGCGGGAGGTGGAGGCTGGGGGGAGCTCTGCGGGCGAGGGTGGGTGTCTGGGGGGTGCGGGAGATGGGGGCAGCTGTGCGGGCTGGGCGGGAGTCAGGCGGGACGGGAGGTGGGGGCTGGGGGGAACTGTGCGGGCGAGGGCGGGTGTCTGGGGGGACGGGAGGTGGAGGCTGGGGGGGCTGTGCGGACGAGGGCAGGTGTCTGGGGGGTGCGGGAGGTGGGGGCTGGGGGGAACTGTGCGGGCGAGGGCGGGTGTCTGGGGGGGTATGGGAGGTCAGGGCTGGGGGCGCTGTGCAGGCGATGAGGGGTGTCTGGGGGTGCGGGAGGTGGGGGCTGGGCAGGTGTCTGGGGGTGCGGGAGGAGGAGGCGGGGGGGCTGTGCGGGCGAGGGTGGGTGTCTGGGGGGTGCGGGAGGTGGAGGCTGGGGGGAGCTGTGCGGGCGAGGGCGGGTGTCTGGGGGGTGTGGGAGGTGAGGGCTGGGGGCGCTGTGCAGGCGACGAGGGGTGTCTGGGGGGTGCGGGAAGTGGGGGCTGGAGGGAGCTGTGCGGGCGACGAGGGGTGTCTGGGGGATGCGGGAAGTGGGGGCTGGAGGGAGCTGTGCGGGCATCTGGGGGGTGCGGGAAGTGGGGGCTGGAGGGAGCTGTGCGGGCGAGGGCGGGTGTCTGGGGGGTGCGGGAGGTGGAGGCTGGGGGGGCTGTGCGGGCGAGGGCGGGTGTCTGGGGGGTGCGGGAGGCGGGGGCTGGGGGGGCTGTGCAGGCAACGAGGGGTGTCTGGGGGGTGCAGGAGGTGGGGGCTGGGGGGAGCTGTACGGACGAGGGCAGGTGTCTGAGAGGTGCGGGAAGGGGGAGCCGGGGGGGGCTGTGCGGGCGAGGGTGGGTTTCTGGGGGGTGCGGAGGTGGGGGCTGGGGGGGTGCTGTGCAGGCAACGAGGGGTGTCTGGGGGGTGCGGGAGGTGGGGACTGGGGGGAGCTGGGCGGGTGTCTGGGGGGTGCGGGAAGCGGGGGTTGGGGGGAGCTGTGCAGATGTCTGGGGGGTGCGGGAGGTGTGGACTGGGGGCGCTGTGCAGGCGACGAGGGGTGTCTGGGGGGTGCAGGAGGTGGAGGCTGGGGGTGCTGTGCGGGCGAGGGCGGGTGTCTCGGGGGTGCGGGAGGGGGGAGCCGGGGGTGCTGTGCGGGAGGCAGGGGTTGGATGGCGGACGCTGGGTGCCCGAGGGGGGGGTCCGTGCGAGACAAAGGGGGAGGGGCTATGGGTGGCTGCGGGGAAGGGAGACGGTTCCCTTTGAGCCCGCCCACAGGGACCAGCCACCCCCGCCTCTTACCTGCCGAGCCCCGCCAGGCCGTTCGCAGGCGCCGCGAGAGGCTCCTCAGCGCCGCAGCTTCCCCACAGCGAGCTGCTGGCGCGGGGCGGGGCTCCGCCGAGTCCGCGCGGAGGGCGCATGCGCGCAGAGTCCCCGTTTCCCTCTGCTCCTCCCCCTCCCGCACACGCCCCCCTGGGCCTGGTCCGGGAGGGTCAGTCCGGCTGCGGGGGGCGGGGATCAGCCCACAGCACCGTAGTAGCACCGCCCCTCCTCCGCCCCCGGTGACGTTATGGCAGGATGGTGCCCGAGGGTCTGGCTGTTCTGCCAGGCAGGGCCAGGGCGAGTGGGGCTGAGTCACCCGAACCGTGTTAGGGAACCAGGGGTGGAGCCTCTACACTGATCTTTAACCCCACATTGAGCATTTTCTGCCTGGGGCTCCGGCAGAGCTATGCACACGCTGCGGGATATTTATTAATTCCTCTGCCACTTTGACTTTGCCCCACCGCACGCGCGCACGCGCACACACACACACACACACCTCTGTCCCTCCCCCTTTAAAACCTGGCTCAGAGGGAGCGCGCACACGCTGTGACTTGACACCTGGGTCCCATTCTGCACTGAGCCACATGCTGGCAGCTGGGCCCTCCCGTGTCACTACCAAAACTGCTCCTGTCGGTGCCTAGGACCTAAGGGCTTCGCGCTGGTCAGCAAGGGGTGGGGGGGCGCAGGGTCTCTGGGAGGTTGGGGCTGGTGGAAGGGGGTAGGGGCTCCGGTCGGGTAGGACAGGGTGGGAAGGCTGGGGCTCTGGGAGAGGCAGGGGATCTGGTAGGATAGGACTGGAGATGGTGGCTGGGGCTCCAGGAGAATTGGGGAGGGGGGGCTTGGTCCTTCCACTCTTCCAGTCTTTCCAGCACCCATGCCTGACGTCCACATGGCAGCATTCAGACCTGAATCAAACCAGCCATACCCCAGACTCCCTAGAGGCAGGGGTGGGCAAACTTTTTGGCCCGAGGGCCACACCTGGGTATGGAAATTGTATGGCAGTCCATGAATGCTCACAAAATTGGGGTTTGGGTGCAGGAAGGGGTGAGGACTCTGGCTGGGGGTGCAGGCTCCAGAGTGGGCCAGAAATGAGGAGTTCAGGGTGTGGGAGGGGGCTCTGGACTGGAGGTGCGGGCTCTGGGGTGGGGCTGGGGGGATAAGGGGTTTGGGGTATAGGAGAATGCTCCAGGCTGGGACCGAGTGGGTCGGAGGGCTGCGGCAAGGGGTTGGGGCATCAGGATGGGGTGCAGGCTCAGGGGTGGGGCTGGGGATGAGGGGTTTGGGGTGAAGGAGGGTGCTCTGGGATGGGATCAAAGGGTTCAGGCTCTGGACGGCACTTACCTCAAGCAGCTCCTGGAAGCAGTGGCATGTCCACCCTCCGGCTCCCAGGTGGCTCTGTGCGGTGTGTGCTGCCCCGTCCACAGACACCACTCTTGCAGCTCCCATTGGCCGCAGTTCCCGGCCAATGGAAGCTGGGGGGGGGGCAGTGCTTGGAGCAGGGGCAGCATTCAGAGCCCCCTAGCTGCCCCTACACATAGAAGCCGGATGGGGGACATGCCACTCCTTCCAGGAACCGCGTGGAGCCACGGCACGCATATGCGGAGCAGCCCCCAACCCCGGCTGGAGCGGGGCAAGCCCTGGACCCTGTTCTGCAGCAGGACCTCAAGGGCTGGATAAAATCGGCTGCCGGGCCACACGTGGCCCGCAGGCCATAGTTTGTCCACCCCTGCCCTAGAGCCCTCCTGAAATGTGGCTGCTCTAGCCCTTTGACTGTGGTGAACTGTGGGAGAACTTGACGGTCCACCTTGCATGTGACAGGAAGTTTGAACAGCTGCCAATACATCCTGCTGCGCAGTCATTTTGGTCTGCGTGCTCCAAGCCACCAGAGCCAGCAACATAGAGGAGGCGCCTTTTGAAGAACTTCTCTTGCTTGTGCTTTCACTCCTGTCAGGAAACAGGCATGAGGTGCATTGGTGGACATTTTGGGGCATTTTCTGACCCATTGAAGGCACCTGACAGAGCTTACGATGCAGCAGGAAGAGGAGACCCCTCCTGACATGGCAGACTTGCATTCCCTGATGCTGCTTATGATATTTGTCATAGCCACTGATGCCCCCTACATAGAGTGGTGTGGGCCCACAAGCACAGACTGGTGGGATCACATCATCATGTGGACTTGGGATGACCAGAACTTTCTCCTGAAGAAAGCCACATTTCTGAGCTTTGTAGGTAGATTGCCTCCACTCTCCAGTGTAAAGAAACCTGCAGGAGGCCACCCTTGCTGGTCCAGAAGTGTGTTGCTATAACTGTCTGGAAGCTGGCTATCTCAGACTGTGCAGATCTGATGTCAACCAGTTTGGGGTTGGGAAGTCAACTGTGGGAAAAGTAGTGGCAAAGGTTTCTGAGACAATCAAGAGTGTGGTTTTATCCCAAGTGGCTGGCATAAAATTTATTCCTGAAATAAATGTTGGCTTTGAGAAAATAGGGTTTTCAAACTGTGCTGGGGCCATTGATGGGACTCATGTACCCATAGTTTGCCCTCCTCAAGGAGTACATAAACCACAAAGGTTACTACTCCATTGTTATGCAGGCCTTCATGGACCACAGATGTTGATTTCTGAACATCAACATGGGCTTCACTAGAAAAGATCATGATGCCAGGGTTTTTCTCTGATCATGAATAGACTGGGACACTATTCCCACCAAATGACATTGCCATAAATGGAGTTATTGTCCCCACTGTTATTCTGGGGGCCCCCACATACCAACTTTTGCCTTACTTATGAAACTGTACCTTCATCTAAGAGGCCTTGGTAAAAGACAGTTTAATTACACTCTTAGCGGTTGTTGAATGGTTGTTGAATTTGCTTTTGTCAGCTTGAAATTCCACTGGAGATGTTTACAGACCCATTTGGATGCCAGGGTCATCAATGCTGTCTGCATTATTGCGGGTTGGTGTGCTCTTCACAATCTTTGTGAAGTCAGAAGTGAGCCATTTCCCCCTGAATGGACATAAACAGCAAGGGGCCACTGAATCGGTTCCCTCAGCCAGAAAGTGCACCTACCACAGCTAGAGCTGGATGCGTCCTCGGGCAAGAAGTCAGGGATGCTTTGTGCTCCCACATTATGGACTTGCATGGCTTGATGGAAGAGGGGGAATGGTACTTTACGAATGTGCTTGTGGGGGGAGGGGCTCACTGTTTGTGGGAGTTTCAGTGCTTCGGGAGGGGTGGTGAGTTTAGTGCCATGAATGTACTTATGAATGACATGACCAATTACCAAAGGAGGGTGGTGGTCATTCACAGTATGGATTCACTTATGGAAGTGACTGAAGTATGAATTGCTATAGATTACTGTATTGAGGGACAATCTTTGCATACTAATTCCTAGTTGTCCCTGATCATGTGTTTACCTTTATTATTTTGAATACACCGTATGATATGAAGCAGTGATAGCAATACACTTTCTTGATTAACTAAACTGTATCTGTAACCAAGTACAGCAATCACCCATTCCCAGGCAGGCCCGCTGCCGTTAATACCAATACACTAAAACAACCAAAACACCAATAACAGAACTTTACAGAAAAGAAAACATATACCAAAGTGCATGAACAAGTGCAAACAGTGAAACCATGTACAAGACAGAAAACCCCTACCCTGGGTGTCTCCTGGCCACCATTCTCCTTTCCCTGATTGCCACTCCCTTGGCACTGTGGGAGGAGTGGAGGCATCCACAGAGAAGGGAGTCAATATGGAGAGCTGCATGGGGCAAGGTTGCCCTTCCCAGCTACTCAGGGGGTCGCCAGGGGCCACCCACCCATGGAGTCTTCCAAGCTGCTTCTGGACTGCAGCACAGGGTAGTGTGCAGGGACTCGGGCTGTGGTGTGGGTGAAGCAGCAGGAGCCACTACTCTTGGAGTCATTACTGATATGAGCTGCTCAGACAGTTCTTTCTGCTGAGCTCTATCCTCCTCCCGTAGCCAATGTTCCAGGAACTGTGAAGCAAGTGCTTGCTCCTGTGCTGAAACTCTGTCCTCAAGCTTTACAAACAGCCCGAGCCTTTCCTCTCGCCTCTTGCACCATGCCTTTCCGAGCCTCAAGTCCCTCTGACTTTGGAACTGGACCTGCTTGTTTGCCCTCCCCAGAACGTCAACCGTAAGTCCATCAAGGAAATGCTGCTTCTTGTAATGATCCATGGAGGTACCTTGACCCAGACTTGTGCTGCAGAGTGGGCTCCAGTACCTCCACAGCTTGCCAGTAGAGGTCAAGGGACCTCAACAGGACAAGATACAGAGGGTTATAGTTTCAAATAGCTCAGTGCAGGAGCACAGAAAAAAATCCCTGTGGAATTTCAAGGACATAAAATGATACTTTTAAGAAACTGAACTTCAGTATATTGTGAGAGGGATGGTTCAGAACACAGAAGCCCCCTGGATGCAGCCTGCTCAATCACAGTGAAAGAAGCAACAGTAAGTAAAAAAACTTTAAAAAAAAAACAACTTTTTAAAAGTTAAACAGTAAGTTGAAAAAAGCTGTTTTTTTTTTATTTTAGAAAATTGCAGAATTACTTCGGTTTGGAACGGGGCAATGGGGGTTGACATCTGTCAGGCTACAAAAGCTGCTTCTATCATTTCAGGCCTTCCACATTTTGGAGGCCATAGCAGTTCTTGTGGTGCCCGGCTGGCAAAGAGAGATGTTCTTCCAAGCTGCTGGTGGGAAACTTGCAGTTTATGCAACCAAAGTATTCAAACATATAGTGACTGATCAGCACATCTACGAGTGGAGAGGACTGGTCAGCGACCGAGGTGGTAGCCCTGGAAAATACACCCTTTCCTGAAAAATAACTACCTATCTGAAGTTCTTGTTTCTGGAAGCTATTAGCACCCAGAATTGGGTCAGATTTCATGAGAGAATCAAGAGGACGCTGCATGAGCTTCCACATGACTTACCTTGTTATGGCTACATGCAAACATGCAGAACTCCACAGCCTTTCCTCTTGCCCCCGGCACATTTCTGGACAAGATTTCAAACCCCAGTCATATTTAACACAAATGATTTTGTCACCTATGGACTGCATGGACTACCTCTATCTGAAGTGGACTAGGTTTGTAAATGGAACACATTTCTACTTCCCTGTATGGTTCACTGTTTCTAGGCAGCTCGACAGACCGTTTAGTGGTTACAGAGCAACATACTTAGAGGCATGGCAATGCAAGGTTATTATTTTTAAGAAACAGGAATGGCCCTACCTAAACTCTGTGCCTTTCCAGTAAAAATACACTTTCGAAGTGTTCTTTACTGTTTGCATTTCCCAATCACCATTCTGAACTTCATGTGCAGTGGGGGGATGGAGAGGGAGGTACCAAGGTCCTGGCATACAAACTGCCATTAGCAGATACATGCTGCTAAGCTGGGGTTTCTCATAAATTTTGCATGGGTTCACAGAGCAGAAATTTCTCCTATTACTGAAGTAATAAACGTTAAAATGGAGCCAGAAACTTACTGGGCTCAGAGGCAGCTTTTGTCCCTTCTGTGTCTGCTGCAGGCTTCACAGCAGGCTGTTCCTTAGGGGGAAGTGTGTGTGTGGGGGGAGATCAAATAGCTCCTCTGAGCATGGACCCAGAATGTGCTGCTGCTTCTACTCCTGCTCCAAAGCCTACTCCGGGACTTGTTTCAGCAACGGAGTGACTTCATTGTGACCTGGAGGTCAGACTAGACGATCATAATGGTCCCTTCTGACCTTAATATCTATGTATCATTCGATGCCTGCTGCTGGCTCCCATCATTCCCCAAGCAAGGCCCCATCCCAGGTGACCAGGTCGTCCTACACCACTCTTGGCTTCAGGCTGGGAGCAGTACCCAGCACCCGGTCAAACGCCTCATAAAACCAGCATAATGTTAGCGAGTTGCCCAGTGTGCAGCTGTGGTCCCTGTTTTTTCTGCACTCACTCCTGAGCTGCTTAATTCACTCCCTGCGCTGGTCACCAGTCCAGTAAATTTGCAACGCTGACAACTTCTTCACTATCTGCTGGAATGCGTGGTCATTACTGGTGTTCTTACTAAAGTCCACAGTTTTGCTGGCCTCATGCCAGACATTTACCAAAATCTGGCTGTGCTCCTATGACCATGAAGCAGTGCACTTTGCAAGAGGCTTCTTCTTCTGTTCAGTCTCCATTGCAAACACTGAAGGTTCTTGGATGGTATATTTGCAACTTAGTGGTCAGAAGTCAATGGAAAGGTTCACGCTGACTCACCGAGCTGCTGCTGCTGTATGCCCAGAACAGGTTGCTTCTGTTTTCACTGCAGTCAACTGGAGATTGTTGGGATACAGAGGACAAAGAAAGTTGGCTCACAGGATTGTAGAATACTTTTGGTGGACTCTCAGGACCCGAGTCAGAGTGGGGCGGGCTGTGTCTACACTGCAAAACAACAGAGCTTGAACTCTGGATCATGGCTTGACTTGGGCTTGGACTCTCCAGCCCTGCAGGATCCTAGGACCCTAGGTCTGAGCCCCAGTCTGAAATATTTGTGGGTATATCCACACTGCAATGTAAGCCCAGCCTAACTCCCCTTCTGTCTATACACAAATCATGCTAACCCAGCACTTGGATCCAGAGTCCCAGGACCCCATGGGGGTGGAGGGTCTGAGCCTGAGTCAACTCAGGACTGAGGGTTCAAGCCCTATTGCTTTGCAATGTAGATGCAGCCCCACTGGACTCCTGCTCTGGGAGTCTGCCAAAAGTATCCCACAATCCCATGGGCTGATTTTCTATGTCATCTGTTCAGTCAAGTTTTCCCACACTAGCCCTTTGTTCATGGTGCACAGTGGCCACATTTTGGGAGGACATTAGGAAGTCTGGAATATGGGTGGTTGGACTCAGGCCCTCATAATGCAGTATAGATGCTGGAGCCCCAGGTTGGAACCCAGGGTTTAACAAGTCCTAACCTGGGGTTACAAATTACTGTAGATGCTCAAGCCCTAAATTAACAAATGTAGGGTCTGCTAACTTGAGTTCTACTAACTCTGGGCTTTCACTGCAGTGGAGACATACCCTGTGTGTAGACAGAAGGGGGCTCTGGGTTTAAGCTTGAGTCTGAACCTGGGCTTAAATTGCAATGTAGACATTCCCTTACTGAATAGAGTCAAAGCCCCCTGGATTCCCAGGGAGACCGAGTGCCAAAGGTGCGCTGCCAACCCGCACACATTGAATTAAAAAAAAAAAAAAGGTGGTGGGGTGCCTTTTTATTTGTCCTGTAGTTTCTGAGTCTTAAGGCTCTACTTGGGTCACGTTCTCAAGCTTTTCTAATCTACAAATTATTGAAATCCTGCAAGGTGGGAGACATGTATTTGCTAGGCCATAGATTTCAAAGGGGTGTAAGGGTTACAAAAAAGTGGGCCTCAGAGAAAGAGATATTGGATTTTAAGAGTACAAGTACATGGCCCTGATCCTGCAAATGCTTACCAGTCTCGTTCACTGATATTAATTAATTGGAACAGAATCTAACCAATGCTGCCTGAACATAGGTCAGCCAAGATAGAGGGCACATTAGGGGAAAAGTTGATTAAAAAAACATGGTTGTATAACAGACGTTACAAGTGGAAGCAGAATACTTAGTAGAAAGTACAAGCCACCTCTTACTTATTCATTCTCATCTATTGACGAGAGGTAATCCTATGATCCTTAATCCTTTGAAATGTCTAAAATTGGCACCACAATCTGCAGTCCAATTAATTAGGTTGCAAACAGAATAAAAGACAGTTCCGAAGACATTTGGCTGAGCAAAAATTAATCACTAACAGAATTATTTTGTCAAAATAAACTCTCATATTTAGCTATCTCTACACACCTCAGAAAAAAATCAGACAGTTACATATTGCATAGTATGTAATGAATGTGGTTAAAGTTAAAACTACTAAGAATACATTTCTTGATGCAGTATCAAATTAAAATAAATTAACTGTTTTTAAACATCTATTTAAAAACAGAGCTCTTATGTGACACATGATTTCATCACAGGCTGACTCTCAGGCACAATCAGAAAGATGAAAGTTCATTTAAAAAACACATTTCATTGTAAACAGAAATCAGCAAAGTTGCTGCTGCTGGTAAAATGATGGTGCAGCTAACATCCTTGACAGGAACCTGTTTATCAATATACCTTGGACTGGTGTATTCCCTGATTGTGGGCTGTGTAACTAATGTGTAGCCTCACAGCACTGCCCAACAAAACTGCACAGCCCAAACTACGGCCCGTGGGCCGGATCCAGCCCCTCAGGGCTTTGGATCCGGCCCGCGGGATTGCCCCCCCGTGGTGCCGCAGGCTCCATGCCGCTCTCAGAAGCATCCAGCACCACGTCCCTGAGGCCCTACAGGGACAGAGGGCTGCATGTGTTTCCCTTGCCTCCAGGCACTGCCCCCCACAGCTCCCATTGGTGGAGAACTGCGGCCAATGGGAGCTTTGGGGGAGGTACCTGGAGGCGTGGCAAGGGCAGCATGCGGAGCCCTGTGGTCCCCCTCCCCCAGGGGCCGTGCAGGGATGTGGTGCCAGCTGCTTCCCGGAGCAGCGCAGTGTGGGGTCAGGGCAGGCAGGGAGCCTGCCCTGGCCCCGGTGTGCGCTGCCACCCCGGAGTTGCTTTAGGTAAGCAGCACCAGGCCAGAACCTGAACCCCTCCTGCACCCTGCCCCCCAAATCCCTGCCCTAAGCCTCCTGCTGCACCCCAGACCCCAACCCCCTGCCCTGAGCCCCCTGCACCCCAACTCCCTGCCCTGAGCCCCCTGCCACACCCTGCACCCCTCCTGCACCCCAACCCCCTGCCCTGAGCTCTCTCCCACAGTCCGCACCCCTCCTGCACCCCTGCCCTGAGCCCCCTCCTGCAGTCTGCACCCCAACCCCCTGCCCTGAGCCCCCTAATACACTCCGCACCCCTCCTCTGCCCCAATCCCTTGCCCTGAGCCCGTTTCTGCCCACTGCCCCCCCACACCCTGCACTCCCTCCCGCACCCCAACCCCCTGCCCTAGCCCTGCAAACAATTTCCCCACCCAGATGTGGCCCTCGGCCCAAAAAGTTTGCCCACCCCTGCCCTAACATCTGGGGTTTTTTCCCCACAAATTGCATTAATTCTGTAACTCTTCTGCCAGGTGGAGTCGGCAGCAACAAATGCGAGCTTCAAAATCTAAGGGTCCCTCTTAACAATACAACACAGAACTGTCTCAAGCCCCCACCCAGTAATCTGAGAAAATTAAACACCATTCCTGGGTACCTCTAAGAGGCCATACTTCCCCTCTCGAAAGCACTGAGTTAGTGTATATGTAAGCGGGGGAATAGTCCCGCTATTGTGGGGAACTTTCCTGGCTTCTGCACTACCCCGGTGAAGTGGGCTAGCGAAAGGATCTGAGTCCTCGCTCCCACTTCCTTTACCCAGTGGCCTCCCTGCCCTTGAGGACTCCCCTTCCGCTCTCCTGTCTGGCTGAGTCCTCATAACCCCAACAAGGCTGGGCCCAGGATTCCTGGGGGGCTCAACCCCCAACCCTGCTGTGGTCACCTAGGACAGGGGCTAGGGTATCCCCACTCTGGGGTACTCTCTCCACAATGGGCACTTGTCTGACCCACTGATTATTACATAGCAAATGTAAGTTATTTAATCAACAATTAATTTTAAAAAGAATAAGGGGAAATGGGAAAGGTTAAAGGAAACATCAACCCGCTCTGTGGCAGGGAACATCACAAACAGTGTCTCTGGAATGTCCGGGCAGTTCACAGTCTGTTCCTTGCAAGTCCCAGGCCTTCTTCTCAGGCCCTGGCTGTGCTGCAGGGATGCTGTGGGTTGGACACTCGCTCTGGTGGTAGCCCCAGGCTCTAGGTGGCAGGGCCCTTCTTCCCAGCATTGCCCCCGCCCTGTCAGGTTTACCAATCCCCCTTCGAGTCTGGCCTGCAGAGCCTCCTGGCTGAGGCGTCTCCCTGTGTTGGGCCCGCTGCCGAGGGTTCCCCTTGTTCTTCCCAGCTGCTCACGACACCCGGCTCCGGACTGCTCCAGCTCCTCTCTACCTCAGCATGGCTGCTGCTCTGCCTCCAGCTCCCTGGGCTGCTTCTCCGGCCCCTCTGGCTCTGGTTGCTGCAGCTCTGCTCCCAGGGCAAGTCTGCTCTCTCTGGCCTGTGCCTCTGGCTTTGGGGCTGCAGCTCTGCTCCCAGGACAGGGTCTGCTCTCTCTGGGCTGCTTTTCTGGTCCCTCTGGATCTGGCCCAGCTCTGCTCCCCAGCTCAGCTTGGGCCCCTGCTTTCTCCTTAGCTCGGCCCCACTCTGTCTGACCCAGGCAAATCCAGCTCACACGGAGGATGGGACCTCCCCAGCCTCCTGACTCCCTGATTAGCTGCCCACCCTGTCATTCAGGCTGACCTGGAGCATTGGCCTCTCCCCATTGTTCCTGGGGGCTGCCAGTCTCAGGGTCCTGATTCCCCATCAACCCTTCCCCTTTGATTACTGGGAGCTAGCAACTAAAACACCCCCACTGAATGTTAGTAAGGGGGCAGCAGTCCCCTTACATATAGCAGAGAAAACTTTTAATAAAAAGTGGAAAGGAACCTGGTATTAATTTGGAAAAACACCACAATCGTGATTCCAACACATCCCACCATGAGCAAAATTCCCAACCCAGAGTACATCAGGCAGTGTTCTTTGCCTCCGTTTCTCACTTTGCAGTGTGAAAGTCCAACAAATATCCTTTTAACATGCCACTCCCTTCTCCTTCCACCACACCCCACTCACCGCTGCTGTTCCTGGTCATTGAAGATCCAGAGTTCATAGGTGCGTTCACATTAGTTCACCTCCCACGTGGGGGGGGGGGGTGTGAGGGTGGAGGTAGAGGTTCCAGAACCAGGGGGGCCATGGCCCCCCACTTTTAAAAGTGGGAGGGCTATGCCTGCCCACTGTTTAACATGGGCATAGTAGCCTTGGGCAGGTGCAGAGGGTGGCGGCAGGGGCTGCACTTCGCAGCTGGTGAGCTGATCAGGTGAAGTGCAGCCCCTGCCAGCAGTGCCAGCCTCTTCCCAGTTGGGGGCTGAGGTGGGCCTTAGCCCCCCCTTGCCATGGTACCCCACCCCTGCTCCTCCTCTTCCCCTGGAGGCCCTGGCCCCTGGCCAGGCTGGCAGCCAGAGCCAGGCTGTGCTAAGAGCCACCTGGGGAGCCCCAGACCCTCCACCTGCCCTGGGCAGTGCGCCACAGGGGGCAGGGACATGGGCTAGGGGCTGCTCTGGGGCACCACAGCCCTCTGCCCAGGGCTCCCGACAGCAACCTGGGCTCCTAGAGCAGCTCTTATCATGGCCATCTCCAGCTTCTGGCCTGCCCAGGAGGTAGGGCCCCAGGGAAAGAGGAGGAGCAGGGAGTGGGACCATAGTTCCAGCACCAGTGGCCTCATCTACTCCGCTGCAGATGGCCCTGCACCGTCACCTTCTGCTACCACCTGCCTCTCTACTGTGATCTCTGTGAGTCAATCTCTTGAGGTTCTGCTCAATGACTTCAGTGGCTAGTGGGGGAACCTCACTGCTCGTGCAGGCTGGGCAGTCTCTTCCACAGAAATGTTGTCCCATAGCAGGTCTAAGGCTTCAGCACTTAGATTTGATTATCAGTTATTTCTGCTCTAGTGATCACTGAACAAAAGACTCTGAATTGAGCCTAATCAGCTCTGTCTTTAAACAGTGGAGGGGGTGGGTCAAATGGTGCCTATGACTTTTCGGCAGAGCCCACACCACCAGGCAGAATCATAGAATATCAGGGTTGGAAGGAACCTCAGGAAGTCATCTAGTCCAACCCCCTGCTCAAAGCAGGACCAATCCCCAATTTTTGCCCCAGATCCCTAAATGGCTCCCTCAAGGATTGAACTCACAACCCTGGGTTTAGCTGGCCAATGCTCAAACCACTGAGTATCCCTCCCCCACCCACAGAAATACCTGTCCCCACACTCTCTCCCTTCCACTGGGCTCTGGTATCTGAACCCCCTGCTTAGTGAGCTCAATTCAGTTGAGGGTGACCCCCTCAATTAGGACAAGCTAAGTATAGTCTTGCTGCTCTTTACTCCTGCAATAAGGATAACAACATTTCATTACCCCTGCATTCAATACTAAAGGTGAATAATAACCCAACACCAGCCAAAACTGATCATTTGGGCAACACAGCTCTGTCTGTTGTTTACCTAAGTAGAATAGGTTCATGTAAATATAATCTGGCCCTGAAGTCTTCCTCTCCTTACCTGCCCCCCCATCCCTGACAGCTCATCACTAGATGTCAGGGGAGAACTCATTCAGACCTTGCTTACTCCCAATGGATACCAATAATTGCTATTCCCCTATAACATATTCAAGCTCGGTTTGTTAAGTCAGCCCACACCTTTGCAGTCCTTTTAGATTCCTCAGTGTTATTGGTTGCCCAAATAGCTATGGAAGCAAAAAATGCCAACTCCCAGTGCCAACTGGCCACAAAATCCTGTCTAATCTTATCATTTTCAGACTTGGCCACGCACTGATGACTGCCAGGCTGGATTACTGTAACTCCTGTCTAGAAAAGGAATCAAATGCCTTAGTACAAAATGCAGCAGCCTGTCTGCATAGCATCACACATCACTAGGAGCACATTCCCCAATACGCCTTTCTCTGCACTAGCTCCTCACTGAATATAAAATCTAGATCTAGGTCTCTGTTCTAATATTCAGCTGTTGGATTCAATCTAGCAACCTAAGAGATAGCCTCTTCCAATGTGACTATAACCACCTGTGAAAGTTACATTTCACTGGAACCATGGAATCCATTCATCAACAAAGGGAGGCACATGAGCACGGGATATAGAAATTTCACAGGAGCTGGACCCATACTATGGAAGTCATTCATGCAAAAGATAAGAATGGGCAGAGGATTTACCAAATTCAAAACTAAGTGCAATGCCCACTTATTTGACTTTATTTTCCTTCATGCAGGTCTTCAGATGCACACTCACACAAAGCAAAATGCTGTTAATTAAACTATTCCTCTTCCAGGCTGGGAAGGAAGAAGAATGAGATTATTATTTTCTGTACTGGGAAGTTCTCAAATAAGATTGTGATGGAGCCCTTTTTAGCACCTAGACAGGTAAGACAGATAGATAAGATCTAGTCCTTAAATCTAGAGTCCAATCACCTGCAATACTTCTTTCTTACTTATTTTATTGGTTTAATATACTGTACAAACCTTAATTTTTAACTCCCATTCCACGTAGATGGCAAAAACATAAGTGCAAGCAAACAAAACTGCAAACCTTGTAATGGAAAACACATGTGAACCAGCTCTTCGGCAGCGCTTTTCGCAACCTAAGGCCCCCATCCTGCACCAAGAACTTAGAGGGGCTCCAGGCTGGTTCTGGAGTCTGTCCATGTGGTTCTCAGTGCAGAAGCCAGGCTTAATACTGTAATTCATTTTTTGTCGATATCCTCTCCTGCAATAATAACAAGGTCACAGTAACATTTTGTAGACGAAGATTTGAAATGTTGCTTTGCAACAGAAAGAAACCTTCAGACATTCAAAATGCCATTAGAACACAACATTCTCAGTCTTATACCTCTTCAAAAATATATGTATATGAATGCTAAATGCCTTTCATCAAAGGATCTCAAAAAACTTTACAGACATCGGTGAATTGCAATACACTAGTAAAGTACCTAATTATTTGGCCCCTCCTTTATACAGATGAGAAAACTGATGCACAGAGAATGTAAGGCCATGTGTACATTGGGGAAACTTAAAAAAATAATCCTGCAAGTTCAATTGAACTCATGTTAGCAATAGTGAAAACCTACTATAGACAAGGCTCCTGCAACCAGACATTTTTTCACCACCATTTTAGTTAAGCCAGTTGAAAGCTAATGCTAATTGAAGCATTGGTAAAAATGGGCATTCAGCTGTGGGAACCTTATCTAAATGGGGCTCCCACCATCACTTCCACTAATTCAGCTGAATTTGTGTTAGAACCAGTGGAGATTTGTTGTTGTTGTTGTAAATTTCTCCAATATAAAAATGACTTTAGTGACTTGCTCAAGGCATACAGCAAGACTGCGGCAGAACCAGGAACAGAATCCATATTTAATTCTCGCTCTTCTGTTCAATTAAACAATGATTCCATTTAATAACATTTGGAATCATCATAAGAAATGAAAGCTTAAAATGGTCTCAGAAAAGTGACAGGTCTGTCCCAGTCTAACCCAGTAATGGAATTTCATGTGTTTATAACAAAATGTTAAGTCTTGAAGAGCAACAAATTTAAAACTGATGTAAGGAAATACTTTTTACACAACGCATAATTAACTTATAGAACTCACTGACAGAAGACATCTTGGATGTCTGGGCCCAGATCTTCAAAGGGAGTTAGGTGCCTAAATAACTTTGAGGATCTGGGTTCACATGCTTAGTAGGATTCAAAAAGGTTTAGACATATATGGATAAAGAGAATTCAAATTAATTAGTAAGGATAAAGAAAGTATAAAGGAGATAAATTCTCATTTTTCAGGGCATAAGACAATCACTGCCTGACAAGGATTAGAAAGAAACTTCCTCTCTCTGAGCAGGTTAGTTCACAATTGTCCACTATGGAGTTTCTTGCACATTCCTCTGAAGTATTTGGTACGGAACACTCCTGGAGACAAGATATGAACTAGATGGAGCACTGGTCTGATACTGTTTGGCAGTGCCTATAAATGTATCATGCTATTGCTACTTTTGAAGGAGTTAATAAGTATTATTTAATACTAAACAGCAGAAACTAAAGTGTTCGCAATGGTAGGAAATTATTTGCCCAAACCCCTAATATAGACAAGGGCTCAGAGACTAAAATTCAGTTCTTAGGTAGCACTGTGACTTCTGAGTTTAGGGTTACTGCATTCTCCCGTGCTGTGACCCTACATTAAAAAATACAGTGTCATGGTGTTTAGCTTTTATTTAAAGAGGGGAGTTGCAGGAAGATGGGATGGAGAGGGGGATAGGAGAGGGTTGATTGCTTGCAGTAGGTGCTGAGAGCAAGTGGATTGAATTGTCTGTAGAAAAAAGAAAGGAGGGGTGCATTTGGAGCGGGTTGGTTCACTCTTCCTCCTGTTTTCTCTCCCAGTTGATAGTTTCTCCTTAGATCCCTTCCTTCTACTCACTACATACTAGCTATGAAGTGGAACAAGATCTGAGAGTGCAACTCAGTGCAGACCCACTCTCTCTCACACACAGCAAATTTAAGGGTATTTTCTTTGAATGCCTTTGATCAGATAAATCACAATTCAGCAAAAGCTGCTGTATCTCACAAAAACGTAAAGATGCCAGACATGGTATAACAACTGTGAATAACACGGGAAGTACACCATCGCATTAACACTCATGAACTGTACTGTCTATCAAACGTACTCCAAAGAAAATGAAGAAGTGAAAGAGTTATTAACTTGTTAGTTTTGCCTCAGTGACCCTTTAACATTACACGCTCAATTTATTGTTATTTCTATTGTAAATTATTAGGGGTTTCCATAAAATGAAGAAGCTGTCAATATTTGTTATTTTCAAAGGTTTAATAGGACCCCCTAAAAACCTAGCATCCTAGCCAGAAAAGATTGTCAGTTTATGGCCTCTCCCACAAAATATTAACTGAGAAAATACTGGGAAAGTACTGTGTTAACTGCAGTATAAATATACACTCGTGGCATTCATATAATAGAAATATACCAATACAAATTTTCTGACATGAAAAAAGATTCCATAATTTCAAATCTAACCCAGTTTACTGAATCATAAAGAGAACATTAGGGAAACGTAAACATATATTTGGAGCCTAAACTATAGTTATCAAGGTTCAATATAGTTCAATGTCTACTACAGTACAAAATATTGTTAATAGAATTTCATTGATGAACAGTAATGGGTTTAAGATTTTGCAGGGTTCCGTATGCAAATGAGTAATATTAGGCAAATGGGTACACAGCTGCATTTTTACGAAAGAAAGCGAATGTTTTTCATAAGCAATAACCTATGAATTCCTGGCTGTCTTGCAGAGTCAGACTCCACTGACTTCAGCAGAGCTACACCCTAATGACACCAGTGTAAATAAGAGCAGAACCAAGCCCTTGATTCACAACGGTTCCTTCTACAGTAGCCTGTTGGGTATTGTAGGCTTTGTCTAGAGCAGAATAAGAGGTGTGTTGTTAGCACATCTGCGGTGTCTACCATGGTCAAAGTGTAACGTAGACAAGATAAAATATAAACACATGCTACAGTGGACACATTAAAGTCTAGGCTTCAGCTACCTGCACTTTACCTTGACCAGTGTCGCCCATGTGAAGGTAGTGTGTCTTCTCGACACTAGACTTAAAGCATATTAGCACAAATTAGCTAATGTGTTCACATCACACCTTTAAACCCTAGTCTAGACAAGACCTTACAGAAAAGTGTCATCTGGAGCTTGTTTTTGCTGTTCCTGATGTTTTTTATTGCCATGAGCAGGTGGACTTACGTTATTTCTTTCGGTGCACAAGTAAGCACTGTTAATAGCATTTTGGATGTTCTCAAATAACATAGGCTGAAATCCTGGCCCTATTGAAGTCAAGGGGAGTTTAGCCATTGTCTTCACTGGGACCAGGATCCACCCCCCCAGGGTCCTCATTTATTTTGTTAAGCTGCAAGATCGACCTTGAAAGATCATTATGATGTATGACTTTGGTGCAGATGGTAAAGCTGTTACCTTGGCTGGCTGGATGCCCACCACTTTCTCTTCAAAATCAAACATTCTCTCCCACTTGCAATCATGAGGCTCCTGGGGACAGCCCTGCAAACAATTACAGTGTAAACAGTTGAGACAGACCCGCTGAGTTAGTGTCTACCTGTGCGCCCTGACAAACCATCTTTGCCTTGCTGGACCCCTAAGGACCATAACAAAAGGAGAAGTTAAAGGGAAACAGACAGTGAGCGTACCAAAGGTGGAGTCATACTCACCAGAAATAAAACTCCTCGTGAATGAGATCCATTAATCGATCTAAGAATTTTAGTAGAAGTAACATATTCCACACCACGTGGAAAATATATTAGGTGGGCGTAGGGGGCATGTTAGTCCTTTATTCCTGCTTACATTGATTTTGCATAGACTCAGTCAATCCTGAAGACAGATGTGCCTGGTGAGAGGAAGCACCAGCAGTGAAATTCTGGCCCCATTGAAGTCAAAACCAAATGCCTATTTGACATTATTGGGGCCAGGTTTTCCCCTTGGTATGGAGCCAATGAGTAAATTGAATAATCCCATGTAGCCTCACACACACTACCATCTCATAGCTCCGGAGCAGTAACTGTATGCCGAGAGAGGGCCTAGTGGGACCTTGGCCACCTGGGAGCTACAGAGGACAAGAGCCCAGAGGCAAACTGCAATCCAAAGGGATGCTGTCCTCTCCCCAGAAAATATTTCATTTAGGAGCTTTCAGCTGACACAGAAGTGTCTTGGAGCCAGTCAGTCTCTCTCCAGCAGTCAGACAAAGCACACTGCCCTTCCTGTTGGCACAGAGGGAGCCACTGCTTTCTCTGATGTCTCCTAGTGCTTTGTGTCAGCTGGATGACTGTCTTCACTCCAGCTCCCCATCTGCCTTCTGCTGGGGTGAATCACACAGAGACAGAAGGAGCCTCTCTGGTACCACATTCTATATGTCAGCTTCTTGCGCTTACGTAGCAGTTCCCCTGTGTGGGTGTTCTAGGGCAATAAAGACATTGTCATGATGGACAACACCACTACCGGCTAAAAGCATAATGTTTATCAAGGCACCAAAGTCTGCACCAGTGACTAGAAAATGAAGCATATTTTGTTAAAAGGGCATCACATATCAAAGTGTTTCTTCATGTGGAGTTACAGTATCCTAGCAATTAATCTGTTGAGGCAGCAGGCTTTATCCTGCATACAGAGTGCATTTGTGATCCTCTAACATATTTACCGTATGACTGCTGGAGATAAAGCAGCCTACTTTAAAGTATATTCTACAGCCCACAGTGAGTGCTGCTAAGCACAGCGGTATCTCTTTTACTGGAATTACTGTTAATTATTTCAATCCCTCTCACTGAAGAAACTACTAGACTTCATGGCAGATCTTTACATATTCATTTTAAAGAGTCAGTGGACAGCTTAATTATACACCTATCCTATGTTAATTTGTTTAAGAGTTCTACAAAGCCGGTAATCCCAATGGCAAGTGACTGTATGTAAAAAAAACCAAATGTTTTATTCAGAGAAAAATCAATATTGCTGTTGTTCTCTGCTATTGCAATTTGCCCAAAATTTTAGTCATTTATTTTTCTTTTCAGTGAGAAAACTCTTTCAGGTTTCTCAAACCTCTGATACTTAGAAACCCACTGGCCTTGTTTAAACTGGGATGAATTTGGACATTATTATTATGGATTATTTGTATTATATTCACAGCTCAAGACGCAGTCCAAGATTGAGGCCCCATTGCGCTCTGTACAAACACAGAGTAAGAATTTATTCCTGCCCCAGAGAACTTAAGAGGAAGACAGCAGAAGGAGAAATGACTTACCCAAGATCACAACAGCTGGCCTATGGCAGAGCCAGGAAGAGATCATAGCTCTTCAGGGCCCCAGTTCAGTGCCCTATGCACTGGGCCACAGCGCCTCTCTTACCTCCCGCATTGGTAACAGTAGTGACCATGCTAGTATGGGCTCAGGCATTTTTACCACTGTGTTGTCTAGATTTGGTCAGAGCAGGTTAGAGCACTTGATGGTAAAATCCCCATGACCTGTACACTAGTGATGCTATCACAAGTCGAGCTGCCCTTAGGGCAGTGCAATAGTAAGAGGATTACCCATACGAGACCTCTGTGGGACTTCTCTCATTTATAAGCTCACGAGAAAGGAAGTGCTTACACTGTGCACTCCAGGGTATCATTGCAATTATAACAGCTGAGGAGATCTATCGAGGGATATCAGAGAATGGACAAAGTGATAGAGTTAAAATATTCATTGCAAATGTGAAATAATTTATATACTTAGCAAAATCCATCCTTTCTATTTACTCTTTCAGGAGTATCATGTGTATAAATAGAATTCTTGATTCCTATCTGGCCACTGACACCTTATAAAAATAGCTGAGTGTGATACTGAGGTGTAAATACCTAAAACAAAGTATTACCAATCTGTCATGTCCTGATGTTGCATTCATTTGAATTAACGTTCCCTAAAAATAAGACTACAGGTTTTTAATTGGCTACAAGGTATTCTGTTGATGATAACTGAGACATTTATTTCAGACCTTAGATACAAAGGCAAAAGTATTTACGTGTTTATATTATGGTGTCGTGTCTCACTGCAGAGGGCAGTAGTTTGCAGGTCCTTGTTCCCTATTGTGGGATTTTGAGAGTTTACTATAAAACTTGGTTTAACCTAATAAAATTTTGACCACCCTTTGTGTCTTACCATGGAATCTGGTATTCACATATCAGAGACGAGAAAACAAAAGGAAAAACCCTTGCAAAAATTTCACCTTCTCTCGCTTGCAAATTTGAGGGCATAGATAAATCACTACAGATACTATTTGCATTCCCCCAGAAACAAAGCCTATGTTCAGCATCCTTACATGGGCTCAGCACTGTTTTCATTGAATGTGTGGCGCCTTCACCCTTATTCAGGCAAAACGCACATTGAAGCCCCAGGCTTTGTTTCTCACTCATTGAAAGCTGAAGGCATTTCCTAACATTGTATTAAAAATGCTTTTGGCAAACTTCTATAACAAGTCCTTGGTGGGAACAAGGTCAGATGGATCGTCATGGTGCTGTGATTGCTTTCACATCCCTGCTATAGTGTGTGAGCTTTTTGTGAGCACCTGAAATCTGTTGTTAATGACATGAGTATGAAACACTGATCTAAATCTAAAACAGAAAAGCTGTATCCAAATACAAAGATATTTTAAAATTTTGCATAATGGGGCTAAAATCATGAAGGGTCTATGCTTGCTTCTGGTGGAGAGACCCCCAACTGTGGTAAGGTCACTAGGTAGGGATTTTGGAGTGGCACAAGCTCCCATGAACCAGGAAGGCCTTAGGGGACCATCCCAGCCTAAAATGTGAGTAGTAGTGTCTGGGAAAGGGTATGGTCAACTTGGTCAGAGGATGCACTGAATCACTGTATCCCCTCAGCAGCCTCGGCTAGCAAGGTTCCTGCAGAGCTCTTTTTGCCTCCCTCAGGTATGGAGGAGCGGGGTGGGGGGAGGGTACCCCTAAGGGAGAGCGATAGAGCAAACACCTCCTGTCTTTGGGATGAATCCTCCCTGGATATAGCAAATCTCAGTGGTACAGGGAGATGTACTTTACAGCTCTCCGTGGCAGTTTCAGTGGATCTGCACTATGGAAACTTTACTTTATTTCTGCCTCCAAAATTGTAAAGTTCCGAGTCTGTGTCTTCTGAAAAACTGCACAAAGCTAATGGAGCAGTATCAGCTGCTCATCTCATTATATGAAAATACTGGAGCACGCCCTGGAAAACCATCTGACACTACCTGTCCCTTATTAGTTATTTAAGTAGTGTCACTTGTGCTCAGTGCTTAATTTGTAACGAAAGAGGTGTCGGGGCTCAAGCAATTAGGAGCTGCGGCTCAAGCACTTTTTTACATTCATAACTGATGCAGCAAGCCCAGAGGTCCTGGAGCTATGAACTGCCAAGCCTAGAGGTGCTGGGTCTCAGACCTGGCAAGCCCTGGCACAAATTAAGCACTGCTTGTGCTCAAAGAATCTACTAAAGGGCCTGTTTCTCAAGCAAACTTAGGCGTAAGTAATTATTATAAACAGTGATCTTATAATATCCTCATTGGTAGGAGCTCTCCTATGAAAAGCAGTCACTCTAATAGGATCGGGCAGTATGTTTTTTCCATGCCAGATCATTTACTGTTAAAATGCTTTATTATATTTCACCGTAGCCACTGCCTGCCCACAAAACACACACCCCGTACCGTAATGTCTTTTGTGTTTTGACATCTAAGTGTCTTCTATCTGCTATTGTCGAAGAGGAAAAAGCAGATGATGATCCCAAATCATTTCCTTCAGAGACAAGCTGAATTAACAAAACATGCTCCTGAATCACTTTGTACATAATGATGGGACTCAAACAAGAAAAATCTCTCATCAGAAAATATAGCTTTCCCCACTGGTCTACACAGCATCTTATTTCTCTCTCCCTCTGCTCTATTTTATTTCACTTTGCAGTCATCTTGCTTCATTCATTTTGTGAAAGATTCTATGAAAAATCATGGAGCACTGAATGGCATCCTCCTTGTCTCATTGTCTGTCACGTTTCACAGCTTCCTGTTAACACCATGATTCCTGAAAGACAGAGTTCATCTGACCTTTGGAGTGGGGAGAGAAGCTCCAATCATGCAAAGATTTAACTTCATCGCCATGAGTCAATCCATTGAAAGCAATGGAACGGCTCATGGGAGTAATACAAAACATGTTCATAAGACTGCAGGATTGAGGCAAGACTGATCCTCTTTTCTGAATCTCAGAGGAAAATGCTTCCCTCTTATTTGTTCCATTTGGGGGGACAGAAGGAAAGTGGTGAAAGGTTTTGGTGCCATCCAAACCATTACAGAGACTCTTCATTCAACTCAAAGGGGTCTTTTGGATGGCAAGTGGAGTTATAATTATAGACTAGAAAAGAGCAAGATCAGCAGCTGCTGTTGCTTGCGTCTGTTCCCTGCTGTAACTGACAGCAGTGAGGGACTTGGCAAAAACAGGCTTCCAGAAGTGGAAAGACATTTTAACCCCTGTGCTTGTCAGTCCACTCCTCCAGGATAGTAAGCAAACCCCCAATAGCCTATGTTCCTACAGTGAAGAAGGAGCAAAGACACTATTTCATAACTGAAGGCTTCTTCACTGGGGACATTTGAGGAAAAGAAAGGGTCTGGGATTTTCCTTCATATTTGGGCTGCCACATCAGAATAGCAGGTTAGTGTTCACAGAACGTGCTTAATGGTTTGTTTTTTTAATTGAACTTAATCTGTACATTTGAATCCCTCTCTCCACCATAATATAAAGGAGGAAATAAAATGATAGAAAGTTGATGGTTAATTTTGCATGTAGGCGATATTTATTTGTATATACTGTAATGTACCTACAATGTTATTAATTGCCATCCTTTTCTACGATGGTTTCTATTTTAATTGTAATGCTTCCAATCCTGAAGTCCGGACCTGGACAAAACTCCTATTAACTTTGGGAGTAATGTTAATAGAACAATAATATCCTTTTATTTTTAGGCACTAATGCCAAAGGACTTCTGGTTGCCTTAGCAAAAGTAAAATAAAATATAAGTCACAGTAACAGAGTAAATTCCAGAGAGGTAACCAATACTGAAGGGAAGGAAAAGCAGGATTACAGGTATGGGTCAAATTCTCTGTTGATGTAAATTGGTGCAGCTGCAGTGATATCAATGGAACAGTACCAATTTATACCAGAAGAGAATTTTGCCCTATATCTGCTAATGAGGTAAATAATAATAAAATATCTGTATAAGATATTGTATAGCACCAATCACCATAGTATCTAGTGCCTAGTATCTGCAAGAGCAAAGCCATGAACCATGAATTTCGGTCTTGTTTATACCATGTCTTCCCATTGCTATGTATTGTATTTTATATATTAAAAAAGTATAATGGAGACTATGAACATGTTCCCAGAGAAAAACACAAGTATAGCGCCAAATCTGTGCTTCTTGTGTTGTGAAACATTTATTTCCATATGAAGTGAAAGAAAATAGATATACTGTGATCATTTGCTCACCACTAGTCTAAAAACAATTATACTTAGTTTTACT
This sequence comes from Natator depressus, assembly GCF_965152275.1. NCBI lineage: Eukaryota > Metazoa > Chordata > Testudines > Cheloniidae > Natator > Natator depressus. The sequence goes on from NC_134234.1 coordinate 283,061,556, forward strand.
AATACAAAAATAATGTGATAGTGCTTTTTAGATAATATTCCTGAATTTATCCCTGCCGTATAAATCCTCCTGGGAGTACTCCTAGTTTCAGTCCTAGCTAGGGCTATAGGTGTGCTAACTTGGCTTTCACAATTCCAATAGAATTTCACTGGAGTTCCCATTAGAAAGATTTGTTGCCCCATTCATACCAGATCTCTTCTCATTATAACTACTTGGTGAAGCCACTTGTTTCGTTAGGAACTAGAATCAAGGCTGTCGACTTTTAATCTACACTCCCCATGCTGACCCCAGGCATTCCGGCATGCAAGATGTCACCTCTGCCCACTGATCAGCCAGGATGTGACCCCTTAGTTGCACTTATCAAACTTCAATCGAAAAACGGATGTGGAAAAAAATATCAACAATAGCACATCTATCATTTAAAAGCCAAGGAATAATAACCATATATTCCAGGATTTTACAAACTGCCAGGCCATTCTCCACACAAATCAGAACTCTCAGGAGAGACCATCGGTCAGAAATGGAATTCTTATGGGTGTCCCTTCCCCTTGTTTACTCCCCCTATGAATAAAAGAAGAAATTAGCAATTTTACAGCTAAATTTTCATGACTTATTTTTATGCTCAGCATCAGAGGCCTAGCCAAGTTGTCCACTATAAGGCAGCACTCATGGTTTGATAGTTTCTCTTTTAAATTAAATAGCCTACAGTGGCATAAAGAAAAACATGCAAGAGTGGCATTTATGCTAGAGCAATGCAAGTGACTTTATACAATCATTAACTGCTACTGGGTCTTATCCATTTCCTTCCTAAAATACTGTGCAAAGTTCTCCTCTCCATATCTGTACTTGTCACCAATATCCATAGGTGCATAAACAACAAAAAGAGCTATACAACACTTTGACAAAGTCAATAAGAAAACATTCTTACCACCACCAAATATAAGTGTAACCCTTCTGCCGTCAGAGTTGGCAGCAACAAGGGCCAGGTTCAGTATCTAGGGATTCCATTTCAATAACACAATGCAAAACTGGCTCAAGCCCCTACCCAGTGACCTGGGACAAATATATACCACCCCCACTGGGCACCTCTAAGAAGCAATACTTCCCCTCTCGCAAGCACAGAGTCAGAATGTAGCAAAAGCCTTTTTTTTTTCCACTGAATGCATCCGATGAAGCGAGCTGTAGCTCACGAAAGCTTATGCTCAAATAAATTTGTTAGTCTCTAAGGTGCCACAAGTACTCCTTTTCTTTTTTAGAGAGAAATAATGTGGCATTATGTTGGGGAAACACCACCAAAAGGATTCATACCACAACCCAGGAGCAAAACCCATCCCAAGCAAATTGGGCCGTGTCCTTTCCCTTTGGTTCTTGAGTCCAGCAACCCAAAAGTCACTCAAAGACCCAAAAGTCCAACAACCCAAAAGTCTCTGTCCCTGTTCAGTGCAGCCCCAGAGTTCAAAAGTTTAGCTGCAGAGTTTTACCTCCCAACCTGGATGAAAATGGCAGGGTTAAGGGGCACCTTACGTGGTCCAAAGCCAATTGCCCCACCTCTCCATGGGCCCCTGCTCCACTCTACCAGCTGTCCCACGAATCGCTCTGCTCTGCCAGCCCCCAAACATGAGCTGCTCCAGCCGTCCCGCAAACTGCTCCGCTTCACCAGCCACTCCGCTCTGCCAGCTGTCCCATGAGCCGCTCCAGCCGTCCCACAAACTGCTCCACAATATATCTTCAGGCTCCCCCACTACTTAACACAACACTCAGTGATTTCAGCGCTTAGTAATTTTAGCTCTTTCATGATTTCAGCTTGTAGTAGGGGAGCCTCAGTGCTGGTGCACCATTGGCCCAAAGTGAATTCAGCTCAGCAGCCTGTAACTAAACTCCTAATAGAATCAAAATTAGCTCTGACATTCCACAGCGGAGGAAGAAGGAGGTACAATTGGCATGTAGAGCCCTCACCAGGGGCCCATACCACCAGGTAGTAACACCTGTCACCAGCCTCTCTCAATTCACTGAATTTTGGAATCCATGGGGGGAGGAATAGCTCAGTGGTTTGAGCATTGGCCTGCTAAACCCAGGGTTGTGAGTTCAATCCTTGAGGGGACCATTAAGGGATCTGGGGCATAAATTGGGGATTGGTCCTGCTTTGAGCAGAGGGTTAAACTAGGTGACCTCCAGAGGTCCCTTCCACCCCTGATATTCTATGTCCCTTGCCTAGCAAGTACTACTTAGTCAATGGTGAGTCCCTCCACCATAACAAAAGGCCAAGTACAGTTCCACTGTCCTTGATTCACATAATCAGGATAATAACAATTTATTCTTCCTGCCCCAATAACAGAGAAACTGGGGATCCCACAGCAGCCAAAGTGATCATTTGGGCAGCTATGGGCTCATGCTAGACGAGGTGGGTGTACCTATACAAATGAGATCAGCCTTTGAAGTTCTTTGCCACAACTCACCACCAGATGTCAGGGTGGAGCTCATCCTGACTCTGCTTACATCAGCTAAATTCCTAGCCCTCCACTCAGCCTGCTAGGGTTGCCAATTTTGGCAGGACATATTCCTGGAGGTTTTATCACATGACATAATCTTTAATTAAAGATTAATCTTTAATTCCTGGAGACTCCAGCACAATCCTGGAGGGTTGGGAAACCTACAGTGTGCTGTGGTGCAGACCTGAGAAAACAGCTAGGTCTTGGACTATAACCTAACTTGGGCACTGCACTGTTGGAGTAGAAGAAGGCATGAGGACCCACTAACGAGAATGTCCTACCACCAGCCACTCAAATATCAGGAAAAAGAACAAGGAGTACTTGTGGCACCTTAGAGACTAACAAATTTATTTGGGCATAAGCTTTGGTGAGCTAAACCCCACTTCATCAGATGCATGCAGTGGAAAATACAGTAGGAAGATATATGTATACAGAGAACATGAAAAAATGGGTGTTGCCATACCAACTCTAATGAGACTAATCAATTAAGGTGGGCTATTATCAGCAGGAGAAAAAAAAACTTTTGTAGTGATAATCAGGATGGCCCATTTCCAACAGTTGACAAGAAGGTGTGAGTAACAGTAGGGGGAAAAATAGCACGGGGAAATACTTTTTACTTTGTGTAATGACCCATTCACTCCCAGTCTTTATTCAAGCCTAATTTAGTGGTGTCCAGTTTGCAAATTAATTCCAGTTCTGCAGTTTCTTGTTGGAGTCTGTTTTTGAAGTATTTTTGTTGAAGAATTGCCACTTTTAGGTCTGTAGTTGAGTGACCAGGGAGGTTGAGGTTTTTCAAAATTTGCAATTTTGTTGAATTTTTTGTTCAAAATTTCAACAGAAAAAAAACAGAAGAGACATAAAATGGGAGAGGCAGTCCCTAGATCACATTGGGATGTATAGATCATACCAGAGCTGGCTGAAAATGGGCAGGGAAATTCATGATTTTGTTCTTCTGTTTTTTTTCTGTTGAAATTTTGAACAAAAAATTCAACAAAATTGCAAATTTTGAAAAATGTCATGCAGTCCTAGTCAGTCACTTGAACCAAGGCTCAGAGCAAGTGGGACGCTAGTAGAATCTTTGAAGAATAGGTGTTGTATGCTCCAGGTAGCGGACGCTGCCAAGCAGGTAGGCAGGAAGGCACATCTGCCCCAGCTGGAGCTTCTGGGTGGTCTTCAAGAGTAACCCCACATAGATAGCATTGCAGTAATCCCATCTGCAGGTCACAAAGACATGGCTAACTATAGCTATATATGGGACTATTAAAGTTAAGATACACTCTAAAACACTGTCAATTTCCTGCTTGTTTTTATTTTTCTAGAAACAACCTGCCAAGACAATGACAGTCACTTACTCCAGTAAAGTAGCAAATGCCACCTTCTTTGGATTTCACAGATTACTCCTCAGGTGGAAAGGCAGCATCTACAAATTGCTGTACAGGGAATTTATTGCCTTTGCTAGTCTTTACACAGCAATAAGTGTGTTGTACAGGTACATCCGTTTCCATGTGACATATTCACGTCTCCTTCTTAATAAGAATCAAATGCTATGTAAAGGGGACAGTCTCACACTTCAAATCCTTTGGCTGATGACTGATTTTGTACTAAAAAACATAACCTTTTGCTTAGACCTTTTTTAATGTCCTTTATTTATATCTCACATGATTTTTGGAATGTTAAATTACTGTTTAACCATCATCTTCCAGTGATTCTAATCTCAGCCACCTGCTAGCTGATGATGGTTGTGTATGTGTCATGTTCCAAAAACGTTATGCCATATAAACATCTGCAGGACTCCTGTGTCATTACATGGTTTTTGCCACTCTAACTCTGCCCTGACTAAATGACCTGTTTTGAACGGCAAAGTCTAGACATATTGTCATACTTATGCATCTATGTCATCACCAGTTAATAGATGGCAATTGAATAGGAAATGCTGAAAGGTGATTATCTTATGGTCCAGTTATGTAGTCCTTTCTCAGGAAATGGAAAGTTGAGTTTTGCCTGAGTAAGGACTGCAATAAGAGCCCATGGTTTTTAAGAGCCCAATCTCGCAAGGTGCCAAGCATCTACTCAGTAGAAATTGGAGGCACTCAAGTCGGGATCCATTAAGAGACATAGGTATTGCAATGCTGAGTGCCATGGCACCTAACTTTTAGGCACCTAGAAAATCCAGGAGCACCACTCTGATCCACAAAGCTAAGTTAGGCGACCAGGATCCCTATACAATAAATGGAGAGAGATAGGTGCTTAAGAATGTGATACACAAAAGCTCACACACTAGGCCAGGAGCCGCGTGGGCTAGCCAATGGGAAATGCTGATAAAAGGGGTGTGTGCTAAGTCCTGCTTATCTCCTGAAGGTAGGCACCTAAGTCTAGGGTGCAGGGAAGTGCCTATCTCTGCTTAGCGATTCACAAATGGGCATCTGCCCCCTGCAGTCAGACAGCTTAGGTGCCTAATTTAATGCATTTCTTGAAGGGAATGAGTGAGGCACCTGCCTCACTCTACACAAAACAGCTGAAGAAGGAGTTGGTGATGCTGCCGCACCCCTGAGTGACATAGTAATGCCGTCCTAACCCCAGGCATAGACAGCTTCTCCCATTGACATACCTCTCTGGGAGGTGGAGTACCTCCACGACAGGAGACGCTCTCCCCTTGGCATAGGTAGTGTCTTCATTAACCACTACAGCAGCGCAGCTTCACCACTGCAGCGCTGTAAGTGTGGACAAGCCCTAAGTCTGGGATTTAGGCACCTAAGTGCTTTTGTGGATCCCTCCCTCACTACCTCAGAGGAGAGGCTCAACAGCAGCACCTTGCAAGATCAGTGTGTAAGTCAGGGTGACATTTATTCCTGTGCAAAAGGCCAGCACAAGACCTATGTGACACTTAAGTCCCAATTAATTCCTCAAGTGTGACTTAAGTGGGGTGTATGTCTCATGCTAGTCCTCTGCGCATGGTGAATTTCACCTTGGTGAAGACAAGATTTCTAATGGAATGAAGACTTTCACTGATAAAATAAGTGGGAGACTTCAAATTATTTTTCAGTCCCTCTTTAGAAATATAATTGGAGCTCAACGTTTTTCTTTTTGGCGTAAAACAAGTTCTTTGGACTTACTTTGTCTATGTGGGCGATCACTAATCTGCCAAGATATACAGGCATACAGCAAGGTATAGTTGGTAGCAAGACTAAATCACTGGCATGTAAAGAAACAACAACAACAAAAACCTTCAATTAAAAAAAATCTATTCTTACTTTAAATCGGTAAATAAAAACTCTCCCCTTTATTCAGTGTACACTGTGGAAAGCATTCTATATGAACAGCAGATTTTATTTTACAAATGTAAAACAACCCCAAATATTTACCATGTATATCTTTTATATGGGATAAGATAACTGTAAGATTTTATATATAAATAAAATAATTGCTTGTGTTTAAGAATGTTGTATTTCCTTAGCTATCATTCTCCGTGGGAATCAGTCACTGTACTCCATTCTTTTTTTCTGACATACGGCTTATAGTTGCCCTAGTTTAAATATATTTGATTTTTTGTGATTTATATATATGTGATTTTGATTTTTAACTTATGGCCAAGAAAAATTTCTTAGTAGTAAATGAGATATACCTCCTGATAGAGTAGAGTTTTCACATAACAGCAAGTAGAGATTTGTGCCCCTTTCCACATTCAGAAGATCTGATCAGATCACTTTTATTAAGTAGTCCAGTTGAAAAATGGGAGAAAAATACATTTGCTGAAGTAGTTTGCACCAAGACCATTGATTTGTATTAGGTGGCATACTACAGGTGAATAGCACAAGTGGATTTTGTCACTTCAGTAATGAGAAACATTTTATGACTAGCGAATAATATTCCTCCACCCATCAGCTGCCTTATTACATGCTACAAATATTAACACCCTAAATGTTCATCAATTTAATTCCTTAAAGATTCATCTGTGCACATTAGCCAAGATCACTCCTAGTTTCAGTTATCTCGTTATTTATACTTAATTGTCTTCACTTTATATCCGAGGTGTGCAGCAGTATTACAAAGGGATATGTACATTTTATTTTTGCTACAGATTTTTTCTTACAGGAAGCCAAAAACGGTTCTTTGAAAAATTATCAATTTACTGTGACAAATATGCTGAACAAATCCCAGTCACCTTTGTGCTTGGTAAGTACAGCATACCTGTGGAAAGAATCCACAAAGCTGCCTCCATTAGGATGTCACAAACGGCAATGCATGGAAGTATTTCAGAGCTGAAAGGCATGTTGGAAATCTGTCTCACAATAAAACCACTGCCATCCAGTAAGGTTGCCTTAAAGTCAAATTGCTTTTGTCAAGTCAACACCACATGTGCTTGAATTATCACTTTACTATTGGAAGATTTAAGTTTTTATTCATTAACTATGTTTGTTTAAATAACTATCTGAGCCTGGTCCTGTGAAGTGAGTACCCTTCACTCCCATTTCAGTGAATGGGAGTTGTGGGTGCTCAACATCTTGCATGAGGCACTTAGAACCTTGCAGGATTTGGCCTTTGGACTGTAATAGCTACTTAATAATAGGCTTTAACTGTATCATATTGTGCATATTTTATAACAATTATTCTGGCAAATGAAGTTACCTTACAGCCTAGATAACATGCTACCGAATGAACTAAAACTCAACATTAGAGGACCTGAGTGTGTGTCAGTTTTGCAGCAAGAACAGTGATGCTGATATACTTTTTTAACACGCAGGATTCTACGTTACTTTGGTGGTGAATCGCTGGTGGAACCAGTTTGTGAATCTGCCCTGGCCAGACAGACTTATGTTCTTGATCTCTAGCAGCATTCAGGGAAGAGATGAATACGGGCGCTTACTTAGGAGGACTCTAATGCGTTATGTGAATTTAACTTCCCTGATCATCTTCCGCTCAGTGAGCACAGCTGTATACAAAAGATTTCCAACCATGGATCATGTGGTAGAAGCAGGTATTGTCAATTTCCTTTCCCCAATAAGTTCTTCCCTTTCTCTTACAGATGGGGATGTTGGAGATCTGCCTTGTATTTTCTTCTCTTTAACCCCTTATCCCTGTCAGATCACCCCATGTCAAATCTACCCACTGGCAGAGAAGGATTAGATAAAATGCCCTTAAGAGTCCAGCATTGCTAAATTCTTTATCTAGGTCCATTTTAGAAGAAGATGAGGCCCTTATGACTGAGCATGCTACATCTCCTCTGCACTCAGCCTTTCTCAGACAGGGGAGTGAGAGGATGACAGAGTGAATTTAAAAAAAATGTTTTTTTTAATTTAAATTAAATATGAGTTTATTTTTAAAACAACCCAATTTGAAATTCTGACAAACTATGTTAAGGCCTAAACTTACTATAATCTAAAAAAAATCATTAAATTAAATGAATAATATTAAATATTACATGCTTGCTGCCAAAGTTTCAAAGAAAGTCAAACCACTGAAGTGGTGGAAGTCACTGGCTAAGCACCTGGAATGAGAGTTTGTTGAACTGCTAAAGCTTTTGACAGCTTCATTTCAGTTTATTCAACTAGTACAGTTGATTAACTAGTTCATTCAACATTAAGGAACCAGTTGGGAGTCAAAATAGAAGGAAAGCTTGATTTTCTTTTCCAATCTATGACTAAAAATGAGGTATGAGAGGAGGAGATCTACTAGTTCTAAAATCTTGAAGGACATGGTGACCATAAACAATCAGTTCATGTCACTGAATTAGTTAGTTTTAAATGCAAAATATGTTTTGATAAACCTTTTTTTCCTTATATATCCAGCACATTTAAGGCAGTTTTATTTAACTAACCAAAAAATTTTATTTTGAATATCCATCCAAATAGACATTGACACAAATCATGAGTAAACAATCATCATCCAATAAATAAAAAATGCATCATTCACTATTTTCTAACATAATAAAAAATTAATAAATATATGTGTACAGATACAGTGTAGTCTCTTTAGCAAAAAGAAGTACCACATTTGTTGTAAATGCTATATTTAATTGCAAATCAACATAATTTAATGGTTACCAACCAGTGAGAACTAACCCTTCTTTAGGAAAATAACTAAAAATTCCAGACACTAAACAAGATTAAGATGATGGTTTAAACCATGATTTTAGTCTGTTTGATTTAACTCAATCCATGCTGGAAGCTGAGTTTGGGAATGGTACGTGGATCTGTTGCCTGGTAGCATACAACATCATTTATAAGCAAACAGGCCAACCCAATAGGTATTGTCATTTTTGTATGGTGCACGGAATAATGAGATGGCACCTTTTATCCCTTCTCTTAGGAAATACCCTTTTCTAATATTCTGGTGATTTAGTTCCCATGACCACCACTACACCTCATAAGAAATGGGTTCCCCCCACCACCCCTAAGAACATGTATTATCCCAATGTCTACCAAGGAGCATACACATGCTTCAAGGCAGAAGCTGGTTGCTAACTAAGCCAAAATAAATTCCCTTTCCAACCTCCCTGCTGCACAGTTAAGTGCGTGGTGTGGTCTTATACCTTCTTCTGAAGTATTTGGAATTGGCTGTTGTCAGAGACAGGATACCAGACTAGATGTTGATTGGTCTGTTCCGACAGAGCAATTCCTGTATTCCTTCAATCAGGGCTTTGGAGCGGAGCCTGGAGCTGGAGCGCGGAGTAGCTCCGGAGCAGTGGAGTTGCAGGTTTTTGCCTGAAGCTGGAGTGGAGCCGGAGCACAGCTCCAAAGCCCTGCCTTCAATGGTATCTTGTAAACTGTATTATTTTGGGAAACAACAGTAAGTTACTGATGTTACACTATGTTAAAATATGCTGTATATATACACATGAGAGTTTTAGAATATTTAAGAAAAAACTCCCAGCCGACTGCATTTTTCTTATTGACAGAACCAGCTGAGGTTGATGTCTTCCTTTTCCCAAAATTATGTTGAATTTTGAAATCCTTTTCCTAGCATTTTTCAACAGCAAGTTGTTTACCTGAGCCTGAGAGGTCAGTGAAGCTTTTGTCATTCTTCCTAGCCAACTACTCTTAATACACACAGGAAAATTACAGCAATTCCTGCAAGCTAACCCACTTCTGCCTCTCTGTACTAAAGACACCCTGTTCTTAAAGATACAGTGTATGAGTACTATACATACATTGCTGTAGATTGGAAAAGAAATATATTTCTTAACAGATGGAGAAAATATTCTACCACTGTGTCCCTGAACAAGTCATGACAATATAATCAACACTATACATCTGAATATATCTTGTCCCACGAATATTTCACAGCTACAGTACTGAACACTTGAGGCCAGATTCTGCTAATCTTTCTCATGTTGAGTAATACAATGCTCCACAATTAGTCCCATTCATAGTTAGCTATGGCTTTATGGAACAGACTACTTGTTGATCCTGCATTCAATTCAAGCAATGGTGGCAGAATCTGACCCTTAAAGAGCATCAGTAATTATTGAAGCCACTTGTGCCAATTTTTCACCTCAGTGTCAAACTGAAAATTGCTAAAGCAAAAATATTGCTACACATTTGCTTTTCCTGTAAATGTATTTCATACATTAATCGATTAGATATTAAGGCCAGAGGGGACCATTATGATCATCTACTCTGACCTCCTACATAACACAGGCCATAGAATCTCATCCAGTGATTCCTGCCTCAAGTCCATAACTTCTGTTTGAGCTCTAGCCTACCTTTTAGAAAGATCTAAAGACTGCAAGTGATGGAGAATCCTCCATGTTCCTAAGTAAATTGTTCCAATGCTTAGTCACCCTCACTGATAACAGTGTGCACCTTCTTTCTAGTCTGAATTTGTCTAACTTCAGCTTCCAGCCATTGGCTCACATTATGCCTTTTTCTGCTCGAGTAAAGAGCCAAAGAAATCCCTCCCCCACTGAGGTGCTTGTAAACTGCAAGTAAGTCACCTCTTAACCTTCTCTTGGATAAACTACATAGACTAAAAGAACAGGAGTCCTTGTGGCACCTTAGAGACTAACAAATTTATTTGAGCATAAGCTTTCATGGGCTACAGCCCACTTCATCAGATGCATAGAATAGAACATATAGTAAGAAGATATATATACATACAGAGAACATGAAAAGGTGGAAGTTGCCAGACCAGCTCTAAGAGGCTGATTAATTAAGATGAGCTATTATCAGCAGGAGAAAAAAAACTTTTGTAGTGATAATCAAGATGGCCCAGACAGTTGACAAGAAGGTGTTAGGATACTTAACATGGGGAAATAGATAGACTAAGCTTCTTAAATCTCGCACAATAAGGTGAATTTTCCACTCTTTGCTGAACTCTTTCCAATTTTTCAAGATCCTTTTTGAATTGTGGACACCAAAATTGGACCCAGCATTCCAGCAATGGTTTCACTAATGCCACAGACATAGGTAATATGCCCACCCTCCTCCTAGTTGATATTCCCTGCTTATGTATCCAAGGATCGTGTTTTCCCTCTTAGCTACAGCATCACTCTGGGAGCTCATGTTCAGTCAGTTACCATGAGCCCTAAGTCCTTTTCCATGTCACTGCATTTCAGAATACAGCATCCCAACTTGTAAGATCTACAGTCTTTGTTCCTAGATGTATGACAAAATGCATGTTGTTCAAATGAGGGTACCTCAACAAGTGATCTAGATCACTCTGTATAACTTATCTGTACCCACCATTATTTACCAGCTTTGATTTTTATATTTTCTTCCAGAGCATTGATGAAGATATTGAATAGCTTTGGACCAAGAACAGAAACATCTAGAAACATCCCCATTGAATGATAATTCCCCATTTACAATACTTTTATATATATATCAATTAGCTAGTTTTTAATCCATTTAATATGGGCTACAATGATTTTGTATGGATTTTGCTCATGGGTGGTGCATCACGGAGGCTGGGGGAGGCTAAGCCTCCCCAAACCTCCACTAATGCTTCCTGCCATGGCCCTGGACCGGGCCGCAGTGGGGCTCAGGGCTCCTCTGGCCAGCCAGAGCTCTGGGTGGCTCAGGTGGGTGGATCAGGGGCAGCTTGAATGGGCAGGTCAGGGCTCAGGGCAGCTCAGGCAGGCCTCCTCCAGCCATGGTGGGGGCTTAGGGCTCCTTTGGCCCCAGTGGATGAGAGTGGGGGGAGAGGTGGAGGGGAGTGGGGACAGGGCCTTGGGCAGAAGGAGTGGGGCAAGGGGATAGCCTCCCCGAACAGGAGGTTCATGTACCACCCATGAATTCCTAATTTTTCAACAGAATGTCACACAAAACTAAGTCAAATGCCCTACGGAAGTCTATGATATCAATACAGTTACCTTTATCAACCAAACTTTTCTTCTCCGCAAAAAATTACACTGTTTATTTGAAAAAATCTATTCTCCATAATACCATGTTGATTGACATTAATTATGCTATCATCCTTTAATTCGTTACTGATTGCATCACATACACCGTTCCATGCTTTTACCCAGGATTTCTAGTGATGCCAACACTGTACTTCAAAAATACGGGACAGACCTCAGATGTCCCAGTCTTGAATTGAGCCTTTGGGGCAAATCTCTTCTCCTCCCCATCCTTCCTAGGGCCTCTGAGGGTATGTCTACACAGCAACTAGACACCCAGGGCTGGCCCATGCCAGTCGACTCAGGCTCACGGGGCTCAGGCTGTGGGGCTGTTTAATTGCTGTGTAAACTTCTGGGCTTGGCCTGGAGCCCGGGTTCTCCAGCTCTGGGGGCTGCAGAGACCCCAGGGCACACTAGGCCAGGCAGCCACTGCAGCTCCTATTCATGGTCCATGTGGGTGCCAGGAGCTGAGTCAGAGGCTGCAGTTGTTGGCCTCTGCCTGCAGCAGTGCTGTACACTGCTAGGGGGTGGGGGCTGCACGAAGGGTATGGGCTGGAGGAAGGCAGCAGCAGAAGGAGGCTTCGCTGCAGCCAGCAGGGGCACTATTTCAGATTTCAGTGGGAGGGGCAGTTGTCAGTGGGGCTCCGGCGACAAAGGGGCAACTGGACTAAATTTGAGTGGCATTGTGACCCCGTGCAACAGGTCAAGTTGCCAACCGGTTGGAGCGCCACTCCATCCTGGATTTCAGATGCCAGAGTAACGCTCCAGACCACTCCAGTGGCACTACTTCCCTGTTTGAAATATGAGATAAGAGGTGTCCCATACTGATTTAGTAGTAGGGGAAGGTAATTTTTGATTTAAGTAAGGGATATCCCTTATAATATGGAACTATTGGCAACCCTAATATTAGGCTAACTGGCCTACAATTACCTGGGTCATCCTGTTTACCCTTTAAAATATTGGCACAACATTAGTTTTTTTCCAGTCTTCTGGAACTGTTCCAGTGTTCCAAGATTTGCTAAAAATCAGTATTAATGGTTCATGAGCTCCTCAGCCAATTCTTTTAATACTCTTGGGTGCAAGTTACCTAGTCCTGCCAATTTAAAAATGGTTACCTTTAATAGTTGCTGTTTTACACCCTCCCTAGTTATTGATTGAACAGAAAGTATTTCCTTTATCACTGCAATGAAAATAACTAGTTCGGGACTACTTGGAGGCTTGTTTCACCATAACCTTCATCAATGATTAAACATGCTCATACTGTAGCAATCCAGTGCATTCAGCAATAAGGACAATGCTCCCTGCCATTACTGTCCCTCAGACAAACTGTTTAATCATTAATGGATATAAGCATAAATATCTTAACTTTAAAAATAATGGCTGTGGCACATAATAGTCTAGTCTCCAGTGGTCTGTAACACTTTGGTCTAATTGCAGTTGTTGAGCAGTAAACTCAAACAAACAAACAATACAACCCAAACTGAGCAACTCCAATCTTTCCCCAGCCACCTTGTGTAATGTGCTCATTCTAAATAAGCCCATCTTTACCTAATTAGCTTCCACATGGAGTACCTCCTTAAATTGACTCTGAAGCCTGGCTGGGAATTAAACCTCCTTCCACCTCAGACCCAGGCTGCTGTCTGGCCTGATGTGGCCTCCTCCTAGAGACATAGAAAAATCTGTTCACCCTGTTACAAAAATATAGTGACATATTAACCCTGGGATACCTAAAATGGGGCCATTATCTTGTACACACGGAGAATGTGCTAATAATCAGTTCAAGACCCTTCACCTCTCTGCCTCTGTTTCCCCCTCTATCCTTGTCTGTCTTGTCTATTTAGGTCCCAATCCTGCAAACACTTAAGCATGTGCTTAACTTGACTCCCAGTAGTAAAGTTAAACATGTGTGTGTAATTGTTTGTAAGACTGGAGTCTATGTGTTTGTATAGTCATGAGCACAATAGGGCCCCAGATAGCAGTTGGGACCTCTAAGCATTACCATCACACAAATATTATCAAATAACCACCACTCTTTTTGGATACTTACTAAGACTATTTTAGCTGCAGTATTTTGAACAGAATGGAAAGGTGAGAGCTAGAAAGCCAGGAGATTGCAATAGTCAGGGTGACAAATAACTCAGGCATGAAGGAACTAAGGAACCAATCATTTCCTTCATGGCTAGTTGTTTTCTGAAACTCTTCAAATGTTTGTGGTTCACTTTTGTTTACTGTCCGTTTCTAGTACATTTCACCTTCTGGTTCTCAGGCAGTAATACAATGTAGGGATGAGGAGGTTACAAATGCTGCAGGGGGGTGTTTTACTGGTATAAAAATGGTTTATACTTAATTAATGGAAACAATTCTATTGTTCTTAGGATTAGTAAAAGATCGTTTTCCCCAAATCTATCTTTGGGACCAGCTTTTGCCTGACAGTGGCCAGGGCCAGATCACTCTACCGCAGGGGGGAAATGTGAGGTTCCCAGACCATTAATTGAGTAGGTAGAAGTGGGAAGAGGACAGTGGAACAGACATGGAGAGATCGCCCTCCCTAACCCAGAGTATCCACTTGAGTTTGTGGGGGGGGGTGTGTGAGAAAACCTGGATTTGTGCTGGAAATGGCCCAACTTGATTATCATACACATTGTAAGGAGAGTGATCACTTTAGATAAGCTATTACCAGCAGGAGAGTGGGGTGGGAAGAGGTATTTTTTCATGCTTTGTGTGTATATAATAAGATCTTCTACACTTTCCACAGTATGCATCCGATGAAGTGAGCTGTAGCTCACGAAAGCTTATGCTCAAATAAATTGGTTAGTCTCTAAGGTGCCACAAGTCCTCCTTTTCTTTTTCCTGGGCAAAGTCCCCTTCGCCTCTCAGCCAGCTCTGGGGCTACCCTGCTCCCACTTCCACTATATGCACAATGCTGCTCCAGTGAAGCTATGCTGCTAGAGACAATCCTGGCTCCATCTCCTGCTGCCCCTGGAATCCCAATTCCCTTCTAACTGGTTGGGGGAGGGGTTTGTAGGTAAAGTGAACCCAGAGATTTGGGATTTCTGAGCAGAGTTCTCTTTCCCTCTCTTAACACTACTGAATAAACCAGAAGAAACAAAATCCTACGGAGAAGTATTTTAAGGGCGGTAAATCCATTCTCCATTGAACTTGGTTTACTAAACACACTTTTATTCATTATTGCCCATTCACTCCTTTGACGTTTTAGTGACAATTTATCAGTCAGAAGCTCCTGTGACCCCAGTATCACTTTTAACAAGTTTTAAGACACCACAACAAGCAACTATTGTTGAATGATAATCTTTTGATATTATTTAGTTTCTTCTTGCCTAAAAATAGAACATTAAATCAGAGTGATTTGTGTAATACCTAGTATAGTACAACTGCACTACTTCAGCAGCAGCATATAAGAAAACAAGTTATTTTTAGACTAATGTATATTATCTGAGAGGTCTAGCTTTCTATATAAACCTGGAGTGTTATTTAGGTAGATTTTGCAAGGAGGCTGATGCGCTATATTGGGAAGTTGGGTTTAGTACCGAGAAGAATGGGAGAAGGAAACTAATGGGGAAAGCTATGAGTAGAGTTCAGTGTAGTTTTATATAAATATTACATACACACACAATGCTCAGAATCATTCTGGTGCCTGGAAATTAATGTTCCATAAAAATCTATTTCAGTACTTGAGCTCGTAACATAGGAACCAATAATTTGCAAACTAACTGCACCTTGGGACACTATAAACCAGCTATTTTTCTTTTGTAAACAGGTTTTATGACAGTAGATGAAAGAAAAAACTTTGATCATCTTAAGTCTCCCCATCTTAAATACTGGATTCCATTTGTCTGGTTTGGAAATCTAGCATATAAGGCGCGAAAAGAGGGTAGAATTCGAGACAGTGTAGACCTGCAGACACTGATGAATGTAAGTAGGAAAAATAAATCTACAGAAACATATACTGAAATCACTATGCATTGTCTGTTCACCTATATAACTTTATCTATTACATGCAACTTTCCAATCTTTTCCTCCCCACCTCAGTGGACTTACTCTAGATTTGTACCAAGTGTGTTTGTCTACGCACATACTATACACAAAACCAAGTCCACCACCAAGTGCTTAATGTGACAGTATTTATATAAATGAGAGAGAATTGACTGAAACACCAAATCAAGCAAAATTCTGCTCTCCCTTTCACTTTCACAGTAACGCCACTGTAGTTAAAAAAAACCCCAAAAGATGGAGAAGTTGTTTATCTTTAGGGGGCTTATCATTTTAATTTTATTTTATTTATTTATTTTAAGGAAAACAGTCTGCCCAAATATATCATGAAACAATCAATAACCCTTTTTTGTAATGTAAAACGTATCCTCCTGCCAATATCCCTGGACAGCATACAAATTTAAAATAATGGAACAATAGATAATTTGTTAAGAAGCTAAGCATTACACCAAGCTTCCTAAATCTATTGTACAACTGAATTTTTAAATATAGTGATGATCTACAGAATATTACTTAACAGATCAGTTTCTAATTCATTAAATTTGGTGCAGAGTATACTGTTTTACAGCATTTCGTTTATGTGAAATGAATTGTGACAAACCCATTATTATTTGGGAGCGAATGTCACACATTTTGTTTTGTTTCTTATTTAGGAAATGAATAAGTACCGGTCTTGGTGTAGCCTTCTATTTGGTTATAACTGGGTTGGAATTCCACTGGTCTACACACAGGTACTGAGATATTACCATACCCAAAATTTGGGCCAAGATTTTCAAAACGAGGGGCCTAATGTTAGACTCCTAAGTCCATATTTAGGCACCCACATAAGTGACCTGATTCTCAGAGACGCTGAGCAGTCTGCAGCTGCCATCTTGGACATGGTCTCTAGGATGATTGTCTGGCCAGATATTTTAAGTTATGTTTGATGTGAAGGTGCTGGATGGTTTGGGAGGCTGGGAAGGTACTGGGAGGTTTGATACATTGGGGGTGAGTAGGTTATGAATTCTGCAGTACCCATTCCGTGGCTACCAATAGATCATGTTGCCATTCTATTTGTAATGTCTATCTATAATATTTAAAATACTATTGTGTTAGGTGCTCAGCAGCCTTTGGGAATGTGGTGCCTTATACGTAAAGAATGATTATTATATTATTTTAATGTAGCTTTTATTTGTTGCAGGTTGTTACTCTTGCGGTCTATACCTTCTTCTTTGCCTGTCTGATAGGACGTCAGTTTTTGGATCCTGACCAAGGCTATGTAGGACATGACTTGGATATTTATATTCCAGTCTTCACACTGTTACAATTCTTCTTCTACGCAGGATGGCTTAAGGTAACCTATATTTGTCAGCTACAACAACAAATAATTTGGTGTTGATTTGGCTACATCTTTGGGGAAGGTAATAGGTGAAATCCCCCCCAAGTCAGCTCAAGTCAAGGGTCTAGATTCAAATTTGTTGTAAATTCATTGAAGCTTAATGGTGTTACACAAAAGGATAAATTTAGCACAAGGTGTCCAGTGGCTGATCTTCAGGAAGAGCTTAGAAAATCATCCATTACATTTTCAATCCACCCAAGGCAGGTCTTACAATAAGTGTGGTTGCAAGAAAGAGTCAGGATCCTGAAAGTACCTCCTGCGAGGAGGTGAGCACTGAAAGCTCCCAATGAAGTACGGCCTGGATCCACAAAGAGATGTAGGTATTGCAATGCTCACTTTTAGGCACTTAGAAAATCATAGATACAACGTGATCCACAAAGTCTAAGTGAGGTGCCTCAGCTCCCTGTACAATGAATGGGAAGAGATAGGTACCTAAGAATGCTATTCACAAAACCATTGTGTTTGGTGAGTCCCCACTAAGCTATCCAATGGAAGATGCTGGCAAGAGGGGTGTGTCCAAAGCCCTGCCCCTCTCATGGACTTACACGCCTAAATCCAGGTTGCAGGGAAGTGTCTCCCCTGGCTAGCAATCCACAGCTGGGAGCCCCTCTCCCAGAGTCAGGCATCTTAGATGCCTGAGCCATTTCTTGTGGGAATACATTAGGCACCTGCCTCGATCCAATAAAACAGCTGATGGAGGAGGAGGTGGTGCTGATGCTGACATTATACATTTTAGCCCAGTGGTTAGAGTACTCACCTGGATGTCAGCCTGAGGGGGAGAAAGGATTTATAGAGGGGTCAAAAGAGTGTTCTAACCACTGAGCTATTCTGGCGTGGGGTTCTCTCAATCTCATCTGTCAAAGCTGTTCCACTGTGGCTAACTAATGACAGAGTAATTGGAGCCAGGGGACTGGCTATAGGGTCTCCCACCTCCCAGGTTTGTGCCTTAACCACTGGACTGCAGTCATTCTCTCCCTCTCTGTCTCTCTCTCTCGCTCCCTCTTTCTGACCCAATGACTATTTAAGCATGAATCCAAATTAGAACAACTTCCAC
This sequence comes from Natator depressus, assembly GCF_965152275.1. Lineage (NCBI taxonomy): Eukaryota > Metazoa > Chordata > Testudines > Cheloniidae > Natator > Natator depressus. Next base: position 283,079,825 of record NC_134234.1, read on the forward strand.
AGGAGAGACTGAGGGAGCCCCAGATCAGAATATTCCATACCTCAGTGGTTAGTGCTCCTGAAAGGTAGGAGACCCCGGTTCACTTTCTTCCCCTCTGCCCGAGGTGGGAATTGAATCTGGGTCTCCCACATCACAGGTAAGTGTGCTAACCACTGGGCTAACAGTTATAAGGGTGGTGGTAGGAGCAGCAGAAGATTTTGAATGGGCCATGATCCGGTAAATGGCCTCTGAGCACAGTTACAGGGTCAGGCCCCATGGGCAAGATAGGTGGAAGAGTACCTAGTTGCTCTCAGTTCATGGGTCTCTCTGTTGCTTAGGTGGGAGACGGGTGTCCAAATACCTAGAAGGAGGCATCAGTGTGCACATGTCCAGAGGCAGAAACTTCAGCATCAAGGGAACTTTTACGCCCAAAATTTAGGCGTTGAGTGAATTTAGGTGTCTTCAGGGTTCAGCAGCAGCCAAGCAGGGTTTTTCTGGATAACAATGGTGCCTAAAACTAGGACTTAGGGCCCAGATCCACAGAAATATTTAGGGTCCTAGGTGCCACTGAAATCAATGAGAATTAGATGTCTAAATACCTCTGAGGATCTGGGCCTAGGTGCCTAAATCTGGGGATTAGCTTCCTACATACCTTTGTGGATATGGGCCTATTATCCTTGCAGAATCAGGACCTGGGAGTTGGACAATAAGATGTCCAAAGAAGGATGAAAATTTAGGCCATGAATTTCCTCCCTCTCCAATTTTGTGTCCAGTTGGGGAGATGGTGTTGCAGAGGTGGAATGGGGCGCAGAGCTCTAAACCACTTGTTTTGCTTATGGTCAAAGTCAGCCTGCCTTGTAGAAGCCAAATGGAGTTACCCACTTTCAGATGGCAATGAAATAGTGACAGCTAATATTGACTACACTACTAACATCACATGAAGCAGTTAATTAAAGAGTGGAATTGCAAAAGAAGTTGGATTTTTTTATGGCCGTTGTTTTGTTTTGTTTTTTTTAACAGATCAGTTAACATCTCCTCATGAGGTGTGTAATTAAACAATTAAGCAATATTCTCCCTATTGATTCCTGCCCCTGCAATTAATAACAAACTAGATTAATTCAAAGGGAAACTGAAATGAAAACTCAACCAGGCAGTACTAAGCAAATTCATATATTAAGCCCAGCAGTCACATAAATCTCACTCTTGCTTCATTAAATCATTACTGTAAGCTTTGAAAAGCTAGTTGACACTAGCACGACGATAAAAATTGTGCAAAACCAGCCATTTTTAGGGCCTAATATGGGAAGCCCTCTGGGGGAGTTTTGTAAATTGAGAGAGTCCTTTTGTCTGCAAGCATTTTCTCTGGTTTTGACTCATGCAGGTAGGTCCATGCCTATGTATCAGGTTCAGAAAGACGCTGAAACAGAGTCAAAATCAGTCAGAATTGTCACATTGTACCTGGTTTCACGTTGAAACCGTGTGACACTGATTCTTTCCATAAATCATCCCAGGTTCACTCCAAAGGTTCGCAAACTGTTTGTAACCAAACCAAGCCAAGTATTTACAGTTTCACTGTCTGCCATGCACGTTTTGTGCAATTCTGTGCTAACACATATACCGAGCTGCAATGTAATAATCTTAAATACAAAAAAACCCCAACACGTTATGACACAACTCAGCAAAACTCTGAATATTCAGAATTAAGTCTTACATTCATTCTTAGAAGAAATGACCAAACAGTGAGTTTTGGGGGGCTTATTATTGGTTTATGCAATGAGTTTAATGTTATTTTAAATTTAATAACTGGGATGATATTTATGCTCCTTATTGCCTTAAAAATATATATTTTTAAAAAAAGAACAAAATCGTTCATTGTAAATTATCGAAAGAGTGGACTTCATTCTCTTATCTTGGGAAAAATTAATGGCAGTTAGTCTGATCCTGCAGTGGGAGAATCAGGTACCTTTTGTTTTCAAAGGTATAAATAGTTGTGTATGTATGTTATAATACACACTTAGGAGTAGAAACACGTGTTTTTTGAAGGTGCAGAAACTCACCCTGTTAAATACATTTATGGGACTTATTCTCTACTGAGTATTCTTCAAGATTTTATTAAAAGCATACCAAGGTTAGTTAGTATATTGTTAGTATATAAGGTTTTGTAGTATGTTATATCCTATTGTTAATATACAAAGGTGTTATTGTTAGTATACAAAGCTAGACTGGGCCAGTCTTCCTGAGTCTGCTGCACAGCCTCTAATTGTGACTTATGAACAGTGGAGTTGGACCTCTTGATTGTTCATCCAACAATGTAATCATAGAAGATGAGAGATGGGCCCTTCAGTTTTGGAATGCTCATTCCCTTAATCTATACCAAAGTCCATCTCTAGCACCTTTTCTAGTTGAGCTCAAGACCTCTACCAGCTTGGTCCTGGCAACTTCAGATGTAATTTTCATTATAAAAATCACTTTATATCAAAACCCAAAAATGTAGTGATAGTCTGCAAAAACTTAATTTAATAACAGAATAAACAAAAAGAGGGGCCACTGGGCTGCTTTTACAATTTAAACAAAGCTGCCACTGAGTTTCCAGTCTGCTGCTCCAAGAGTGCCATAGAATCCAGGAGTTTGGCCAAATGTAAATCCTGTTTGCCACAAACTCCCCAGGGCCTTCATACAGGATTGCAGATAGAGTCTCAAACCACTATTTTGCAGTTCAATAACATAAACGTGGCTAAACTGGTATCCATTCTTAGGCTGTGCGTCTGATTTGTTACCCATACCGTACACAGGACAAGGTTTCTCATCACATGAGATGCTTGTCCCAGACTAATTTATAATCCATTCAGTTGTGATAGCCAGAAATCCAAAAATAGATCTTCACTGTACTGCACTGCATTCATTTTCAGAGGATGTTCTCATGGGCTACATGCTGGTGGCAGGTCAGCCAGTCAAAAGGCCCCGGCTGAGGTTTTCCCTGCTACTGCGCCTGAGTGTGCCTATCAGCTTCTGTTAGGTGCCGTGCGTGCTGTGGGCTCGCTGACTTAGAGCTAGCTGAGGAAGTGGCTCCACTTAGAAGCCACGAGGCAGCTTGTTCTCTGGTTTATTTCTATCCAAGCAGCAACATAGCTATACTTGCAATGTTAATGCCAAATACCAAAGGCATCTCTCCCCTCCTCCCTCGCTGAGTCTGGGATTTTAATTCTTATCTTCCCCTACCTAGTGAATGAGACCCAGATACAATTTTCCTGTGAACACTGAATGGCATGATGTAGAAAAATCTTTACTAGATCGCAAATGCACAGGAAATGATTCTTATTACTCTTGCTAGTTATTTGTATTATGGGAGCAACTACAGATTAGAGCCCCACTGAATGGGGGCTGTACAAACACTTAGGAAGACACCCTTTCCCCCAAAGAGCTTCCAATCTAAGCCCTAACTCTTACAATTTACGATGTGCAGGCTGAGTGTGCTGCACCCACACAGAAACCCATTGACTTCTAAGGGGCTCTGGGTCGGCCCAGCAATTCACCCCCAAATTGTAAATTGCAGGATTGAAATCTAATTAGCCATGACAGGCAAACAGTGGGAGAAAATAAGTATTTGTCTCTACATTTTCCAGATGCGGAAGTGAAGCCCAGAAAATTAAGTGACTTGCCCAAAGTCAAATGAAATCTACGGTAGATTTGGGAATTGACTCCCAATCTCCTGGGTTGAGGGCAGGGCCTTAACCACAAGACCCCCAGACACTGTTATAGCACAGAATCAGTGGGGAGGTTGAAAGGGGGAGGAGCCTTCTCCACCCAGCCCAAGCAAGCAAGATTTGGGAGAGTGATGAAGACCACTGGAGATCCTCCTGGTTCATTTAAGACACGTAGACCCCTAAAAGAATGACTCTGAGTCACTAACACATCCAGTGCTCCCCCACAGAGAACAGCTGAAACACAGGAGTGCCCCTCTATGATAAACATAGATTATAGATAAACATATCTGTTCTGTTCGTTCCCTCTGAAGCACCTGGCATTGGCCACAGTCGGAAGACGGGATACTGGGCTAGATGGACCATTGGTCTGATCCAATATGGCCATTCTTATATATACAGCCCTTCTTTGTAAGTGGAGCATTCCAAAGAAAACAAAGGCCACACTGTGGAATTCTTTCCAAAGTTAATACAAAACCTGCCCCTTCCCGGGGCTTTCTGGGATTCATACGACTTCCCCCAGGGATTATTCACAAAGGCTTTTCCAAATGAAAGCCAGATGTTTGAAAAGAAAGAGCAAACATAAGGGGGAAATGGTGTGTCATTTGCCCCTTTTGCTAGGAGAAACCCCTCTGGTTCTCTCCTTGAGAACCAGGGAAGGAAGCATTATATGTGGCCAGTCGTCTTCCCAGCAAAGCTGTCCATAGCCCTGTACTGCAATCCTGACTTTCCTGTTGGCTACAAGAGTCAGCCTTGCTTTCCGGGGCTGTTGAGGGAGAGGCTGGCTGGAAACACCCCCAGCTTTAGGGCAAGTTCCAGCTCATCCTGTTCTTGAAGCTTCAGTCTCAGGCCCTAAACCCAGAGGACAGTCTGAGTTTCCCACAAACTTCAAGCCATCTCAGAGATCTCTTCCTCTCCCTGTGACCATGTCCCCCATCCCACAGATACGTCTTTTTTCAGAAAAAAACAGAGAAGGCTATTGCCAGCTCAGGTGGATTCCTTTACTAGCCCCATTGCAAAGACCTTGTCCCAGCCTCACACTGCCCAGTTACTGTCACTACAGAATGGGAGCCCCCTGCTTTCCTGAAGGCTGAGCCTCCTTCTCAACTTAAATGATTTCAAAATAAAATTTAAAATAATTCAGTCTGAATAAAAACAAAATGTAGAGTCTGTTTCCTGTTTGCAATAAGCCAGGTAAGAGGGCACCCTGGCTTTCATTGCATTCCATTTTTAAGGCGGCGTGCTTTTCTTGACTAACACCAGGCTAGAGAGAAACACTCAGTATGACTGTGGTGTGGCTGCAAGCTCAACAATAGCTATCCCATCACAGGGTCATGCTGACCAGACTTAAGGATGGAAAGGGGATGTGATTGATTTTGAGGAGATTCCAGCTGTGTTGTTTTCAGCAGGGTAAAAGACTATCATAGACAGTTGAGAGGGCTGGTCCCCTGAGTTGCTTTTTAGACAGTGAGGCCATCAGTCGGCATTCAGTCGCCATGTTGATGGCATTGATTGTGCAGGGAGGACTGCGTGAAGGTTGCCATCCTCCTCCCCTTGAGAAAGCTAGTAATGGGATGCAAAGCCTTTAGCTGCAAAATCCCCAATTCAAATCCAGTCCAGGTCACCACTAATCAAATGTTATTGCAAAGATGTGGGTGTTGGGTGACTGTGTTGGGGCACTCCCTCACCCCAATCTGGAGAAAGCTAACAAGCCCCTCTGGGTTCACCTGCTATCAGATAGGCACACCTGCAGGGTCTGCACGAGCTGGAGGAAGCAAGTTTAAAAGGAGCGCTTGTCACAGGAAGAAGTGCAACCAGCGAGAAAACTTCTGTGCCCCAGCAAGCTGATGCTTGTTCCAGGGTCACTGAGAAGGGAAACAGCTAGCAAGCCTCTACTGCCCACAAGGACAAATCAGACCTTTATAAGGAAACCAAGAGAATGAACACTCCCTTAAATGGGACCCCAGAAAGCCTGGAATGACGTTCCCAAGTGGGGAAAGGACTTTTAAAGGGAAAGAGACTCTGTAACCGCCTGACTGTGACCCTAGAGAGAGGCCCAGCTTATCACAGAGACCTACATGGAATGAACAGGTGGTCTCAGTACAGTTCCTAGGGCATTGGTGTCCACTTTAGAACCACCACAGTTGTGACTGACAGTATTGCAAGGAGAGGATAGCCCAATCTGCTCTCTAAATATGGTTCCCCCCAGATCAATTTGAGATACATTTGTTGGGCACTGTGAGGAAAGCGTCCCCTAGCACTGCCTAGGTACTGTGTACTTATTCTACAGATACTGTATACAGATGACTTCACTAGCCGGCAAGACAAGATGGGTGTTGTGATATCTTTTACTGGACCAACTTCTGTTGGTGAGAGAGACAAGCTTTTGAGCTTACACAGAGCTCTTCTTCAGGTCCTGAAGTAATTAAGCTTAAAAGCTTGTCTTTCTCACCAACAGAAGTCAGTCCAATAAAAGATATTACCTCACCACCTTATGTCTCTGATATCCCAGGACTGACACAGTTACAACACTTCATGATCCAGGACAGTCAATCAAACAGCTTTCATGACTGCTAAATTCAAAGCTGGGACCCAGAGCTGAACGTTCCCTGTGTTCAGAGGAGTACAGACCTGTTTTGGTTCAGGCTTACCTTTACGAAATACAGACACTGATTTTCTTAAAGGTACCTCCTGAAGGTGTAGTGACTTAAGGCCGACTCTGCTGCCCGGTAGGAATAACTTTGTTAGTTATTTGGTGCAGAAGTCTGAGATATGTTAATTTTGTCGCTGCAGTTCCATATACATTAAGATCTGTATTACCTGTGACCAAACCAAAATTAATATGCTGACATTACCTAAAATGCCAACGTACCTTTACAATTGAATCAGTGCAGCTAGACTGGCAAAACATCACAATGGAATTCATGTTAGGGGAAACAAGGGGCACAGGAGAAAGAAAAAATGAAATCTTAACAGTCAGTCTCTTCGAAGCCATTTTAAGGCAACAGCATTAAGCTTTGCACATTGGCATTTATTCAGTCTGTGATTTTAATTGTAGGTTGCTGAGCAGCTTATTAATCCATTTGGGGAAGATGATGATGATTTTGAAACAAATTGGTGCATTGATAGAAATTTGCAGGTCAGTATTTTTGGTCTCTACTTTCCTCTCCTCCGCTTTACTGTAATATATTATAAATGTATTCCTTATAGGTCTGAGACACTAGCTAGTGGGACTGAGAGTTATACAAAATGATTCTTTACCCAAAGGGGATCATATCTCCAGAATCCTCCATGTTTTGTTTTTAGAGTCAATACATTATTAATTCACCATTTCATATGCCTTGTCTGCTGGGGAAAGGATGCAAAGTGAAGACACCTGAGTTGCCCTCTAACCACAAGCTCATTTCATGTAACCCTGCCTGTACTCACCAGTTCAGCCACATAGGAGATCCTGGCAAGACTACTCTGAACCAAATTCTGTTCTCATTGACACCTTTGCAAACTCACTGAAATCAATGAGGTTGCACCAGTATAATGGATAGCAGATTTTGGCCCTATATTTGTACAGAGCAGAGAGCAGGTAAATAATTTACAGGAGAAGTCAGCACTGCCAAATCTTGCTGTTGAAATTATTCCTACATCTCTTATGGCACAATTGTGACCCTACCACCCAGGAGAATAAGGCACATGAAGAGCTCCATTACTTCCCTGCATGGGCAACTCACATTGGAGGTAGCAGAACAGGAAGGTGACCAGTCTCCATGGGGGTCACCACTCCAGAGCAGGTGTGGAGCGAGTGGGGGCGGAAGGAGGAGGCACAGGCAATCAGGGCAAGCTTGGTTCCACCCCTCACAGTGTGCTGGCCAGCTCAGCTGAGCCCGCGTCATCAGAGAAGTATCTGCACCTGATATAGGGCTCTGAGCCAGTCTTGGCCATTCCTCGGGGAATGCAGCTAAATACAACTTGTCACAAAGACACAGCTGAGCCCTTAATTTTTACATATGTAAGTCAATGGTACAAGGCTGTTCACGTGCTCTGTTGGAAATATTTTTAAAAATATGGACAAAGTTTGCTTAAAGGTTCCTCTGTGTGAACTTCTGCATAAGAAACATCTCTACAAATAGCACAATAATAGTCCTCATATATTTCCTGAAAACATGGCACATCAGAGAATCACATGACCATTTAGCTAAATAATCCAGTTAATAAGAATGCTTTCCGGAAAAGTTAATACTTTATCATTTGTGATTAAATGTGATGTAAGATGAAGGGAATTGTTTTGCAAATGTCTGGGGCTCTATCCCATTCTAATTAAAGTCAATTAAATTTGTTGCCATTGTGGGAGCAGAAATAATCTATTTTAGCTTTCTATATAGTGCCTATTAACATGGATCAGGCCTATAGTCACTATGTATGTCTTACATAATTTCATAAAACTTATTTCCTAAAGAATATTTCCCATATAGCAGGAAATAGTATATTACACACAAAACCATATTTAAAGTAGTGTAATTACAACTACGACCCCAGGTCTCACTTCTGGCTGTGGATGAAATGCACATGAACTTACCAAAGATGGACAAAGATATTTACTGGGATGATTCAGCGGCTCAGCCACCATACACACTGGCAGCTGCCGATTACTGTATTCCATCTTTCCTTGGCTCAACTATTGAAATGGGGTAAGTAAGGCTGCCATCTTTTCATGATGTCCTTAAGGCTACAAAAATGTGTATCCAATCATCGTAATGGCCTATGGATTTTAAATGTATATCATGCATAAATATGACTTCAAAGTTGAAGTATAACATTTAAAAATAAATAGGTTTAAAACTATGTAATGGTTTCTTTTCATATGCACAGACATGTACAAATTCAACGCCTGGGAAAGCTCAGTGGCCATTAGAAAACTAGTGATTTAAATGATCCTTTTAGGAGAGTGACACAAACTTAGCCCTTTGGTTTTTTTGTGGTATTGTAGCAGTATAAAACAGCATAAACCAAAGAAGCAGCAAGGTTTTTCAAAGAAATTTTCAAGGTACTAAATCCTCTGTGTACATGATACAACAATTAGCACAATACCCATTTATTTGCTTGTTTCTTATACAGACACTCCCTTTCTTCTTGCTGGGTAAGATCATTCCAGACCTTTTGGGAGACAAACTATAGAAATGGTCTTATGACTTTTCAATTAATAATAACCCAGAATTGTTTTCTTGCATGTATACCAACCGTATTGCAAAGAACCAGCCGGAGTATGTGACACTGCTCGTTGTTCTGGCACTCTGAGTCTACACCGCTGGAGGAGGCGTGTGGTGTACGTGTAGCTACACACCACAGCGAAAAGTAGGCTGTGTCCGCACTGCCGTCTGTAGCTACACGTGTCTGGCAGAGGGGAGGCAGCGGGGAAAGTCTGTTTTCCCTCCTGCCAGACCTTTTCCCTGCTGGCAGAGTCTTTTCCTGCAATGGAGAAAGGCTCTGGCAGTGGGACACTACACTGGTATGTTTAGCAGAGTAGTGAGTAGAAAGCTGTGGAAGGTATGTATTCACATACGCACCCTTCAGGAGTGTTTATACTTTACTCACCTAAGCCATGTCCCTCCATCTACACTGCTATTTATATCCGTGCTGGGCAGTATGTACACTACACGCTTGCCAAAAGAAACATGCAGTATAGATGTACCCTCATGAAATAAGGGGACAGGCCAGGCAGAGCATGAAAGGCTGAGTTAAAACACGTATGATGTGCTCTAGCGTAAAACAGATCGGTGAACATGAAGAATATCCTGTCCCTTTAAGAACCAAACAAATACTAGAGCTGGTAGAAATTTTTCATTTGAAACTTTTTTAAAAAGCAAAAGTGGCTTTTTCAAAACCTAAAACTTTCTTTTTTTTTTCAAAAAATTTTCCAGTTTTTCACTGAACCCAGAAAGGTTGAAATTTTTGGAGGGGTTAGTTTTTTCTCCTTAATTCTCTTTCTCTCTCCACCCACTTTTTTGCCACAAAATACAACAGAAAGAATTGTGTTCAGGATGTTTTTTCCTACTTTTCCTTTTGCCACACAGTAACTTTTCCAAAGTTCTTCAACTTTGGAAAAGTTACAGAGTAGCAAAAGGAAAAATGAAGGGAAAAAACACGCCTTGGCCATCATTTGATTTATTGCATTCTGTAAAGAGAAAGGGGGAGGAGAAAAAAGAGGAACGGGGGGGACCCAAAGTCCAAACTTCTCACATTTTTATAAAAAATATTTCATGAATATATATATATATATATATATACATACACATTGTTCCATTTTAAATCCTTTGAAATGGTAAAAACTTTGAAATTCTGTATTTTTCCCCAAACTATTTCTCCATTTTTTTCCAACCAGCTGTAACAAACATAACAAGGTTTCCTTCAGCCAGAGTTCAAAACCAAGGTCTAAAGGTGTAGCTTGTTTCAGCCAAGTCCAAAACAAATATCTAAAGCATGGCTCACGTCAGCCAAATTCCAGAGAGGAAGAAGATTCACCACTCTCCTCCTTCATTCTAGTCCTCCTCCTAGTGACAAGTCTATCCTCCCTGGTGCTCTCTGCCAAACTAAATCATCCACTGTCACAGAGCATCCCACTTATAAGTATTGGAAGGAATTAATCAATCCATCAAAGTTGCCATGTCCATACCTGAAATCCCTGCTCTCAGGACAGTCAACTTCTTCTAGTGTTCCCTCCCATTGTCTTTACACCCCATGGCAAGTACTAAATGTGCTCCACTCACCAAATGATGTGGCTGCAGTAACTCATCATTAACCTCAGAAGCCAGGCAGAAAAGCAGAAACTAATGGGTTGGATTTTCAGAAGGACCTAAGAGACATGGAGCACAAGGCCCATTGACTTTCAATAGCACTTCTGCTCCTAAATCTCTTAGGCATTTTTGAAAATCCTACTCCATGCTTAGTGCTTAATATGTAATGTGAGAGGTGTCGGGGCTCAAGCAATTAGGTGCTGGGGCTCAAGCAGTTTTTTTTACTTTCATAACTGATGCAGCCAGCCCAGTGGTGCTGGAGCTATGAACTACCAAGCCTAGAGGTTCTGGGGCTATGAACTGCCAAGCCGAGAAGTGCTAGAGCTCCTGGCACAAATTAAACACTGTCCACACTTCCAGGAGCACCATTAACTTTTGCCTGAGACTCTTCCTGATAGAATGAGGAATACACTGCACAGAGCAATGGTTCTCCTCCTGCTCCCGCAAAGCTCTGATCATGTGGAGGTGCCATCGAGGAGCATTCCATTGTTCTGAGACAGGAGGGAGAACACATCAGCATTGCCTATGCTCCTCACCCCTTTCAGTGCCTCTGAAGATTTTCAGCCCCACTTTGCTCTTATTTGTTCCTCCTATACCTCATGGAGGCCCTTTATTAGGAACATATTTGTTCCTTAAGTTCTCTGACTCTCATCACTCACTGTTAATGTAGCTCCGTTCCGCTAATGACAGGCAGACAGAAAATGGATCATTATATAAACCATATTTTCCATTGAACATGAAACCTTACCGCAAACACTACACTTCTTGTGATTCTAGAATAAAAACAAATACAGAGTGACACACACTGCATCGCTTTATCTTACAGGCTGTCCGATACAGAGTTCCTCCGAGGGGAAAACTGGCCCTGGGATGATGAGAAATACAGGCGACAGCCCTCAGTGCTGAGAAGAGTTAAGCGATTTCTGAGTGTCCATGAAAGTTCTCCCTCCCCAACCAGGAGGCGCTACAGCAGACAGACAAGCGAGAACTCTGTGTTTTTCCCTGCGCATGAAAAGGGTCACATCAGCAGTTTGCAAGAAATGCATTCTAGAGGGAGACATTTTGCCTCAAAGGTCAAGAAGAAACATGAGCTGGCTGACAGGAATCCCCGACTGCACGCTAGCATAGATCTAGCAACTATTAGTGAAACTAGCAGAACCAACATTTTAGAAAGCTACCAATCTAGTGTCAATGACACAACAACTAAGATAGCTTTGCCAGTCCCCGAAGCAGTTGTCGCTACAACTGAGGCCAGAACACCCAACGCGTCAGACAGCCAGACTTTACAGACAGACACTTCCACAAACATGCCAACAGAACGGGAGCCCCTAGGCAGTCCAGCTGAGCCACATTCTGATCCTGTGGATGCGCCACGACCTCATTCAGAAATGGCTATGTCTTTTACCGATTCTGGGCACCATAAATCATTCACCGTTGTAACAGAGGAACCAAACCCTGATTTACACAAAAGTACGACAGCAGGTGATAGCAAAGATCAACACAGGAGCTCTGAAAGATGTTCCCCAGACTTCCATACGCTCAGTATTACATTGCATACAGATGCTGCACCTCTTTTATTGGATTTCGGAACACCCTCTGGACAAAGCACCTTACGTGGTGAAAGTAACATTGCTGCTCCCTCTGCTGCTCGAGATACAGTTGATATGCATCACTTATTGGAACATCTGGATGCTAAAGAAACAGCTATACTAGAATTCATTCATGAGAAGAATGAAGGAAATCTCTGACAAGGTTGTCAGAATCTTCTAGATTCCAATTCTATTCTATTATTTGTAGTGGGGTGAAATGCTTAAGAGCCCTTGCAGCCATTCAGGGGTTCCCCAAACACAGAACAGTTTCATTTTGCGAAACAATTGGAACTTTCTGTCTCTTTTGAAACTGGTTCTTATTCAGATTTCTGAAAATACAGAAATACAAATACACTGCTCAGACCAGACATACAGTACATCATACGGCTGATCTTATTCCCAAGGGAAATTACTCAGATTGCTATGTTAAATCTTTCCTCTCTCAATAAGGATTCTGGCAGGGCAATATTAAATTTAAATTGAAAAAAAATCCCAGCCAGCTGGGAGCCCCATTCCCATTCACCAGCCAGTACACAGCTTTGGCAGTGTTCTTTGGCCTTTCTCTCAGCACGGACTCCACCTTTATACGTGGCTCGGGAAAGGGAGCTCATGCTGTCTATGGCCACGATGGAAAGGGATGTTTTCCCTCTCTTTCAGCAGTGGGAAAGGAGATTTCTCTCCAGCACATACACGCCCAGCTCTTCTTTCTTGGAATCCATCTTTTTGCAAATCAAATTGCTTTTATAACACAGCCAAGTCATTATTTTCCCCTCAAGTCTTATTCAAATGTCACGAAATAGCAAGGGCAAGTGTTAAGGAATCATACTGATGTCATGCCAGTACAATTCACTAACACCACATCCCTCCTCCACCACCCAGGGGTGTGGATGGCTCCAAAAGCAATGGAACTAATGCAGTTACTCTACTCATGGCAGGAGGCAGAGCACCCTCCTTGGGAGTGCACAGCTCCCGTGTGCCTGAAGCACTCCTCCGTGGCTTGCTCTATGGCAGCATAGGAAGGCCTGAGAAGTGTGGGGTGTGACCAGTGGATCCACAGCTAATGTAGGTTCACTGGCCAAACTCCCCCCAGTCCTGCATAAGGAGAAGGATGGCCGTAGCTGCAGGAGGGAGAGTAACAGCAACCACAAAGCAGTTCCACCATTTGGGTAAGAGGATTCCATAGCCAGCCCCCGACAGAACACAGGCCTGAGGAAATGGGAGTATCTCAGGGGAGAGGATTTGAGCCTGGAATTCCAGGCCACTGGTTCTTTTGTCTCTTTTCTCTCCGTCTTTTCTGATTGCAGAGATCTTGCCTAATCTGCCTTTAGGGTCCAATCACCATCTTGCCACCATCTTCAGCCTCCTTTCTCTCTGCTTCCAACAGGCTCGTAGTTGTATTGGAACACAGTAATCATCTGCTCCATTCCCAGACTTCAGTTTACCCTCCCTCCCACACAATACTCAGCTGAAACAAAACTAAGCACATTTTCCCCACTGTTTAACTGTGTTTACCTTCCACTGCCTGCCTCTCTAGTTGACTCCACACCACACCTTTTACATCAGTACTTGATCACACAACCGCTGACCAATGATTTAAATGCTTGGCCTCCTCTTTCTTTCACACCTGTTTGGCTAACCTCAAGACCAGCTACTGCATCCTGCTGGTTGGCTGCAGAGTTGTCATTCAAATTCTCTCCCCTCTCATTCGTAGCTGTGCAGTAGGCCTGCTTTATAGCCATGTAGTAGGCCTGCTTCCGTTAATGTTTCATTCATGCTTCCATTACATGTAGCCATGCACCAAACCTGGACCACCAGTGTAAGAGATTAGCGTCCTCTCACAGAGTCTCATAACGCTGGAAAAGGATACGGTACAATGGGAAAAAGCTTACAGGTATTTCACAAATAGCAACTAATTACAGGAATAAATTCAAATATTCTGTCCATTACTTGTACAGAATGGGACTTAGTTATGGCCATTTTCAAAATTTCCTCTTGTTAGTTAGTTTGTCTGTGAGCCCACTATTGCATTCATCTGGTGCTGAATTATCTTTTGGACCAAGTTGGTCACCTAAGCGCCTCTCGCTACAATTTTTTTTAACACTAGTTTAATAAATTGACTAATTATAACACTAGCAGCCCAAACAATTTATGGTTCACGTTTACCAGCATAAACAATGTAACGATTTATTACATAAAAAAGGAATTTTTTAAAAAATGAGGTTGCTTTGGTTGTATTAAACTATGTCAAGACTTGTCCCAACAAGGACCTGACCAATAGAGTAGACCACTTTGGAGAACAAGAGCATCAGAGGGCAGGAGCTACAGATGTTAGTGAAGCTGGAAAGACTGGGGAGAAAACAAGGCTAGAACAGAGGCATATGTTAAAGCAACAGTTTGTTACCATCTCCTGGGGCTAATCTTGGACAAGGTAGGATATATGACCATAACGTCTGTGGGATGATGAGCTGACCAATACTGCAACTTTCTAGGTGTTTGCATTCTAAGTCAGAATTCAAAGAACCCAGACGGCAGAATGTTCACATTTTATGGAACTTTCTGGCAACACTCATTCATATATGACAGAAATGTGAGTAGACTGTAATTTTCTGTTAGAATAATAATTGTATGTATATCTATATAATGGAAATGTACAAAATGTAATTCAACTACTCGTCTAAGGAAGCAAAAATATCCAGGCTGCTGCTAAATAAATGATACAGCTTTATGATGTCTTATTTTAGGACCAAATAAATAAAGTTTATCTAGACAGAATAGTTTGCTTATGAGCACTGCATACTTTAAGAATAAAATTGAGAAAAAAGCATATACACAAAATAGACGTGGAGTAAATCATATTTGTATAGCTTACCCTATTCTGCAAAAACTGGTCAATGGCAACTGTCTCTTGTGGGCTGGGACATAGCCTGTCAGATCAAATATATGCGGTATAGTCCTTTACTGATGAGTACAGAGCCATGACATTATAATGCTGGGAAATATAAATACATACTATAGTACACATTAGAAACCAAAACCAATATTCCAGAGATATCTGTGCATAGACTTTCTAGGTCTGTAACAACAAAAGCTTCAAGTCTAAAAGTCCGTGTGTCAAACTTTGTCAATGCCAGAAATGGGTCTTCTATTTGTTCAGAACCACTAAGCTTGTCCTGAAGTACTGCTCCGTATTTGTTGGGTCAGTGCACTTCTTAAAGGATTGGTTTCCATAAAAGGGAGACTACATGCTGTGCGCCTATATCTGGTAACTGGTCTGGAGTATTACATCTAAAGGAAATCAGTTTATTGGGACCAAGCCTTGAGTAGGAATATGGCTGCCTCAAGAATATGTCCTTAAACATGGAGATTATTTTAAAGCATATTGTTAACAATTGGACCTGCTCACTTTGATGTGGGCTAGGCGCCCAACCTATCAACCCCTCCAACCTCAGAATTTCTATTCTGTAAGATTGGGTATCTAGGCGTCCTGTGCACTAGCCTGCATAGTAGGCTTCATCTGGCAGAACCTTCCAAACATTAGCCCAGATCATTGTTTTGACTAATCAGAACATAGTTATCGGAGGGAACACACCAAACGCATAATCCTGTCATCTGAGAGAGTGGTGGAAGGAGATTTAAGGAAGCTTGCTGTAATACCTGTACATTTCCATAGCCCCAGAAGTCTTCTTTGAATTCAGCTGATCGCTTTTGCATTCCAGAGTTTAAAGTGAGTGTCAGAAGTGACGGCATAAAGTGTCATTTGTAAATGACTGCGTCCGTCATTTCAAACACGTATATATCATGGAAGTGCCCAGGGGACCAAGTGATATGCTAAGCACTGTACAAACACAGAATAAGGATATGTCCACACTGCTATGGCAGGTGTGATTGCAGCTCTGGTAGGCATAACCTTGGAGTTAAAACCGGCAGCGAAGACGCAGTGGCATGGGCTTCAGTCCTGGCTAGCAAGCCGAATATGGAGCCAGGGGGACCAGGCAGGCTTGTAGAACCCACGATGTGCTAGGTAGATTAGAGCTATAGTGTGGGACCAAGAGAGCTGCAATCACACCTTCCATTGCCGTGTAGACACACTTTGAGACAGTCTCTGCACTGAAGAGCCTACAGTCTAAATAAACAAGACAGACCGGGCAGGGGAAAGGGTAGAATACACAAGCCAAGTGAGCAACGTGACAATGGCAAATGTCATGTTACTTCCATGAATTATGCTTATTTATTTATCTGTGTATTTAAATCTTCTCAGTGGTGTGGTGTTATGCGGGGCATAGCTATCTGGAAAGTCAAACGAAGGGAGAGAGTTGGTGCAAACAGCCAGTCAGCACAGAGCAGAGCATGGTCAGAATGAGAACTGCAGAAAGCAGTCTGCTGACATCATCAGTGTCTGTCACTCCCGGCACAAACACATCCAGCTGCTGCTCTGCTGCCTTCAAGTCTCTGGCTGGCTCCTCCCTGCCACATGTCTGTGGGGAGAGGGACACCACATGGTCCTAGTCCCCAAGAGGTCAATATAGTTCTGGGGCCAGGAGGCTCTGGGGGTGGAAAAGATGGCTCCAGCTGGGACCCATCCCCCCGCCTACCCAGAGGAACAGTACCTGCTTAAACCACCGGCAGCCAGTGATGGATTAACGCACAAGCCCACAGGGTCCTGGCCAATTTGTGGGCTCCTATAGGAACACCAGAATGTGTGTGGAAGTAGAGGGGACCACCTGCACTGGAACTGTAGCCCTGGCCCCTGTTCCTCCTCTGCCCCCTGGGGCCCCGCCACCTGGCCAGGCCAGAAGCTGGAGCCATGCAATGGTAAGAGCCACCTAGGGACCCCAGACCTTCTACCTGTCCTGGGCAGGGGGTTAGGCTGCCAAAGAGCAAACCCTGGTCCATGTCCCCACCCCCTGGGAGTGCAACCCATGGCAGGTGGAGGGTCCAGGGATTCCTGGGAAGCTCTTACTACTGCCTGGTTCCAGCTTCCGCACTGGCCAGGGGGTGGGGTCTGGGGGGAGAGGAGGGGCAGGGGGCAGGGTCCCATGGCGAGGGCAGGGCTAAGGCCCATATCAGCCCCCCACTGGGAAGAACTAGCAGGGGCTGTGCTTCACTCCAGGGGAGCTAATCATCTTATCAGCTCCCCCACTACGAAGTGCAGCCCCTATCACTGCCACCATGCCTGCCCAAGGCTACTATGCCCATGTTAAAAAGAGGGGGGCCATGTCCTACTGTCTGTCCCCCTTCCCCCCCGAGTTCCGGTTCCCCCTGGGGTCTGGGAGTCCAAAATGTTCTTTGTGACCAGGGCTCCAATAAATCTTAATCTGCCTCTGCCTGCAGCTGCTGGGCCACCTCTCTGCAGAATGTGTCCCACACAGGGTGTGATGCTAGTGGGTGCAGCAACCACTGAGAAGCTGCCCTGATCATGTCAGGTGGCAGCCAAGAAAGAGTAGTCAATGTATGAGATTACTCCACACTTCCTGGTTAAGTGGGAGCCATAGCACATTTAGAAGCCACATAAATCAGCCCTTCACAATACTTAATCTTCTAGACCAATAGTTAGACTGCATATCGGGAAACTAAAGTAACAAAGCTTTTCCTGGGCATACGCTGCAGGCAGAAAAAGACTGAAGGATTTATGTAATCCTTGAAAATCAACTTGGGGCCAGGTATCCTTCTGCTTGCGTGAGCAATATGCTACCTCCAACGGCTGTCCCGCCCTACAACCTGTCCCCACAGAGTCCTGATCATCCCCAGCAGACTCCTGAGCATGTGGGATCGCCACAAATGGACATTCAGTGGCTCTTGGAGGAGAGGAAGAGGCATTTGGAGCATGTTGCTTGGCTGTGTGCTTCCCTCCCCTCCCTTATGATGTCTTTGGGATTTTCCCTTCCTTTTTTTCGTTAACATGGCCCTAGTTAACTTATTTTCCATTGAAAGAAAATGTAAAATGAAATGAAAAAAGCACCAACTCAAACCAGTTTTTCTTGATCAAATTTTATTCATTTGTATGTTAATAGCTAGAATCAGATCTAACAAGCAAGATGAATATTCAAATAGGTATAAATCAGATGAATTCATTATTGTTCAATCAATTACACAACAGAGGACAGCTTGGCTACCCATGGCTCGGAACTATTTTGCATCTCAGTCAAAACTGCTGCTAATGATGTCTCTCAAAATGAGGAACAGCACAGGTCCACATTGGGGTCCTATTTCTGTATCTTTCGTGGAACAAGGTGATGCTACCGTGTCATTCCCACAGAACAGTCTCTCTCTTTGCAGCGATTGTGCAATACAAGCTTCACTGTCGGATTTCTTGCCATGCAAGTGGATGCCAATCCCAGCTGTTTCAATCCATCAAGGTGTGGAGATGTCAGGCACTAAAGACAGCATCTGACTGACAGTGGTGCGGGAACAATTTTTATAGTGGGGGTACTGAGAACCATTGAACCAAACTGTAAACACTGTATAGAATGGAAACTACTTTGAGCCAGGGGGTGCGGCACCCCTAGTTCCAGCATCTTTGCTGACTGAAGACCCAGTAATTGCAAAACTCTAGCCAAATAAGGAAAAAGAAAGTGTAGAAAAAGAGAATGTACCTGAGGAAAAAGACAAGTCAGAGAGAATAAGTAAGAAACAGGAAATCACATTTAAGGGATGGTAGTAAAAAGAGTAGGGATTGAGGCTTTGCGCACATAAAGAGTATCTATAAAGGACAGAGGGAGAAAGGGTGGAACAAACCCCAGCAAATAATGAGAAAAATAAAAGCAATAATTAAATGATAAAAAGAAAATATTTAGTCAGGAACTAGAAGGCTGAAACTGACAAGCAAAGGAAGAGAAATACCCAACACTAGTCAGATTAGGTTCCCATAACTGCAACTGATACACAATCATCTTTGCATTATTTAGCAGTCTTCTCCCAAGCACACTTTCCCTCCCACCCCAATGCAAATCCTACGGCAAGTTGTTGTACAGGCATTTACTAGGTTTTTTGACACAGTCCTTCCTAGGGCTTTTGGTCTTTCAATCACTGATTTAGAAATAAATGTGTCTGTTGCAAATGTATAGAAATGGAACCTAGCTACAAAATTTGTATTCTGAATTCAATTTCAAACCCACCCTAAACCCATGTGAAATTTGTTGGGAGCAATATTCAGATCCAGGGTTTTAGTTCAGGCTCATCTCATAACCCTGAAATAACATGTGTTTAAGGCAGAACTGATGCCATTGGGGCCTCAGGAATGCTCCCTTCTTTGAGAGGTTTTTGCAAATCCCACTCTATCATTTCCACGGTCAAAAACACAGTAAAACGCAGACATGAATACATCTCCTAAAATCCATAGCTGGCCAGAGTGAGTGGCAATATCCAGAGACTGAAAGCCACTGATGCACACGGTTTTTTCTTCTATGGTTTCCTGAAATTAAAAGCACATTTCTATGTAGAATTACATATTATCATCTCATAATTTGGTAGATACCATTTCTTAGAATTTATATACATACCTTTATTATATACTCTTTTGCTGTTAACGTGTATTCTCTGTGTCCAATGGTGAAACTTATATGTGGCAGGCTTGACAGTCTCCTGCAGTCTACAACAAACTATAACACAATATATTGGTTGACTTGGGGTTTGTTTGTTTGGGTTTTTTTACATTGCCTTTTTATTCAAAATTATAATCAGTCTATCAACCTAGCAACCAGAATATCAACCTTTGCAGTCCGGTTTGGTATTGTCATTTATTTTTTTTCAGACCTAATGGTCAACGTACAAGATTATATTATGGCCCTGCACAGGAGTGCAAGTGGTGGGAATGTATAAGGAGGCCTCCTGCTCTTTGAGCTAATACACAGAGTTGAACACAGACTTCTCAGACTCCCAGCACCCAAGGACCAATGGAATCTAGGGCTGACAGCAAGGCTAGTGATGTCCAAAATGGAGGGGTCTCTGAGGACATGGCTCCTCCTCCTTCCACATATGCAAGCAAACCCAGGCTCCAGCATGAGTTCTCATTGCCTCTTGTAATGGGTGCTGCTAAGTGCACAATTCCAATGCTCCCAGAAGCCTGCCACAGGCACAGTCCTGGGAGTTGCCTCCAGTATGTTTTCTCTCCTTAGAGCCTCCACAGTGAGTGACTTACAGCCACAACTTTCCCCATACTGTACAGGAACATCATATTTTCAGAGGGAGGAAATCCATCCAGAAGGTCTGTGGGACATATTGTGTTCTATATTATACTACACTAAAGTGGAATTCCAAGAACAGCTGATAGATCACAATCTAAAATGCCCGCCCATTCATTGCTGTAAATATTACACTAATTCACAGTGAATATATGAGAGGGGGTTTTGTTGCGTGTTTGTGTGGGATTTGTTTTGTTGTTGTTGTTGTTTTGTTGTTTTATTTTATTTTATTTATTTATTGCCTCTCCAGTTGCTCCATTCATTAAAAAAATGAAAATAACTTTTGACCATTCCAAAGGATGGTCTGATACCCTCTGGGAGCTTTGTTGTAAGCTATAGTGTTTTGGCTTATTGTTTTACAACAGAAGGAATATTTTTAAAAATCTAGTTTATGAAAATATATTCCCCAAGTATTTTGTATGTCTGTTGAGTGCATTCTGGAAAACAAGAGCTAAGTATAGCTGCAGAGCATATTGTGGGATATATATATATATATACACACAATATAACAGAGCCAAGATAATGCCTAGTGGGCTATGGGGGTCATAAATTAGAGCTGGGCAAGTAACAGATTTTTCAGTTCACTGCCAATTGCAAAACAAAACAAAACAAATTTTTTTTTCATTTTTGGTGAATTGAAAGGTCTAAAAAAGACGTGTTGTGGGTCGAACAAAACATTTCATTTCAACCAAAATATTTCATTTCAGTTTTGAGTGTTTTTAATGTTTTAGATTTAAAAAAAAAAAATTGAAGGCAATTTCCTAACAAAAAGTCTTTTCAATTGAAAAAATCACAATGCTTCAGTTTGACATTTTTAGAAACTTCCCCCCCCCAACATGAACAATTCAGTGAGACCCACACAAATTCACAAAACCATCTGATGTGGCTGAATCTCAATTTTTTTTTTTAACAGAAAAAAAATTTCGCTGAAAAATTTTCTCCCAGCTCAAGCCAAAATGTAGCTCCATTTACACCACAAATGTGTCGAGAACAAGTTCAGGCCATGTGAGCTCATAGTTTTGTTTTACCCATGAAGTACATGGGAAATGTGAAACACATCAGAGAGAGAAGCTGAAGCGCTGAAATGGACTCGACTTTATAGCATTGTCATAATGTGTTATAATCAATTTGTTGGCATTGTATTCTATTTATAACATACCTCAAGGTGGCAGTGTTTTCATACACCACTCCATGCATGACAGCTCAGCAATATTAGTTTGGGAACACAATGTAGTAAAATCCCATTCTGTGGGCAAGTTAGTAATTAAAAGATGAAGGAATATTATTTGATTCATAAAAGCTATAGCATCATAATTTCAATGATGTCACCTTCTGCATCAGGGTAGAAGAGACTCCCTGCCCCAGGTCCTCCGGTTGGTGGAAATTTTGATAATACAAGATCATTGGAAAAGGTTTGAGTTGGGTATATTTCGAAAGCCCTTTCCCCCCACAAACATAATGGTACCAAACATGACAAACCTAGAACGTGTGTGTGTGTGTGTATTTAAAAATCAATGCTTTCTAAATTATACTTTAACAACGATTAGGGGACTGGAACACATGACTTATGAGGAGAGGCTGAGGGAACTGGGGATGTTTAGTCTTCAGAAGGGAAGAATGAGGGGGGATTTGATAGCTGCTTTCAACTACCTGAAAGGGGGTTCCAAAGAGGATGGCTCTAGACTGTTCTCAGTGGTAGCAGATGACGGAACAAGGAATAATGGTCTCAAGTTGCAGTGGGGGAGATTTAGGTTGGATATTAGGAAAAACTTTTTCACTATGAGGGTGGTGAAACACTGGAATGAGTTACCTAGGGAGGTGGTGGAATCTCCTTCCCTAGAAGTTTTTAAGGTCAGGCTTGACAAAGCCCTGGCTGGGATGATTTAATCGGGGATTCGTCCTGCTTTGAGCAGGGTGTTGGACTAGATGACCTCCTGAGGTCCCTTCCAACCCTGATATTCTATGATTCTATGATAAATTGATCTTTGGTAATCCTAGGTAAGTTGCCTTGACATGAAAGGACTGAAAACATTTATTCATCAAAGTCATCATCAGTGTCATCTCCATCTACTCCACTGCTAGATACATTGTCACACTGATCCTCGTCCGTGCTGCACTTGCACCTCTCCGTGCAAGGCAGGCTGCTGGCCAAACATTTGCAGGACAATGAGCATCTGTTCTTTGCACACAGGTATTTGATTAGCTGAAGGACTGATTTGGGAGCACGTGGTATTTTACACATAACCGATGTGATCAGTCCCTCCTCCAAGACCCATCCATGCCCTATAAAGGAAGGTAGTTTTGGACATGCTCAATCATCCTAAAGCCATTCCATTGCTTGATAATTCACCCTCTTGATAGCACATATAAATGCACCCCTTTTCATACAACGCTCAGTCAACCTGTGGAACTCTTTGCAATAGGATGTTGTGAAGTCCAAGACTATAACAGGGTTCAAAAAAGAACTAGATAAATTCATGGAGGATAGGTCCATCAATGGCTGTTAATCAGGATGGGCAGGGATGGTGTCCCTAGCCTCTGTTTGCCAGAAGCTGGGAATGAGCGACAGGGAATGGATCACTTGATGATTACCTGTTCATTCCCTCTGGGGCACCTGGCATTGGCCACTGTCAGAAGGCAGGATACTGGACTAGATGGACTTTTGGTCTAACCCAGTATGGCTGTTCTTATGTACAGCCAAATCTTGGCAGATTTTAACTGTTTCTGATTCGCTGACAGGTTGTACCTCAGCCATATCATCTGTGATTGCTATGCTAAAAAGCCTCTGCTGGCAATAAGATACTGGTCACGTTGTTAGTAGGTACTGGCTTAGGAAGACCATGCAAGATGTGAATTAGTTTGCTTTCTGCCTGGCACAGATGCATTATTCCATCACATTCAAACATCGATTGTGGTCCCATGGAGAACTTGTAATTTCCCAAAGTCTCATTTAGATCAACATCATGCCGAGATCTGGACACGACCAGGAAACAAGCAAGCGATAACTTGTCTGCGGTTAGCTCCGTCATAGTCCCTGCTACCTTCACTCTGACTTCCTTCTTCGCATTCAACCACAGCTTTAGTCTGTTCTTCTTGATTGTAGCCCATTGATTGATGGAGCCTTGAATAATTCTTTAGGTTTTGAAGGCTTCATACAAGTCATGACCCAAAGTATCCATTCAGCTGACATCGTTAGCTATCTCATCACTGAAGACTGCTTTCATCATGGTATTAATGAGCTCCAGTCCATCATACATGGGTTGCCTGTGCAAGTAAGCTCACCCTGTAGCTTTAAAATTACCACTTCTTGGCATTTAACAGCATATAATGAGTCCAGATGGTGCTTGGTTACTTCTGGGGAAGTCATCCCAGCCTTGCTTAATATTTTGTTCAAAATTCAGCAGAGTGCTGGGGTTGTCAGGAAAAACTGGGATAGAGCATTTGGATGTTGTGTTGTGCCCAGCAATCCCTCCCGTGAATTTCATTGCTCTGTTTTCATGTTCTAGGGCAGGGATTCTCAAACTGGGGGTCAGGACCTCTCAGGGGGTTGAGAGATTATTACATGGGGCATCACGAGCTGTCAGCCTCCACCCCAAACCCCGTTTTGCATTCAGCATTTATAATGGTGTTAAATATATTTTTAAATGTTTTTAATTTATAAAGGGGTGGGGGGGTCACACTCAGAGGCTTGCTATTTGAAAGGGGTCACCAGTACAAAAGTTTGAGAACCACTGTTCTAGGGCTTCATCTGAACCAAGTCCACAGAAGGGAACTGGTGATCTTTGAACAACCCAATTTCCTTTTCAAAATGCCTCCCATATGTCAGTGTCAAACTTTTTCTACACCTCTTATTTCACTGAGGTACCAAGCAATCATACATAATAATTCGTTAAAGCTTGAGCAAAAAAGTATTTCACAAAGTCTTCCAGTACTGTGAGGTGCAAAGTCCAATCAGCTGTCCTGACAGATCAAATAAAGTGCAGCAAAGACTCTACCATCTTCATGTATAATAAATCTCCATCAACTAGAGGACCTGGAGCTGTAAACCAGAGAGGTGGGGGTGGGGGCAGCGAGTCCCCCTAATCAGTGCAGAGGGTGATACCATGGAAATTATGGTTCTGTAGATTTTTACGAATCAAATGACATCTCCCTTACCTTTCTATCATTAATTTGCCCATGGAATTACACATGCTCCCAGACTATGTGGGACTACCATTTCAACGCATATAGGAATGAATATGGCTGCAGGCAGGCAGACTGACAAGCCTCAAAGCGAGGAAGCAAAGCTGTTTGGACATCAAAGGAGAGGTCCCCGAAGGAGACGGTGAAGCTGCACATAGGAGGGAAAGCATGAGGGTTGCCAGGTGTCTGGTTTTCGACTGGAAAGTCCAGTCAAAAACGGCACCTGAAAGTGGTTGGAAACACTGACCAGGCACCCAAAGTCTGGTTGCCGCCTGCAGGGGCAACATGTGGGGGGGCATGGGCGAGCAAGTGCCCCCCCCCAAAAAAAACCTGGCCCACCAGGTTGGGGAGAGGTGCCCTGTCCGCCACCCACTGCCGCCGCCGCCTCTCGCGGCCAGACTCTCTCTTGCAGCCAGCTACCGCGCTGGCTGGGCTCTCAGCCGCCCCAGAGCGTGGCCCCGGCCCTTCCGCTCCCTGCCTGGGTCCGGCTCCCTGCCGAACGTGCCCGGGGGCAGGCGCAGCGGTAGGAGGGAGCCAGGTAACTGGTGGGCTGGGGAGAGTACGGCAGCCCCTGAGCTGGGTGCCGGGCTGGAGGGGGAGGAGTGAGCAGAAGGCGGGACCTTGGGGGAGGCGGTGGAGCAGGGGGCGGGCCTCAGAGGAGGGGGTGGAGCAGGGGTGTCCAGCTTCCAGAGACTGGAAAGTTGGCAACCCTAGAAAGCATCAGAGGATGAGAGTGGCAGCAGCTGGGCGGGAGTGGCCTAGCGGGGAGTGGAACAGAAGCAGGGAGATAGGCGAGAGTGAGCCACATGTGGAAAGCAGGGGGTGGCAGGGAGCAATTAGAGATTGAGAGGAAAGGAGACTCGGAGCATGGAGGAGACGGCAGCAGGATGCTGTAGAAGGTGAAGATGCAGCAGCAGGGAGGAGAAAAGGGAAAATGGAGGGAAGAAGAAAGTGGGAGGAGGGGTAGAGCAGGGAAGAGAGGGAGGAATGAGAGAGGTAAGGGAGAGAAGGGGGATGGAAGACAGGGATTGGGATGTTACATTCAAATGAACCAGAATATTTTGAATGATAGAACTGTGTCCCCCTCTTGGGGCCCTGGTAATAACAATGTAAGCTCTCATAAGCTCAGCTGACACCTGTGCCCTTCGATGGAATTATTACATGTCTTTTTATCTTAATTTCCGGATTCTGATGGTCAGTCAGCCTGGGACTGCTCTGGACTTTAAGGAGTTAACAGTCATGCCATATGACCTAGGAAAGGTAATTCTCTCTTGTTTTACAAGGTAGTAGATCGGTCATATGATGTCATGATCATCTGAGCAACTTTAACAGAACATTTCCATAAACAGATGCTTCTACTAGATCCATGTGTCATTAATGAGGGAAGAGATATCTTGGAAACAAAGGTGGCGGGGAAGGATAAAAACAATACAAATCAAATATCTTGCCCTGATTTCAGCTCTGTACAAGCAGCAAGCTTTTCTCCTAGTGCCTACTTTGTGCCTAATTTTAATCATTTTATCTCTTTCCCTGCCCCCCTCACATGAGCATTTGTATCAAATCATTACTTCACTTCCTCTGAGTTTTTTGTCCCGCTCTATGGTTTTTACCTCTCCAGTTTGTGTTGGACTGGCCCCAATATGCTCCTGTAGTTGTCTTATTTGTAAAGAGGGGCCAGTAATAAGAGAAGTGCCTGAATCAACAATGGCTTCACAACCATGGAAGCAAAGCGCAACCCGTCCCTGGATTTTCACGCTGCATGTGGAAAAACCAAAACACATACACTTTAAACAGAGAGTGCAGATACACTAAGAGTGACGACACAGTTATCAGGGAATTTAAGCAAGTCTATGCTGCCAGTTAAAATACAAGCATCTGGTTCAAAATTTATACTAACTTTAGGGTGTCCTGATTCCAAAAGAAGGATAGTGTTCACAGAAAACTAGGGCAAGAGAGCTTTGGAAATAATTTGTGTGTGTGTCATCTGCTCTTCTGAATGTGTAGGAGTTTAAGGTCTATCACTGATCTGACCCCAACCAATATATCCTCTGAGTATCTCACAAACATCGATGAATGTATTCAAGGTTGGGAACTATTATTATTACAATCATTTTAAATAGTAGGAATGGCAAGGCTAAGGCCATGTCTACACTACCACTTATATCAGTATGACTTGTGCCGCACAGGGATGGGAAAAAACGTCCCCGTCCCCCCCCGAGCGACATATGTTACACCAACATAAGTGCCAGTGTGGAAAGCGCTGTGTTTGTGGGAGAGCTTCTCCCGCTAACATAGCTACTGCCGCTCGTTGGGGTAGGAGTAATTATGTCGAGAGGAGAGCTCTCTCCTGTTGGCACAGAGCAGCTACACAAGGGAGCTTACTGCGGCCCAGGTGCATAGGTACAGCTGCGCCACTGTAAACGCTCTAGTGTAGACCTGGCCTACGTGACTAGACTGCTGTCGCACAGGAAGGCTGTGGCAAGCCAGGAATTGAACTGCAGATCACGTGAATATCCCTTACCCAGGAGAGTAAGGATTCCCACAATTCCCACGGATGTCCATTAGGCCCTTAATATGACCTGCTAATAAAGGACATTCCTCCGAGTACCAGCCACCAAAGTTAGTGCTTCCAGTAATATTACTGGAGCACAGGATACACTAATTATCTTCAGGTCTTTCCCAGAAGCACTGTTTTTGGGAGGCAGTACATCCAGGGTGGCCACTGTAGCACAGATGTCCTGGGATTTTAATTGGCTTACACAGAGAGGCACAGTTTCATCAGATTTATAGACATGCAAACGTACTTGTTAACATGAATTTGCCAGTAGCTTTTCTCAGTAACTGGAACCCAGTGAATTGAACCTTTGTAGAGCGACTGGTCTATACCCCCCAGTATCAGTTCACCACCATTTTCAAGGTCGTCTCCTCTAAAAATGTAAAACAAATAAATATGTAAACTGGATGACATACAATTTAAGTGGGACATGGGGGTAGAGGGGAGAAATCAGCTTTCAATTCCAATCCTGTCATGTCTTTTTCAAATGTGTATGTTGCAATGGAAGTCTAAAACTTCTAATTTTATAATTATACCTAGAGATGGCCCCAAATCAGAGCCTCCAGTCTAAACCCCTTACTAAAAATGTTAGGGGTTGTAGAGGGTTTAGGAGTGAGATTAGAAACAAGTGCCTTAGGCTAGTTTCTGGTTTCGTTTACCCCAGTATAAATCCGGGGTAAATCTAGTGATTGAAATGGAGTTATTCTAGGTGTGACTGAGATTAGAACACAGCCCCTTTTCTTCTGAAATACAGTCGCTCAACTGCGGTGCTGCAGTTCTGTTCATCTCCTACTAGCTGATGAAACAACTCTATGAGTGCCCAAGACACTGTAAGAAAGTCAGATGTTCTCATTAGCACTGGTCAAAAGCTGGTAAATATGCTTTGTAAACATTTTCTAAATTTTCTGATTCAACAAAATAAATTAGTTTTTTCTTCTTCCCTTTCACCCGCTTTTTCAGTGACAAAATGCAAAAAAGAAAAGGGGAGGGTGTAAAAATGGAAAAACAGCCTAAAATATTAAAGTGACTATTTTGTTGTTGTTGTTTCAAACAAAAAAGTGGATTTAAAAAAAAAATTAAAATCCAATAATTGGAAATTTTCAAAACAATGAAAAGTTTCCTTTGGCATCTTATCTTTTTAAAAAGTCAATTTTTCATTTTAAAAATAGTTCAGATGTAGACCATTCATCAGATTATTAAATCAAGACACTTCTTTGGAGTTCTCAGTGGTTTGCGCATTAATTGTGCATCTACAAGTGTTTATTTTAACGATATACGTTTAATAGCATTTCTGTAAATATGATTTTAGTTACTATGCTCCCCCACTGGTGCTTCTATCTAGACCTACTCCTGAAAATGTCCTTTCTGGAGATGAAACATATACAAATGGATGGTTTTCTTAAACTACAGTTAAAATTTGCTTCTTTTGACAGTGTCCCTTTATTCAGTGTTAAAAACTGACCTGATCAAGTGGAAGGAAAACACTGGCTTCTCTACCAGACGTTGGTTGATTATGCTGTCAAATACTGGAAGAGCACTGCCAACTGCTAAAGAAGGGTATCCTAAACCCAGCACGCCATCGAAGTGTGCAAGAGCAAAAGTCATGCCGGGCTCAAAGATAGACTCTCCAAAGTCCTGCCCCTGGATGGAAATGTTGCTAATCTGTTTGTTATTACAAAAGGGAACAAATGAAAAGTAAAGTCTGAGCAGATTACAGAAATAACCACATTTTATATATGCATCAGGTTTTTAGTTTTATCAAATGTAATGTCCAGAGCTTTCCGGTAATTGTGTTAGTTGCATTAATATTAGCAGGCATCACGCTGAAGACAGTTATATTTTAGAAAGCAAGTCCCTTCTAATGGCCTAATTCTGCTGTCATTTGTTCATAAACTCATGCCAGAAAACTACAGTCAAAAGGGAAAGGCAAGGTGGAAGATATCTGCCCTAATTCTAGTCAATCCATAGGCCTCAAACAGGAGACATGAAGGGCCATGCTGGAACAAGATGCACTTGTTCCAGGACTACACATGTCGTGCATTTCGCTTTATGTCATATTGCCAGAGTCTTGTATGTTACTGTGGTCTCAGGAAGAAGTCTATCACTAGACAATAACATATCCTTTTCTAATTTCAAAATTATGTTTTTATATTTATTTTTAGTGGCCTGGCAGCTCTCCTAGTGTGAACCAGCAGCTTTGCTATAGTTAAGGTTGAATCACTGTTTAAAAGATAACAGTTCTAAGTGCTCTAAAATCTATTTGCTATCTCAGATTGTCTTGAAATTTCCTGTGCCATAAGGGAATGTGGGATAGGGTTACGGGTCCAAATTTGGGGTAATTTGAGCCACAGGTTCCCAAGATACAGCCCCCCTAAAAAAACAGCTATTTACAAAATTACTTGGTTCTTCTTTCTTGCCCACACTTGGGGCTCAAACTACGGGTCTGATCCTCCCCAAACTGAGGCAGGATAAGTGGGGATGGGCAGTAGGGGTGGGGGACATGAAAGTGGGTGACAGAAGTGGCAGCCTGTCAACCCCACATTCCCCCCTCCTCTTGGAAGCCATCACCACAGCCACTCCTGCTCCTCCCCCACTCTCCTCATCCTGCCCAGGCTTAGTGGTTGGGGAATAGGTGGAGATGCCTCCCATCCCTCCGGGCAAGGGCCGACGGGGTGGGGGGAGACACATCCCACATGCCAAGGGTGTGGGAGAATAGGGCAGCAATAATCCTGAAACCTAAGGAGGGCTGGGGTCATCCATGTGTGAGTTGGGATCTGGAGGGCCCTGCCCCTATGGGGGTCCAAACCCTTCTCCCTTTCCCTCGAGTGATTTGGGAGGCTTTACTCCTCACTGGGGGAGGGGTCTGGTCTCTCTTTCTGAACCTCTGAGTAAGACAGGACCAGGGAGACCCTGTCCCTCCGGGAAAGTCTGTGCTCCTTTTCCTAGCACCCCCCCCATGTCAGCCAGCATCCAATAGGGCCCCACATTGGTCGGCCCCAATGTGAGCTGGGTTTGAGGCAGGGTGACCATATTTCCCTTTCCTGAATAAGGGGCACCTGGTAAAATTATTTGTATTCAAGCGAGCTCAACGGCAATCAGGCAGACCTATGCAGTACAAACATTCAGATTAACATTAAGTTGACTGAGCCCCCGTTAAAAAGAAATACTGTGTAGTTGGATTCTTTTTATTTACCTTCTTATCTTTAAGGCTTTAATGTTCACACAGGAAGGGATGATACACACACCCCTGCCCCCCACACACACAGTCACGGGGAGAGGTGACGCACACACACGTACCTCTCTCACACGGGGGAGGAGGGGTGACTGACCCTCCCTGCCTGGCATGCTCCACCCTCCATGCCTGCCTGGGCCCCCAATACCTGGTGTTGCATCTTCCCAAGGGAATACTTGGGGGGCGGGGGGAGGCACACAGGGTCACATGCCCCCCTCCACAGATTTCTGCCAGGATTCACACCAGAATGTGGCCAGCAGCAGCCTATCGGCACTGTGCAGGAGGGAAGGGATGGGAGCTACTTCCAGCAGCAGGGGATGGAGGGAGGAAGGGATGACCTAGCCCATGCCTTTGCAGAGCTCATCTCGTCTTCTTCTCCTCCTCCCCTACCCTGTGGGCTGGAAGCAGCGTGTCCCTTCCTGCCCGCACCGTGCCAAAAGACAGCTAACACCTCCAGGCTGCTGCTGGTTACTAACATAACCCAGCCACTTCCTGTGCTGTCCCTGTCCCCCCTGCCAGCTACAGCACAGGCAGGAAGGGGTTAAGCCCTAAGGAAAGCCACTGTGCACTAGGGCCCAGGGAACCTGACTGCAGGGGCTTCAGCTAACCTGCCCAGAGAGGTGGCTCGGGAGGGGATGGTGCCTGGGGACGTTACAGCCACACACTCCCTGGGGGCAGGACCCAGGGTTGGAGTGGGACAGGTGAAGAGGGTGCTAAGCCCGACTGCTGTGAAGCCTGCAGATGTGGGGGGGGAGAGGTGGGGAACAGGCTGGAAATCACTTCCCTCCACACTCCAGAGCCGGCACACAGCGGGGGCTGTGCTGACGGACCAGCAGTGGGAGAGGCCTGGCCACACACACTGCAGCTTTGCCCCACCACTAGTTTTGCAGCCCCTATCGTTGGCCTTTGGACCACCCCACTCAGCAGGCAGCTGGCAAGCAGGGATCTAGCCAGCAGCAGGACCCACCAGTACTGATGGGGGGAGGCGGCAGAAATTATGGGGCAATTTGCCTGTTTTTAAGAAAAAGTTAGGACACCTGCAGGAGTACTTAAATACAAGACTGTCCCATTAAAAAGAGGACATCTGGTCACCCTAGTATGAGGGGACAACGGAGCCACCAGCTTCCCTATGCTGCCGCTAGCAGCGGGGAAGGAGCTCCAGGCTCATCCTTTCCCTCAATGCAGCTGCTTCTAGGGGGAGAAGGGGTGATGCAGAGGAGTGGGGGGAGGAAAGAAAGGGGTCAGAGCTGTGTAGTGGGATATGTAGCAAGGGCGTCAGCTCTGTCCCCCCAAACCTCTGCACACCTATACCTAGGGCCCTACCAAATTCACAGTCCATTGTGGTCAATTTCATGGTCATAGGATTTAAAAAAACATAAATTTAATAATCTAAGATATTTAAATGTGAAATTTCACAGTGTTGTAATTGTAGGGGCCCTTCATTTTCCATTTTTATTTCATTTAATTTTTCCTGGGAATTTATCAGTATTTATTCCCACAACAACAAAAACAGGTAAAAATCAGTGCAAAAAACTATAAATAATTTTTCTGGATAAATACTGGGGTTTATTTTGGTGGACGGAAAGACGGGGGGAAAGTATTCAGTTGATTAATGCTTTGAATTCCATTCATCAATATGGTTTCCTGCGAAATTAAAACAGAATGCAAAACACTTCTGAGTTTAAGAAAACAATATACAGTATCTTTAATCCACAAATTAGGGCTGTGAAGCGATTAAAAAAATTAATCACAATCGTGATGTTAAATAATAATAGAATACCATTTATTTAAATATTTTGGGATGTTTTCTACATTTCAAAATATATTGATTTTAATTACAACTCTGAATACAAAGTGTACAGTGCTCACTTTATATTTATTATTTATTACAAATATTTGCACTGTAAAAAACAAGAAATAGTATTTTTCAATTCACCTAATACAACTACTATAGTGCAGTCTCTTTATCATGAAAGTTCAACTTACACAGGTAGAAATATGTACAAAAAAATAACTGCATTCAAAAACAAAACAATGTAAAACTTAAGAGCCTACAAGTCCACTCAGTCCTACTTCTTGTTCAGCCAATCGCTCAGACAAACGAGTTTGGTTACAATTTACAGGAGATAATGCTGCCCACTTCTTGTTTACAATGTCATTTGAAAGTGAGCACAGGCGTTCCCATGGCAATGTTGTAGCCGGCGTCGCAAGACATTTACATGCCAGATGCGCTCAAGATTCACATGTCTCTTCATTCTTCAATCACCTTTCCAGAGGATATGCATCCATGCTGATGGTGGGTTCTGCTCAATAATAATCCAAAGCAGTGCAGACCAATGTATGTCCATTTTCATCATCTGAGTCAGATACCACCACCAGAAGGCTGATTTTCTTTTTTGGTGATTTGGGTTCTATAGTTTCCACATTGGAGTGTTGCTCTTTTAAGACTTCTGAAAGCATAGACTTTAAGACTTTAAGGTCAGAAGTGACCATCTAGTCTGACCTCCTGCACAACGCAGGCCACAGAATCTCATCCACTCACTCCTATAACAAACCCCTAACCTATGTCTGAGCTCTTGAAGTCCTCAAATCGTGGTTTAAAGACTTCAAGATGCAGAGAATCCTCCAGCAAGTGACCCGTGCCCCACGCTGCAGAGGAATGCGAAAACCCTCCAGGGCCTCTGCCAATCTGCCCTGGAGGAAAATTCCTTCCTGACCCCAAATATGGCGATCAGCTAAACCCTGAGCATGTGGGCAAGACTGACCAGCCAGACACCCAGGAAAGAATTCTCTGTAGTAACTCAGATCCCACCCCATCTGACATCCCATCACAGGCCATTGGGCCTATTTACCACTAATAGTCAAAGATCAATTAATTGCCAAAATTAGGCTATCCCATCATACCATCCCCTCCATAAACTTATCAAGCTTAAACTTGAAGCCAGATATGTCTTTTGCCCCCACTGCTTCCCTTGGAAGGCTATTCCAGAACTTCACTCATCTGATGGTTAGAAACTTTCATCTAATTTCAAGTCTAAACTTCCTGATGGCCAGTTTATATCCATTTGTTCTTGTGTCCACATTGGTACTAAGCTTAAATAATTCCTCTCCCTCCCTGGTATTTATCCCTCTGATATATTTATAGAGAGCAATCATATCACCCCTCAGCCTTCTTTTGGTTAGGCTAAACAAGCCAAGCTCTTTGAGTCTCCTTTCATAAGACACGTTTTCCATTCCTCGGATCATCCTAGTAGCCCTTCTCTGTACCTGTTCCAGTTTGAATTCATCATTCTTAAACATGGGAGACCAGAACTGCACATAATATTCCAGATGAGGTCTCACTAGTGCCTTGTATAATGGTACTAACACCTCCTTATCTCTACTGGAAATACCTCGCCTGATGCATCCCAAGACCGCATTAGCTTTTTTCACAGCCATATCACATTGGTGGCTCATAGTCATCCTGTGATCAACCAATACTCTGAGGTCCTTCTCCTCCTCTGTTACTTCCAAGTGATGCGTCCCAAGCTTATAACAGAAATTCTTGTTATTAATCCCTAAATGCATGACCTTGCACTTTTCACTATTAAATTTCATCCTATTACTATTACTCCAGTTTACAAGGTCATCCAGATCTTCCTGTATGATATCCCGGTCCTTGTCTGTACTGGCAATACGTCCCAGCTTTGTGTCATCCGCAAACTTTATTAGCACATTCCCACTTTTTGTGCCAAGGTCAGTAATAAAAAGATTAAACAAGATTGGTCCCAAAACCGATCCCTGAGGAACTCCACTAGCATGTTCCATACCTCATCCCTTTCAGATTTTGGAAGGTACTTCAGATTCTTAAACCTTGGGTCAAGTGCTGTAACTATCTTTAGAAATCTCACATTGGTACCTTCTTTGCGTTTTGTCAGATCTGAAGTGGAAGTGTTCTTAAAACTAACATGTGCTGGGTCATCATCCAAGACTGCTATAACATGAAATATATGGCAGAATGCGGGTGAGACATACAATTCTCCCTCAAGGAGTTGAGTCACTAATTTAATTAACAAAATTTTTAAACGAGCATCATCAGCATGGAAGCATGTCCTCTGAAACGGTGGCCGAAGCATGAAGGGGCATATGGATGTTTGGCATATCTGACAGGTAAATACCTTGCAACAGCAACTACAAAAATGCCATGTGAACACCTGTTCTCACTTTCAGGTGACATTGTAAATAAGAAGCAGGCAGCATTATGTCCTATAAATGTAAACAAACTTGTTTGTCTTAGCGATTGGCTGAACAAGAAGTAGAACTCAGTAGACTTATAGGCACTAAAGTTTTACATTGTTTTGATTTTGATTTCAGTTACGTAACAAAAATAATCTATATTTGTAATTTGCACTTTCACGATAAAGAGATTGCACGACAGTACTTGTATGAGGTGAACTGAAAAGTACTATTTCTTTATCATTTTTACAGTGCAAATTTTTGTAATAAAAATAATAATACAAAGTGAGCACTGTATACTTTGTATTCTGTGTTGTAATTGAAATTAATATATTTGAAAATGTAGAAAAACATCCACAAATATTTAATAAATTTCAATGGGTGTTCTATTGTTTAACAGTGTGATTAAAAGTGCAATTAATCGAGATTAATTTTTTTAACTGCAATTCATTTTTTTTAGTTAATCGCATGAGTTAACTGCGATTAATCGACAGCCTTATCCCAAATAAAACTTTTCATTTGAATAAACAATTTACTATTGTACACTTAGAACTATTAGCCTATAAATATTTATGTTTAATAGGCTACGCCATTTGCAGTGAACACTC
Source organism: Natator depressus (assembly GCF_965152275.1). Classification (NCBI taxonomy): domain Eukaryota; kingdom Metazoa; phylum Chordata; order Testudines; family Cheloniidae; genus Natator; species Natator depressus. Next base: position 283,114,850 of record NC_134234.1, read on the forward strand.
TCAACTTCTTCCTTTTTTCCTGTTTTTTTTTTTAACTTTCCAATACTTCCTTGCGTTCTGAAATGTATTCTGATGAAGATTTTCATTTTCTTCCCATTTTAGTGAGTCAAATCTTTAAACCGTAATCTGCTAGCAGACTTAAATGTGTACGTGGTGGGTATAAGATTCATCAGTATGTTCAGATGCGCACACACTTCAGAGCTTGTGTATGTGCCTGTTCGTTTATTGTTTGTATCTTCTAGACTGATACATAGCCTTACTTCAGCAGACAGCTTTGCATATACACACAGTCTAATGTATTATCATAATACATATATCTCATGCAATGTATTGTATTTTCCTAATAAAAAGTTATATATATATATTTGAATGATACAAAAGTAGGGTGAAAATCCGAAAAAAATGAATACTTTTTGTAAACCTGAGAATTTTTTGGTAAAAATCGGTTTAAACTGAAAACGAAGGGGCCCATATACTATGCCCACATCTGGAGTAGAGACTTTACATCTGCACTTTCCTGCCCCTTCCTTCCTCCAGCTAATACATGCCCTCCTCACAATCACACCACTCCCCACTTCCCCATGACCCTTCCAAACTTACCGGGGGCATGGAGTGGGAAGGAGGATGGTGGATCTGGTGTGCAAGGAGGTGGACTCTGAGCATTGTGGGTATTTGGGTGGTCAGAACAATGGGTGTGATGGAGGGAATGCTGGAGCTGTCGGACCAATGGTAGGGGAACATGGTGGTTAAGAGCAGTGAGCTATGGTGGGGAGGGGGTTGGAGCAATGCAGGGAAGAGTGGAGTGGAAAGGAGGGGTCAGAACTATGTATTGGAGGATGCTGGGGGGCTTCACATCTGTCCCCCAAAACTCCCCACATCCATTTCCACCTCCCGTGTCTGCCTACCTTTCAAAAAACATCCTCACTGACTCCATGCTAGTCCCTGCACTGTTCCTGCATCTTCTCCCCAGCTCCCCCACCAGCGGGTTCTATTCCACCACTCACCTCTCTGTGGGGAGGAGGGCTGAGTTGGACATGCGAGGAGATGAGAAGATGATACTGGGACAGTGAAGGGACTCACATGCAGCCTGTGCATTCTGTGGCCAGGGTAATCATTGCCAGGGATCCAGCAGGAGTGGAGGGGGAAAGCTGGGCTGTGATGCATGAGGATACTGAAAAATTATTTTAAAAAACGCAAGGAAATTAAGTGCCCAAAAGCTTTGTTAACACAGAGTTAAGGTTCCCTGGCCGAGTCACCTGCCCTTTCAGAACTCTGAGTTCAGCTGCACCCAAACTGCTGAAAACCAAGAACTACAGAGTTAAAGTACACACTCCCCTCCCTGGCAACGCAACCTTAACTCTGCCCTTTTTGAGCAATGTCTCAACATGCCAACACCACATACTAGTGTTCTACAGATGCTATAGAATATTCTGGGATCAGAGCACAAGAGCACTGTAGGACAAAGTCTTAGCTAAGACAAAACTCAGGTTAGGTCTGATGTAGCAAACAGGAGCTACTTACACCTGGCCTACACTCAAACACTGAGCCAATTCCACACAAACCATCCCAAACTAACTAACTGCTACCTCCCCTTCATCCTAGCCTGAGAATTCCTTCTGAGGCATTGCCTTCACTAACCCCTCACCAGCCCTGTGAGCCACCATGCTTCTGACAACCCAGATGACAAGATCACCCCATGCATTGACACTGACGCAATCTACGGCAGTCAGCACTTAAATGAGGCACTTGTGATCCTCTCATATATTCATGCACCTCTCGTCATACAATAGACTATGTCTACGCTACAGCTTATGTTGACATAGCATGTCGCTCAGGGGGGTGAATCAATTACCCCCTCCCCCAAGTGACATAAATTACACCAACATAAGCGCTGGTGTGGACAGAAGTTTTCCCGCCAACATAGCTGCCGCTGCTCACAGGGACTAGAGTAGATAAGCTGAGGGGAGACCTTTCTCCTTCGGCTTAGAGTGGCTACATTAGATAGTTTGCAGCAGCACAGCTGTAAACTCTCTCGTGTAGCCGTGCCCACAGTAACAATCGTACCAACTTGCTCCAGTGTAAGCCCTCCAACATTCAGTACAACTACACCTAACACAGTGAACGCAGCTGACATGAATGCAGATAAATGCTGGAATTCAGATCTGTGGAACACAACACAAATAATGGTACAGCCTCTTAGAATTTCCTGCTGGCTACTTATTATGGCATCCCTTTTGTGAACCATTCCCAATGGCTATTGCTAGCTCCCGGGGGCAGAGTTAACGTTGCATTGCAGAAGTGGCCTGTACCTTAACTTTGTATTTCCTGGGTTTCACAGGTTGGTGTTTTGCTGAACACAACGTTCGGGAAGGCTACAGGGCACCATCATCAAACAACTCGGCGTTAACGAAGTTTTGAGGCATCAATAATACATGAAAAGGTGCCTTTTCTAGGCTCTAGGCACATTTGCTGTAAACTGACAATACAGTCAGTCAGCTTGAACTAGCTTGCTCCTCACCCCAAAGCCAAAGATAAAATCAAACCCAGGCAATACCAACTTTATCCTCAAAACGCTGGGCATACAGTTAGGCCTTGCTCACGGTCAGCAGATTTGTGCTGTTTTGGACCACAAAGGAAGGAACTTTTGAAGCCCAGGGCTTCTCACAGAGAACACTATGCTGAGGGCTCTCTACTTCCCTCTCCCCACTCCGTCCCCGAGGGGCTTCAGCTCAAGCCTCTATACTTATAGCATCTGTGGCAATATGACATGAGTCACTGTCTCTCCCCCCAAGTAAGGCAGGCCCCAGTCTACTCAGGTCTTTGTAGGTCAATACTAACATCTTAACCACCTGGAAAGCCATAAACAACCAATACAGAGAGCGATGATTATGATGGTGTTAGGGTTCCACTCACCCGTAATGTGTCTTTGCCAGCAATGCCTAGAAGCTGCCCAGTACCATACTGTAGGGCAAAGGCCTGCCCTCCATGCTGATAGGAGTTTGATAGAAATGATTTGAATTTTTGATGCATCCCTGTGAAAATAAACTTCACCCTTAGCACTGAAGATAAGGTTATCAGGAATGTACCAGATTTCTGAGACACAGGATTAGCTGATAGGCAAACAAAACACATTGTTTGGAGAAGCAAAATAATAGATGAAGGGAAGCAGGCAAGAGTCTCTGCATCCCATAAACCCTGCAGTTTTCTCCCTATTCTGAAAATATCTCAGCAATTGATTGATTTCCTTTCTGTATCAAAAAAAAATTTTTTTTATCCAGCTATTTCCACAGATTTTTTTTAACTTTCCGATGTTTCTTTTGCCTCTGATTTTTCATAGTATTTAATTGTCAATTACCAACTGTTGCAGCAACAGAAGGTGCATATCACGGCTACAGTGAGGCACAGGAAGAATGGAATTTAAAATAGTAATGCAATGACAGTGCCAATGAGGGCCTTCAAACCTATCCTTCCCTGCCATCTTCCTGACATATTTAGAGGGCAGAATCTCACTTCTCTCTCTTCTGCTCTACCCATCCTGTTTCTCTAGGGGATGCACAGCAAAGTCTGCCTACTCCTTCCACAAATCCTTTCACATTTTCCTTCAGCCCAGGGAACTCTGAGACATCTTTCAACCCCAGAGTCAAAAGATCAGTGTAGCAGCAGCAGCTGCAGGGGAGGAGCCTTTCCACTTCCACTGCTGCATAACAGAGAGAAGACGCCCACCCCAGGAAAAGACACTCAGGGTTTGGACATCATGGCCAAGGTTCCTGAGAGCACTTTGTCTCAATATTGATGTAAATAAGACCGTGCATGCAGTACCTCCTCCCCCACCCCGTTTAGTAGCAGGATGAACGCATGAGCTGGTTGCCCTCTGAAGATGTCAGGAAGGGGAAAGAGTTGTTGCAAGAGCAAAAATCTTCTCCTAGAAGATTGCACCAACTCAGAGACCACCCAGACCTATTGAGGGATGGGGAGGGCAGCAGCTGGATTCTCCAATCGGACTGAGATCCATATCTGAGGTTATGAATATTATCCAGCTGCTTGTGCTCCTAAATACAGATTCCACTGAAATATTAACCTGTTCATTTCTCCCTAATGGGCACATCTATAGCCTTTAGATTCCAGTACTTCACTCTGAGATTTTCTCTCTGTCTTCTCTTGTCTCAGATGTCTCTGGCAGCATGAAGTTTGAATGCTGTTTCTGAGGCTTATCCACCACACCATAAGTTGTGTGAGGTATAACAGACATATTAGTGTAGCTCAGCAGCTAACTCTGAGATAAGCAACACAGACATTCTTTCTAGTGACTCCTTTTTCTTACCCACCTCGCCAGTATGGACTAATCCTTTCACCTCCCACTTTCTCTCACCCCTGTTGTATCTAACTAGCAATGACAAATTCCAGAGCATGCAGAACTGGAATTAATCTGAATATAACAGGAGATTATCGACTCCCTCCACTGTTGCTCTACATGAATAAAACTGCAAGTGAGTCTGTCAGTGGAATTGTTGTAAAATAGGGGTGTGAAGTGAAGGTATGTGAGACTCTGCTGAACACTCAAGAAATGTGTTTGGTTTTCTGTTAAATACATTTTCCAACAAAGTACATTCATTGCAGGGGAGCTACTTTAAAATGTGAATTAAACCATTAGAAGCGCAAAGGAACATAACGTCTCTTACTGCAGGCTTCGCTGATGCAATAAGCTGAAGGGACCCAAAAATTGGATGATCCTGTGTCAAACACCACTGTGAATTTCTGAGGTGGGGTGCCAACACTTACCACCCCATAGTACTGGGCCTGGGGGAAAAATATACTCAGTCAGTTTAGCACTATATCAATGCAAACTATCCTTGAAGAAAAGACAGACAAAGGTACAATGTAAAATATCCTCAGTGTTTCCAATCCAATTATTTGACTTTTAATTAAATGCTACCTCTACCAAGCTACCTCTTTCCGGTCCCATGAGTGGCCATGTAAGGCAGATTTCAGGATGTGGCATAGCTTTTAAGCACTTCAAGAGCAAGAAGTCAATCCTGGAGTTTTTCCATTGGCTAAAATGGAAGCAAAATCAGTCCCCAAACTCTTACAAATGATAGGCAAAATCCTATAGTAAATTCCAGCAAAACTCCTGTTGAAGGAAACAGGAAGGTCTGGGAGCTTCATCCTAGTAAGAAATGCAAGATCTAGCCCTACTGATTTTAGAAAGCTCTGAATATTAACTCAACTGGCAATGCACCTATCACCTCACTGGGGCACCCAGCTGTATATTTTTGTTTGAATGTATTCTAGTCAGTAGTAATTAGTCAGTTAAAACAAGATGATCAAATTCAGTCTCCGCTTAAGACTCCACCTGATGCACCACGCAAAACCTATCAGAGGAATATAGAAAATACAGAAGGCTCTTTTCTATAAAAGGCAGATGGAGATAATCTGTGAACATGTGAACTCTGAAGGAGCTTATCAGCTTTCAGGCTCCAAGTGCTTAGTGCCCATATCTGCCTATGGAATAGCACTGCAGCATTAGGAGACCTATTTTTAGGAATAGGCATTTCTGGCATCCGATGTAGATAGAAAAGCCTCTCCGGTGCCAAAATATTCTGTATTGATGCAAATATTTGAATGTTTATGATGAATGTATTAGTTGCTATTAATGTGCTCAGCACTGATTGGAACGTGGTCTGTGCCCCAGGAACTTACCTTCTACATTAGACAAGTCAGTAAAAACAGCAGCATGAGTTATGTGTAAAAGAGCACCTGGATGAGCACATGCCTCCACTAAGTTGCAGCTTGATTTTATTTATTACTGTAACCCTTGTCCTCCGCCATTATTGTTTATCGCCTTATTGCATCATCTGTAAAATTAGATTGTAAGCTCTTGAGAGCAGGGACCTTATCTTTGTATCCATTTCTGTACAGCACCTAGCGCATTAATAATAATAAATAATATGGTTAAATGGAAAAACCTGCAACATTTTGAGATTAATTAACTAGTGTGTTATTTGTGGGAAGCATGTTATTGCCTGTATGTTTAAAACTGAAAATCCCTTTGGGACATGATCCATAACTTTCTCTAGATACAGTGACAAGCACTCAATCAGAGCTAAGCAGGCCCTTCCAACTACATCACTCAGTGAGCAGATTAAGATTTAAGAATTTTTTCTATAGTAAACTAAAGTTAGGGTGCGTTGTGGTGAATTTTATCTAAATTGTCCCCTAGGCTTCTGTTCTTTTAACTTCACCCTGAGGATCACCATTTCCAATTCACTAGCTTTCCCCTCATCAGAACAGGTGGAAATGGGATCCTACTTTATCCTAACTGGGTCATAGTATTATTTATTTATTATATGCTACAAAACGAAAAGTGTGCCCATCCCAGGCCCCCTTGTGGTCCCTTGCTACTAGATACAGATATATCATTATGCAAAGCTGGAGAGGCAGAGGGATCATAATTCATAAGCAGGGAAGCTTTGTTTAAATTAAGTAGTCCCTCCACTTACTAGTGAAATAGTAAGGATATAAATCATTCTACTAGCAAATGTATTTCTAGTATTCGTATCTTCACAAAATGCTCATCAGTTAAGACCCAGGAAGCAAAACCAGAAATGCTATTGTTTAGGGGTTTTTAATTTTATTGGTGGGTGGAAGAGTGCATGGGATCCCACCCACTATATGAAATTCATTGTAGGGCAGTGGCCTGTTCAGAGCCAGCGCTAGGCATAAGCAGACTAAGCAATTGCTTAGGGCCCCAGCAGCTCAACGGGGCCCCCTGTTCGCTTATTATGTGTTGGGGGGGGGGGAAAATATTCCTACCGAAGACTCCCAATGGGTTAGCACCACCTCTGGGCCCCCTGTTCACTTATTATGTGTTGGGGGGAGGGCAAAAATATTCCTGCCTAAAACTCCCAGTGGGTTAGCACCACCTCTGGGTTAGCTGGATTATAGACAGAATCTGCTCAGCTGTGCTCATAGTCAAATTGCCAGTAGTGGGGGGAGTTTGGAATGGTCAACTCATGCATTTGCCACTTTGAGAAAAACTAAATAATTGATCATTTCCATTTTTTAAACTGTAAGATGAGACAAAAAGATTGAGCAATTGACAGGGTGGCCTCAGTTCTGCCCATCCCCCTTAGGCCCAGGCACGGCTTTCCTCAAGGCTACCCCCACTTCTACCTCCCCTCAGGCCAGGACAGGGCCCTGCTCAGGGACACACCTCTTGCTATCTCCCCCCAGGGCAGGGCTCACCTCAGGACTACTCTGGTCACTACCTACACTTCCCTCTGGCTAGAGTGCAAGTGTTGCTGACTGGTTCTAAGCAGAGCTGGTCAAAACAGCACTAAAAGGTTTCACAGACATTTTTTGACTCGTTATTGGTTTTATTGACCAGCTCAACTGCTAGTTTAAAAAAACCAACAAAATCTTCTCAACAAAAATTTTCAGGATGTTTTCTGTAAAAATTCGAACAGTCAACAAAAATGTTTTCAGAAATTCTACATTTGGAAAATTCTGGCCAGCTTTAGTTCTAAAGGGAGTTGTTTTTAACCCTTCATGCTCTTCTTCCATGCTCACCTCTGGGGCCTTTCTCCTTGTAGCCCCCCCCCCCCCCCGCCCCCATCTTGGAACCCCCTCTCATTGATCCAATCTGCCATGCTTCTACCTTCTTGCATACAAACACTATCTCCTCCAAGAAGCCTGTATAACCTAGCCCTGTCCTTTTGATAAATGTTAACAAAATAACCAATCAATTAGAAAACGAAACAAAACTCTAAACCAAGAAGCATGGTGTTCACAAGCTCAAATCACTTGTGTGATATAATATCCCATCGAACGTAGTCCCCCAAATCTAAGATCTGTTTAGATGGGAAATTCTTCAGGGCTAAGGCAGGCCTGACATTTTTATCTCCGAAGTGCCTCTTGCACTTTGGGCACAATAAATAATAATAGCAAAAACTCCATTCATATTACCTACATGTCTTTATTAACACAGATTTTTACAAGAATTTATTTGTGACCTAACGTGTTCAAACAAGATGACATTTTGGTTTATTGTGTAACATGTCAGATTTCTGATGGATGTTGCTGGGCCTCCCACATAGATGTGAGCCCCAGTGAAGTCAATAGGGGTTCGTGTGACTCATTGCAGGGTCATAGTTTCTACACTAGAGGGAAATTCTAACTAGGTCCCATGTCTATCCTAATTTTACTTATGTTACTTGATCAGTCTTTTGCAAACTGGCAAGCTCATTTATAAGGATGCAAAGAATCTAGTTTAAACAGATACACAATTAATCTCAACTTGCAAAACTTTTTACAAGAGAATAGAACTAGTGTGCTGAACAAAACCTGCCTTCAGTACCATAAATAACCCTTTACATTCTATTACACAAGAACATACTCACATTCATGTAGTCATATAGCCTTTCTGAAGCAGCTGGTAGAAAAATATCTGAAGGGAAGCAATGCAGATATCTCCGAGCAAAAATGTCAGGCTGATGATTTTTCAAAAATTCCTCCAGTTCTCCCTTTTCCCGAAGTTGCCTCTTGGTGGATTTAAATCGAACTAAAGGGATCCTAAGCAAACAAAATAAATACAAACCATTTTAACTGGACTTCCTTTCTGTATCACTCAAATGCCAATGTTTTTTTTTAAAATAGCTTTTGCAGAAACACACAAAGATCATTCCAGGAAATCAGCGGAGAACAAAATGCACTATAAGGACCATTCTGTGATATCTGAAATGCTTTCTTACCTTTCTATAGCTAAGATGAATGGAATATACACTAGAGCCACTAATAGGACCCTCATGGTTTCAGGTGGGTGGGAATCTATATGACATTCATACACTTAGTACTGTCTTTTATACTTCATTGGACAACACAGGGCTGTTAGCCAGGTCAATCAATTCCAGGTCGTCAGTGGTTTGGCAGAACCCTCATTAATGTGTTCGAGGACAAACCATTGGTTTATGTAAATATTGACATCCCCTGAAGATATTAAAGCGCATTGAGCAAGGGCATGGTCTATATGAAAAGATACGTTAACATTATATATATAGGCAAAATTCAGCCCGTTATGGGAGAGCAAGAGAGAGAAAGCAAAACACAAAGCAACCTAAGGAATTTTCTGGCTATCTCACTGTACAAAGTAGCGTAGATGACAGGTATTTCTAAAAAAAAGGAGGACTTGTGGCACCTTAGAGACTAACAAATTTATTTGAGCATAAGCTTTCGTGAGCTACAGCTCACTTCATCGGATGCATTCAGTGGATCACTGAATGCATCCGATGAAGTGAGCTGTAGCTCACGAAAGCTTATGCTCAAATAAATTGGTTAGTCTCTAAGGTGCCACAAGTCCTCCTTTTCTTTTTGCGAATACAGAGTAACAAGGCTGCTACTCTGAAACCAGGTATTTCGAAGGTGACTAAGATAGTTAGGTAGGATTTAATATCCAATAGCTGAGGTTTTTATATGGCGCTTGCTTCAAGAGGATCTAACACCTATGTGTCCGAGTGTGTTGTCACAAGTCACACACACACCCCCAAAAACTGAAGATAAATGCCCTTGCTAAAACTAAGCTACATGTGCTGTTTATGTGAAAGCTGTATTTCAAATAAATAAATGGACTGTCATCCAAAAAAAGTCATCCGTCAAACAAGATGGTGGCATGCAAAGTAATGCACGAAATAGCCTAGGATTTTTTCCCTCTCACACATTGTCAAGGCAGATTTTAATGGAGATTTTGCTGTGGTTTCAACAAGACATCTGTAATTTTTTCTTTTGAGTATCCTGAAGATAGAAGCCCCCATCCATGCCCGAGGCCTACGGATAGACCAAACAAGGAAAATGTAAAATCTCGTAATAAGGGGACTCTGCTTCATTAGACTGCTAAAGATCCTAGCAGATGCCTACTGAGCATGCTCAGAAGTGATGTTTCAATTGCTTATGACTTGTTTTATTTTGAATCTTTCCTCCACAAAGAATGTAGGAAAGTGCATACTCTTTAGGGTGAACCACACTAAGGTGCACTTCCAAATATGAGCCATTTTTGCTATATCTTGTTCAAAAGAATGTGGTTAGAAAGTGGGGGAAATGTGTTTTTCCACACTTTCCTAGCATTCAAAACGAGCTAAAGAACAGGTTGATATCAGCATGAAGGTGAATTTACACTAAATAAATAATTCACCTTTGGACAGACATAAGAAATTAAATCACAAAGAAAAGACAGTTACCTTTTCCGTAACTGGTGTTCTTCGAGATGTGTTGTTCATGTCTATTCCACAATAGGTGTGCGTGCTTGCCACATGCACTAGTGCTGGAAATTTTTCCCCTAGCAGCACCCGTAGCGGGGGAGCGCCCCCCACAACCCTTGGAGTGGCGCCTGCCTGGCATGGTATAAGGGGAGCTGCGCACTCCCCCCACCCTCTGTTCCTTCTTGACAGACAACTCCGACAGAAGGGAAGGAGGGAAGGATGTGCAATAGACATGAGCAACACATCTCGAAGAACACCAGTTACGGAAAAGGTAACTGTATTTTCTTCTTCGAGTGATTGCTCATGTGTATTCCACAGTAGGTGATTCCAAGCTATATCTGTTGGAGGTGGGTAGGAGTTCACAAGTTCCAAGGATGGAGTACCGCCCTGCCGAACCCGGCATCATCCCTGGCCTGGGAGATGATCGCATAATGCGAGCTGAATGTGTGAACCGAAGACCATGTGGTGGCCCTACAAATGTCCTGGATGGGGACGTGGGCCACGAAGGCAGCTGACGAGGCCTGCACCCGAGTCGAGTGTGCCCTCACAATGGGTGGCAGGGGGACACCCGCCAGCTCATAACAGGAGCAGATGCACGAAGTGATCCAATTGGAAAGCCACTGAGTGGAAATCGGCTGGCACCTCGCACGCTCAGCCGAGGTGATGAACAGTTGCAAGGACTTTCTGAACAGCCTGGTCCGCTCGAGGTAGAAAGCCAAAGCCCACCACACATCAAGCATGTGGAAGTGGTGCTCCTCACTGGACCCTTGAGGTTTGGGGCAGAGGACCAGTAGAAAAATGTCCTGACCCATGTGGTAGGCAGAGACCACCTTCGGGAGGAACGCGGGGTGTGGGTAGAGCTGGACCTTGTCCTTATAAAAGACCGTGTATGGCGGCTCGGAAGTCAGGGCCCTGAGCTTCAAGACTCACCTGTCTGATGTGATTGCAAACAGGAAGGCCACCTTCCATGAGAGGTGAGACCAGAACCACGTGGCCAGTGGTTCAAATGGGGGCCCTGTGAGATGAGCCAACACCAGGTTTAGGTCCCACTGCGGGACCGGGGCTCTAGAATATGGAAAAAGACGGTCCAAACCCTTAAGGAACTGGCCAGTCACAGCATAGGAAAATACCGTATGCCCTTGCACCAGCAGATAGAAGGCCGATATGGCTGCCAGGTGCACTTTGACTGACGAGGGCGCCAGGCTCTGGACCCTCAGGTGGAGGAGGTAATCCAGGATAAGCTGGATAGGGGCGGCCACAGGGGAGACACCCTGGTCCGCCGCCCACCTAGAAAACCAGGACCACTTCGCCAAATAAGCACGGCGAGTGGAGGGCCATCTACTTTTGAGGAGGATGCACTGAACCTGTTCTGAACACATCCTTTCCTCTCCACCTAATCACTGAACAGGCACGCCGTAAGGTGAAGAGCCGCTAGGTTGGGATGGAGGAGGCGACCCTGGTCTGGAGAGAGCAGGTCCGGGCAGAGCAGCAACGGCCACGGCAGAGCTACTGCCAGGCCTGTGAGGGTCCTGTACCAATGCTGCCTGGGCCACGCTGGGGCAATCAGGAGGACCCGGGCCTCGTCCATCTTTATCTTCTCCAGGACCCTGCTGATTAGAGGGAACGGGGGAAAGGCATAGAGAAGCCAGCTGAACCAGGACAGGATAAAGGCATCGGAGATAGCGCCCCTCCCCAGGCCCCCCAGGAGCAGAACCGGGGGCATCGCTGGTTCTGCTGAGTTGCGAATAGGTCCACCTGGGGAGTTCCACACCTTCGGAAGAGCCGGTGGGCCACTTCTTGTGGAGGGACCACTCATGTTGCGAGGAAAAGTCCCTGCTTAAGTGATCCGCCCTCTTGTTCTGGGTGCCCGGTAGGTGGATGGCCTTCAGGTGGATGTCGTGGGCTATACAGAAGTCCCATAGCCTGAGGGCTTCATGGCAGAGGGCAGATGATGGGGCCCCGCCTTGCCTGTTGATATAGAACATCGAGGCCATGTTATCCATGAGGACCCTGACTACCTTGCCCTCCAGGTGAGAGCGGAAGGCCATACATGTCAGCTGCACTGCACTGAGCTCCTTGATGTTTATATGTAGGGTCAGGTCTTGAGCTAACCACAGGCCTTGGGTCTGAAAGTTCCCCACATGGGCCCCCTAACCCAGGTCCGACGCATCGGACACCAGCTCCAATGACAGGGCCCTGTCCCTGAATGGGACTCCTTAGAGCATGTTGTTTGGGGCGGACCACCACCATAGGGAGGTGATCACAGAGTCTGGCATGGGGAGGACCTTGTCCATCCTGTCCATGGCCTGGGAGAACTTTGAGACCAACCAGAGCTGGAGAGGCCTCATCCTGGGTCTGGCGTGACGGACCACGTACATGCACGCCGACATGTGACCCAAGAGCTGCAGGCAAACCCTGGTTGTTGTCACCAGGAACCTTGTGACCAAGTCGATGAGACCTTTCAGGGTCCCGAATCTGTCTGGCGGGAGAAAGGCCCTGGCCGACGCTGCGTCCAGGAGCGCCCCGATAAACTCTGTGCATTGGAGCAGGATTAACGTGGACTTGGTGTTGTTTACCAACAGGCCCAAGGTGGTGCACGTGGACAGAAGGAGCACCACGTGACCCTCACCTGCGACCGGGAGGTGCCCCTGACAAGCCAATCATCCAGATAGGGAAATATCTGGAACCCCCCTGGTCTGAGGTAGGCTGCTACCACCGACATGCATTTTGTAAACACCCTGGGGGCAGTGGACAGACCAAATGGGACGACCGTGAATTGGTAATGATTCTGTCCCACCACAAAATGGAGGAAGCGCCTGTGCCCCTCGAATATGTGGATGTGGAAGTATGCGTCCTGTAGATGGAGGGCAGCATACCAGTCCCCGGGATCCAGGCAGGGTATGATGGAGGCCAGCGAAACCATGCTGAACTTGAGTTTCACCATGTACTGGTTCAGACCTCGCACGTCCAGGACGGGCCTGAACCCCTCTTTGGCCTTCAGGAGGAGGAAATAACAGGAGTAATACCCCTGGCCCATGAACTCCTCGGGCACTGCCTCTATCACTCCTAGTCCTAGGAGCAGCCCTACCTCCTGCTCGAGCTCGGGGTGGTTTGGCGGGGAGGAAGTAAACTGGAGGGTGTAACCCCGGGAGATGGTGTTGAGGACCCATCAGTCCAAGGTTAGCCGCGACCATTCCGGGAGGAAAGCACACAACCGGTTAGAGAAGGGAAGCTTTACTGGGGGTGGATCCCTGATGAGGACTGGTGGCGTGCCCCCAAGCATCCTGTCAAAAGCGCCTTTTCCCTGCCTGCTTGCCCTTGGAGGACCCAGGCTGGGGGGAAGGCCAAGACTGCCTCTAAGGGCGTCTCTTATAGTCCCACTGCTTCTTATGGGCAGCCTCATACTTCAGGAAGGCAGCTGGGCGGGAGTCTGCTGCAGCTTGAACTTAGGTTTTGCCAGAGCTGGGACATAGAGGCTCAGAGTCTGTAGGGTCGTGTGGGAGTCTTTCATGCCATGCAGCCTTGTATCTGTTTCCGCCACAGATAGAGCTTTCCCGTCAAATGGGAGATCTTGCATGGAAGACTGCACCTCGCTGGACAGCCCAGAGAGCAGGAGCCATGACACCCGTCTCATGGACACCGCGGAGGCCATGGATTGTGCGGCCATGTCCTCGGCATCCGAGGCTGCCTGCAGGGATGCCCTAGCGGCCGCTTCCCCTTCCTCCACTAGCGCCTTGAACTCCTTCCTATTGTGCTCCTGGAGGGAGTCCTCAAACTTGGGCAGGGAGCCCCACAGATTGAATTTGTACCGGCCCAGGAGAGCCTGATGGTTTGCAACTCATAACTGGAAGCTCGAAGATGAATACATTTTCCTTCTGAAAGAGTCCAGTCTCTGAGAGTCTTTGTTCTTTGGGGTTGGGGCTGGCTGACCCTGCCGTTCCCTGTGGTTGACCGACTTGACCACCAGGGAGTTGGGAGCCGGGTGGGTATACAAGTACTCATGCCCCTTAGTGGGTACAAAGAACTTGCGTTCCGCCTTCTTAGAGATGGAGGCCAAAGAAGCTGGTGTTTGCCACGGGGCATTTGAAATCTTAGCCACCCCTTCATGGAGGGGCAAGGCCACCCTACCTGGTGCCAACAGGGACAGCATGTTAAACAGGGAGTCTGAGGGCTCCTCCATCTCCTCTCCTCTTTAAGAGTTCTTGATGGGCCCTGAAATCCTCCTGCGGGGGACCCTTCTACACACACAGATTTTGAACTCATTTAACTATGTTGGTTTAGAAATAGATATAGTTACACTGGTGCAGCCCCTAGCATGGATGCAGTTATATGCTTTACATTTAAGTAAAGTGACCAGAATAAACTCTGCCAGTGTCAAGGTGTTTATGTCAGTAAACCTGCATCCACACTAGAGTTTTCACCAGTGTGACCACTTGTTAACAAATATAATTGAATCAGTAGAAAAATTGTGTATAGACCAGACCTATGGATGTAACTTTGAGAGACAGATGGTAAAGAGAACACTCCCCTGTGTGTTCAAAGAACAATTCCATGAGTATTGTCCATATTACATTTAGGCCTGATGCAATGTCCATTGTATTCAATGTGAATCCTTCCACTGATTTCAAGGGGTGTTGGATTAGGCTTTTAACATGCCATGAATCTATCTGCCCGTCTATCTAGGTTTGGCCCTGCTCACCACGGAACCTGTCAAGTATTTCAAATTAGAATAAAAGATAGTCTCTCTCTCTCTCTCTTCCACCCCATTCCATAGGAAAAATAGCTTGATTAGTTTAGTTGTAGGTGTATAGACTTTCTCCAGGTAAAGCTAAGTTGAAGAGATGGGTTTGGTATTTATTTTTGAACTCAGCGGGGTCTGTGGTGATTTTTCTCTCATGTGTGAGTGTGCGCTATAGTCTTGGTCCAGCTCCCATGAAGTTCCTTCTCCTGCACTCACAGGCACTAGTTGTGGACATTCTCGCATTCCAGTGGGAGGTAGTTACTGTGGGAGGTCAGTCACAGAGAAAGAAGTCATTTCTCAGACAGCTAAATCCAATAATAACCATGAGTCTGATAATTTTCCTCACTGATCTATATTTCTCATTGTACATTAAGAATTAACCTTTTCCGGATAGTTCCTTTGCTCTTCTCAAATAACTAAAGTCAAATGCCAGCACCACCTTCTGTAGTGTACAGTAATAAAAATATATTCTCATTGGATCTTATTGCTTTTTTAATAAACCCAGAGAAATAACTGAGAATGAAGTCCTGATTTCTTATTTGTGAAAGGGAGTTTTCCCACCCAATTCAATCGAACCAGTTGTAGGCACTAACTGCTAAGAGCAGCAGCACCAGATGCATGATAACATACAGTACGGTTAAATTTTTTTCTCAATATTTTTATGGGACAGACACACCTGATTATACAAAAACAAAGAACCCAACAGAACCATAACTGACAATGAGCTCAGTCCTGTAATGAGGTCCGAGGGGGTGGACCCCTGTAATATGGTAGAGCCCCACCGAAATATCAGGGCCAGTAAGACTAACTGTCAAGGTATGAAAAGTGACTTCAATTAGGTATAACTATGTTGGGCATTTCCTGACTGGCTGAGTAGTTGTTAACTTGCCTCTCACCCTCAGCTTCTCCACTCAATCATTAGCTGCATAGAAATGCCCTTCCTCATTATCATTACTGCTTAAATGAATCAGGGCTTTTTATTATATTTCTAATGTCCCCTCAAAAGCCCATTCTTCTATTGTTGAGTTGCTTTTTTTTTTTCCAAATACTCTGATTTCACTAGCATGTTCCAAACAGACTTTAACTTTGCCAACAAAAGCACAAAATGCAGCAACAAAAGGTCATTCTGACTTTTTTTGATAAGCTATAGCAATGATTAAACTATAACCCAGAGTTTTCCCAATATATATTTAGTTAAAAACTAAAAGAAAAAAAATCTTCCTGAAATATGCTCTAGAAATATACAAACATATACTCTCATATACAAATGCCAAGCTGATAAGACAAAAAAGTAGAGAGATATTTTTTCTTTTCTCCATACTACACTAATAAAAGGACAATTACACTTCAAACAAACTATATTAATAACTAAAAAGTTATTACCTAGGTTTTTGTACCACACGGGTCACCACAGTATCTGAATCCCTTATATTACTATGGAAATACCTATATCATGGATGTGTTCTCTATCATAGCTCACACCACTAAAAAGTGATGTATGCCAGCTATACCAAAATATAGTCTTTTCTCTGTGTGTTTTGACAGACACAATCAGGTACATTTTGGAGGGTTTTGAAAGGCTCAAAGCTTTCATAAAAATTGGGGGGTTCATAAAACAGACTAAAATGCAAATGCTAGGCTGGGGTACATCAAAGTATTTCAGATTAAAGGGATTTCATAAAATCAAAGTATCTAAATTTTCCATGATAATTGCTTAGAAAGGGAGAGATTATGAAAGTACAGTGCTGACGTGCTATTTACACAGTTTCGCTGAAATACAGCACAGTATTGCATTATAAAAAAATGCAGCAACCACGTGAAGGTTCCTCAGTGGAAACTCCACTATTACTGTGGTACTGCCATATGTATGGTACATCACTTGCTTTGCCATTGTCCGGTGTCCTAATTCAAGACAATGTTTTCAATACTGATCCTTACAGCAAGCCAACAGACACTTGCAATAGCTCGCTTTGCCTTCAAGATCCTGATAACTCTGCCCATTCCTGCTCATCAGCCTGAATCTCATTTCAGGTCACCCTGATGCACTAGCATCCGCTCTGCTCTGCCAGTAAATCCAGCCTCAGCAGGCCACTTATCTGTCTCTCCCATCAGTGTCTTCAGGCCTTCTTTCATAGCACCCTTTCTGCATGGAACATGCCTCAAGACCTGGTCCCCCACATCACTGCCCTCTCCTCATTCAAATCCCTGCTACAGACCAACTTCTACTATGATACATGTACAACTAACTATGATGGATTGGCTGTAGGATAATTTGGAATTGCCAGTACAGTACATTTAAAAACAAACAGTATCAATGCAAATTTGTATGACCAGGATGTAGACATTTGCTCTGAGGCCACTTTAACTGTTTGCTCTTCCCCTTTTCCCTATCTTCTGTTTGTTCTGTCTTTCCTCACCACCGCCACTAAGTGTAACTGTTCAAGGCAGCGACCATGACTTCTTTTGTGTTTGTACAGCACCTAGCACATTGAAGGTGCTACTGGAAAGTAGTTGTACACACTTTAAAGAAAATAGCCTTCCTTGATCACAACTGATGCAGATAAAGAGTCAAACTCTGCCATTTGATGTGTGAACTAAAATCAAACCAAACATCCAAATCCATCTGTTGGAAATGCTCTTTCAAAAATCAAAGTTCTTCTGAACCTCTGATGTGAAGATTTGCAAGAGTGTTGTAGAAAGAATCACCCAAGAGGTCAAAGCATCTATTGAGCTGCTCTCTAAAGATTGGAAGTCCTCTACAAATGAATGGATGCTATGCACCAAAGTTTGCAGACTGAATATCTAAATTAGCAATAACAGTGAATGTACTACAGTAAAACCTGCCAAGAGCGACCACTCATTGGAGTTAGCAAAAGTGGTTGCTTGTAAGAGGTGGTCTCTCTTCAAAAGTTTGCATGGCAGAGAGTGATGGTTCTGGGGCCTCTGCAAGCAGTCGCTCATGACAGGTGATCTCTCTTCAGAGGTTTCAGAGTAACAGCCGTGTTAGTCTGTATTCGTAAAAAGAAAAAAGAAAAGGAGTACTTGTGGCACCTTAGAGACTAACCAGTTTATTTGAGCATGAGCTTTCGTGAGCTACAGCTCACTTCATCGGATGCATAGCATATCGTGGAAACTGCAGAAGACATTATATACACACAGAGACCATGAAACAAAACTTCCTCCCACCCCACTGTCCTGCTGCTAACAGCTTATCTAAAGTGATCATCAAGTGATCATCAAGGAAGGCCATTTCCAGCACAAATCAAGGTTTTCTCACTCTTCCCCCCCCCCACACACACACACAGACACACATACAAACTCACTCTCCTGCTGGTAATAGCCCATCCCTCTTTGAAACCTCTCTTTATAATGCGCATGATAATCAAGGTGGGTCATTTCCAGCACTAATCCAGGTTTTCTCACCCCCCCTCCCACACACACACCCCCCCTCCAAAAACCACACACACAAACTCACTCTCCTGCTGGCAATAGCTCATCTTACAATGTGCACAGCAATAATCCAAGTTTAACCAGAACGTCTTGGGGGGGGGGGGGGGGTTTGTAGGAAAAAAACAAGGGGAGATAGGCTACCTTGCATAATGACTTAGCCACTCCCAGTCTCTATTCAAGCCCAAATTAATAGTATCCAATTTGCAAATGAATTCCAATTCAGCAGTTTCACCTACAAGATCTCTATCAAGCATTCTTACAACTACAATACCCACCTGCGGAAGTGAAGAAACAGATTGATAGAGCCAGAAGAGTTCCCAGAAGTCACCTACTACAGGACAGGCCTAACAAAGAAAATAACAGAACGCCACTAGCCGTCACCTTCAGCCCCCAACTAAAACCCCTCCAACGCATTATTAAGGATCTACAACCTATCCTGAAGGATGACCCAACACTCTCACAAATCTTGGGAGAAAGGCCAGTCCTTGCCTACAGACAGCCCCCCAACCTGAAGCGAATACTCACCAACAACCACATACCACACAACAGAACCACTAACCCAGGAACCTATCCTTGCAACAAAGCCCGTTGCCAACTGTGCCCACATATCTATTCAGAGAACACCATCACAGGGCCTAACAACATCAGCCACACTATCAGAGGCTCGTTCACCTGCACATCCACCAATGTGATATATGCCATCATGTGCCAGCAATGCCCCTCTGCCATGTACATTGGTCAAACTGGACAGTCTCTACGTAAAAGAATAAATGGACACAAATCAGATGTTAAGAATTATAACATTCATAAACCAGTCAGAGAACACTTCAATCTCTCTGGTCACGCAATCACAGACATGAGGGTCGCTATCTTACAGCAAAAAAACTTCAAATCCAGACTCCAGCGAGAAACTGCTGAATTGGAATTCATTTGCAAATTGGATACTATTAATTTGGGCTTGAATAGAGACGGGGAGTGGCTAAGTCATTATGCAAGGTAGCCTATCTCCCCTTGTTTTTTTCCTACAAACCCCCCCCCCCCCCCCAAGACGTTCTGGTTAAACTTGGATTATTGCTGTGCACATTGTAAGATGAGCTATTGCCAGCAGGAGAGTGAGTTTGTGTGTGTGGTTTTTGGAGGGGGGGTGCGTGGGGGGGGGTGAGAAAACCTGGATTAGTGCTGGAAATGACCCACCTTGATTATCATGCGCATTATAAAGAGAGGTTTCAAAGAGGGATGGGCTATTACCAGCAGGAGAGTGAGTTTGTATGTGTGTCTGTGTGTGTGTGGGGGGGGGGGGAAGAGTGAGAAAACCTTGATTTGTGCTGGAAATGGCCTTCTTTGATGATCACTTGATGATCACTTTAGATAAGCTGTTAGCAGCAGGACAGTGGGGTGGGAGGAAGTTTTGTTTCATGGTCTCTGTGTGTATATAATGTCTTCTGCAGTTTCCACGATATGCTATGCATCCGATGAAGTGAGCTGTAGCTCATGAAAGCTCATGCTCAAATAAACTGGTTAGTCTCTAAGGTGCCACAAGTACTCCTTTTCTTTTTTCTCTTCAGAGGTGGTCTCTAAGGCAGGTTTTACTGCGTACAAATCCATAACTGGCTACATTTAAGCTCAGGATAGCTCAGTAGTTTGAGCATTGGCCTGCTAAACCCAGAGTTGTGAATTCAATCCTTGAGGGGGCCATTTAGGATTCTGGGGCAAAAATTGGGGATTGGTCCTGCTTTGAGCAGGGGGTTGTACTAGATGACCTCCTGAGGTCCCTTCCTACCCTGAGATTCTATGAAAACATTGCCATGGATTTAATGACAAAGTCTTTTGCCAGATGAAAGGGCAGCTAGACACTGGGGGTCAGTGGCAGGAGGTTAGAAGAATGGAGGCATGTTGTGATGGTGAATGTGTTGTATATGGGATTCAGGCAGTATAACCCAAATGCAATTCAGCAAAAAGACGGCACACAGCTAAAAGTCCCAGCAGCTCTAGTAAATACAGTTAAATTAAGAAAGTAAATACTGAGGCAGCTAAAGAGCACTTTGCCAAGTATTTATCTTAAATGTATGAGATAAGTATTGGGTGGCAGGTCACACTGTTCAAATGTGTATTTGGCACTTCACAAAGTAACTCCATAAAAGTTCCACTGGTCTGGAAAGTTAGCTGGGTCTTGACAGGTATTCTAAACAGGAATCAGACTCCATCTGACAGTCCCACTCAGTCTGCTACAAGATTAAATGTTTAGTTTAAATTAAGTTTAAAAATTCACTCTTCAGCGATGTTTACTTTCCTTAGCCAATCCCCAGCGCTGGTACCAGCCGCGCAGACAGTGTGGCTGTATCTACAGGGAGGCAGGGAACATTTGAGAAACTATTTTTGGTCAAGTGTAGTGCAATTTTAGAACTTTTACAGTCTTCACAGGGAAGATGGCCTCTTTTCTGTGTGTGAGAGAGACCTGTTCTCCGAAAGTCCTGCTGTCTGCACTTCCCATCACCAAGCACTCATTCGGTTATCAGCAACATTTCAGAGCTCTTGAGACTAATGACTGTTGCCATGTAAACTGCGTATTATAACGGGAAGAAGGAAATACCAGCAGGACAGTGCACAAAGTAGAAACCAGGGAGAGTTCCTGATGCTCCGGGTTCCACATGGTAGCAGTGATTTTCAGTGCAGACAGTTTCGGTATGGGCAACACGCTGAGAGCAATCATTGCCTTCATCCCTTCTGACGACTGTCAGAAATACCTCCTGGGAGACCTTGAAGAGATGCCAACTGATAGAACGGTGGATCTGAGCAGCAGGCAGCTGAGGAGATTTCCCTTGCATGTTTGTTCCTTCAGGGAGCTCGTCAAGCTGTACCTGAGTGACAATAACCTGCATCAGCTGCCCCCAGAGCTAGAACAGCTGCAGAACCTCCAGATCTTGGCGTTAGATTTCAACAACTTCAAAGCGCTGCCCCTGGTGGTGTGCACCCTGAAGCAGCTGTGCATCCTCTACCTGGGCAACAACAAGCTCTGCAACCTGCCCCAGGAGCTCAGCCTCCTGCAGAATCTCAAAACCTTGTGGCTTGAGTCCAACTGCCTGAGCTACCTGCCCGAGGTGGTGTGTGAGCTGAGCCTCCTCAAGACCCTGCACGCCGGCTCCAATGCGCTCTGCACGCTGCCCGCTGGGCTGCGGTGCCTGCAGGAGCTGCGCACCATCTGGCTCTCCGGCAACCTGCTGGCTGACTTCCCCCCGGTGCTGCTGCACATGCCCTTCCTGGAGGTGATCGACGTGGATCGCAACGCCATCAGGTCCTTCCCCAGCCTGGCTCACCTCCCCGGCCTCAAGCTGGTGATCTACGACCACAACCCCTGCAGGAATGCACCCAAGGTGGCCAAGGGGGTGCGCAGAGTGGGGAGGTGGGCGGAGGAGACCCCCGAGCCCAGGAAGCGCTCCGAGCTGGGCAGGGAGGAGGAGACTGATGACAAGGAACTGCCACTTCCCCCTGACAAGCAGCCCCAGCCCTGCTAAGGATCAGCCAGGCTGGTGCTGACTGGTGCTGCCATGGGCAGCTGGCAAATTGTCACCTGTGCCCTTCTCCTCTGGCTGCGCAGAATTTGTGCACCTCTGGCTGGTTACAGCAAAAATGCCTTTTAAATAGAGCGTTTCTTCACCTCCTGCTACCTCAGCTGTTAAATGCACACGATAGTGCCTAGACTGTTCTTCACAACAGTATTTTAGAGGCCTGTATGATCTCATTTAGTAGGTGTAGCTATTTAAATAGATGTGCCATCAAATTTCTCCCTCTTATCCCAAAAGCCTCCGAACTTAGGGCTAAAATCCAGCACTTCCTTTTGTAGGATGAGCAGGTGAAAAATACTGTATAAAGCCGACCCTTTGAAGTGACGGAACGGATTTGCATCTAGCAAAATCCATTTTATTCCAAATGCCGCCTAAGAAAGCATGACTGAGTGACTTTTTCCTTCCCCTGATCACGCTGTAGCACTGGCCGCCGTACCCCTTATGTAGCCTGTATCAAAAGAAGTGTTTCTCATGCAAATGATGAAAGGGATCTCAGCAGCTTGCCAAGACCCCCTCTTCTGCCTGGAAAGAGGGTGCAGCAAACATCATTTGACTGTCCCCAGCTAACACCTTAAATGACTAGACTAAGCCCGAGAGAGAATGAGGTTTTTATTTTCCTATGTGCCTTTGCCAGCACTTTATGCAGGGTCATTTCTCCATTCCATGGGGTGGGTTTTCACACCCGCAAAAGGAGTTGTTTTGTTTTGTCTTTTTAAAGGAAGATCTGATTGTAAAACTACAAAAATTGGCAGAGTGACTTACAGGTGTAATACCTAAATATGCCCCCAAACCTGCTAACACACCTATGCTTAACTACAGCTAGCCCCGGCCTTCAATGGGACTACTCCCCTGCTCATCTTTGCATAACTGAGGCCTGTACTTCTGCCACCACACGTGGAAATGTACTAAATTGCATGTTTTGCGCTAATGTGCCCCGGGTAACGACGACTGACTCAAAATGGGTTGAAGTTATGTCTACTAAGTTATACTTGCAGAGACTGTTCTTTTGATTTATAGTATTTTTTTTTATATTCAGCACCAAACTTGACAGGTTAATGGGGTTTCACAGCTACCCGTCTCTGTCATCTTAACAGCACAATACACAAAAATGACAGTTAATTTTCCATAAAAGGTTTGATTTAGTGACTGTTTAAAGTCATTTACATTCTTGAAAGAATATTTGGAAAGTAGAAAACCAGTTAGAGTCCTTGCTGTCTAATTAACGTAAAATCTGGATTTGGATCTGGCTAGTACCCACCTAGCATGCTTCCTATTTATTAAACTAATGAATTGGAGTTGTACTCAAGCGCCTTTAGCAGAGGGAAGCCGTACTGCTCTGGAATTAAATGGATTACTTTTCTCAAAGCCTTTGCCAAATCTTGTTCTGCCAAACTAACAATCATTTCTTTCGTGAAATAAAGGGAATAACATTTGGATTTTACATATGAAGATGCATGCCTGATTCTTGTTTCCACTAGAATTAATGTGACTCTTTCCTGTTTGGTCTAATGGGGGCAGCTTTCCTTTGCTACACATACGAAATCTTATTACTGGGCAAGAAACTGCAACTTGTTGTTTTGTACACCTGTGTAACAATAAAATAAGCCCAGGCGGTACTGACGGTCTACTATAGCTTTCTGTAACAGCCCTTTCACTAGCTGCCCTAGGAAGAGCTGTTGAAATATTTTATTCAGCCTTGGGCATCACTGCCCTTTTGACATAATTTAGATCAGTGGGGTCAAACGTGTGGCCCTTGAGGGTGACTGAAAATTATTTGTGACTTGAAAGAATGTTCCCTAAGCCATACCCCATAACTTTAAAAAAAAAAAAAAAGGAAGGATTTAAATCAGCCCTATCAAAAGGCTACATTTCTGCCTTCTCTTGCCACTCCCCTTTCAATTTTTGAACAATACAGGAATGCGACTGTGCCTCTCAGTCCTGCTGGTGACCCCTTGATGTTTGGCGCTGCGACTGATAGAGTTGGACATTAAGGCCGGGATTCACAAGAGCTATTTATAGGCTTTGGATCCTTAACTATGTTTATGACTCCCATCCTAAGTGACCACAATCACTGCATGTACAAATAGCTGCACTGGGGCTCTGGTGACATTGATTGTTACTGCGAACACTTACCAGTCACTGCCGGTGAAAGTCATGTCTGTATTTTGACCTTGATGTAACCTTTTGAAATGCTGTATTGTACATAGATTGGCGGATTTAATACAGACATCAGCAAATGGGACTTCAGATACTCATGTAAAGTTGTTAGAGCCACAACCCAGTCGTCCGTCACTTATTTTACTACCATCTTTTGATGTGCTGATAAATTCACACAGAGTGAACAAATCAGAAGACTGGACTCAAGCCAAGCTTTACAGCTTCAATAATTACATAAGGGAGTTCTATACTAAATGGTGAGCCATTTTTTCCCTATAAAAGTCCTTACAGGTAAGAAAGTGCAAGGCTGGTTGTAGGCAGTAACAATGGCAACTCTATGAAGTTAATATTCAGTATACATATTAAAAAAAATTAATGGACATACACACAGTCTTGCACTTGAACATTTAGTTTCACTTCACTATTTTTCTCGGAGTAGAATAAACCAAATTGATGCAGATTTCTAAACAGTGGGAAATCTAGATAATTTGTATTTATTTATATTATAGTAGCAGCTGGAAGCCCCAAGCAGGGTAGGCTGAAATCGTATAGGCTACAATAAAGGTGGGTCTGAGAGATTTGAAGAGAGTAGTAGCCTCTTGGATCAATTCAGTTTCATATGGAAGAGAGAAGGCGGCAGCATCCTGCTCAGACAGATATACAAAAGAAACCAGCATCAGGCCCTAATTTGAATTAAATAGAGATTCCTTCATCATTGCTAGTTTCCAGATATATCTGAGAGAGACAAGTCTGAGGATGTGATGCTCCATCTTAAGCTAGCTGGCTGGGATTCTATTTTGAGTGTTGGTAGCCTGCAGCTCGGCAGTGAAAATGAAGGTGGCCAGAGGACCGTGTGTGTTACCTTTCGGTACCAGACTTACATTTTTATCTCATGGCTAGACGCTTAAAACAGAGTGAAAATTGAGCAGACATTACAGATAAAGCGGGTCAACTATTATAGAAATATCTGAGTTTTTAAATGTCACACGCATTATTTTTCTTTCTAGCTGTAATGGATAATGCACTACCAGATCTTAGCCCTGTGTCACTACTGCAAGACTGACTATTCGCCATGTAACTGTGCAGGATCACATCACCTATGGGGGAACAAATATTTATTTAGTAAGCTGTGGTAAGAGCTGCAGTGTTTGAAAGATCAGACAGCTCGCAGTGGAGCTGGAGTAAGGGGCAGAGTACAAATGCAACCGTCAGAAGTGCATGATAAATGTCATTACCACATGAATGTCATCACATAGAGTGTACTTACAGATACATTGTTTTCAAATATTGTAACAGATAGTAAGTAACACAGTTCAGTCTATTTAAACAATTCTAAGATTTTTGCTGTTGATCTATCACATCTTTCCAGAGGATGTTGTGTTAGAACTCCAGTGCAATAAATACATATCAGAAGATTTGTAAATTTCAGCTAAACACTGCTCTATCTTAAACACCTGTCCCTGAAATGGATGAGACAACGCACAAGTCTCTGGGCAGGATTATTTTGAACTGGTTCCAAGGTGTCCTTTTCTAGACAACGTCGACATTTCTGTCTTGTAGTTGGCAAGAATAACTTTTTCGGGCCAAATGTAACCGTGTGATGAAGAGCGCCACCTCAGAGTTTTGATCATGAATAACCTTCATAACAAGGAAAATTACAAAACCAGGAACTAGCAACTTGAAACGAAAAAAATAAAACCACTTCTATGAAAGTGTTCAACAACAATGGCCATGGGAGGGAGGGTCTCTGACATTGCTTCTAGGAAGGTGAAGAGGGCCCAGGGGGATGTACAGAGATATCCTTGACAGGAGGCCTAAACATAACAAATAGTTCCACTTATTTGTGATGCTAATTCCTCCTGTTCCCAGATTACAGCAGCTTCTGAGCAAACCATTCCCCACCTCCTCCCTGGGCCAACAGGAAGGCTCCCTTCCGCACTTAGGTAGCAGCAGCTCCTTTTTAAAGGTCACTGCTCTAGTTACTGCAGTGGCTCTCAAACTTTTGTACTGGTGACCCCTTTCACACAGCAAGCCTCTGAGTGCGACCCCCCCCCTTATAAATTAAAAACACTTTTTTATATATTTAACACCATTATAAATGCTGGAGACAAAGCAGGGTTTGGGATGGGGGCTGACAGCTCACGACCCCCCCCATGTAATAACCTTGCGACCCCCGAGGGGTCCCAACCCCCAGTCTGAGAACCCCTGAGTTACTGTAATCCAGTGCCTGAGTTCGGAACTACTAACCAAGTTATCAACCAATAAGGCCCCTGTATTGCACAATTTCCTTAGGCCCCTTCCCTTGCTGTACAAAACACACTTTCAATTTTCCATTTGTCTAGGACACACGTTTGTGAAGAAAACCCTGAAGACAGAACTGAGAGCAACCACTACAATATTGCCCTTCCTGCATCTAGAACCTGGCCCACAGTCTTGAGACTGGATCAACGGTGCCAATTCAGGGAGACTTTAGTACTACTAAAAGTGCCCATAAATGATTGAGTCTACTTCCTGTCCTAACAAATCATTCTCTTAACTAAAGTATTTAGTTCTCTCTATGACAAAGACAAAAGAAAAAATGGGTACTTACCTGTACAGAAACTGTTGTTCTTCAAGATGTGTTGTGCACAAATACCTTCCACTGTGAGTGTACGCATGCCCAGTGCATTCAAGTTGGAGACTTTTGCCAGCAGTACAATGAGTTGGTGCACATGCCCCTGCTGTCTGGTGAGGGCATAAAAGGGGCTACTGCCTCCCTCTCTGTTCCTTCGCACCACGATACGTAATGTCTGAAGTACCGGGAAGGTGGGAGAGTCCTGGAACATATTTACACAACTTATCGTGAAGAACAACAGTTACTGTACAGGTAACCATTTTCTCTCCTTCAAGTGATTGTGCATTCCACTGTAGGTGACTCGTCAGCAGTTCCTTTACAGGCGGAGGGATTTTGGATTATCTGAACAGAGACTAATACCAATTTGCCAAAGTTTGGTGTGTCACAAGCAAGGATGTGAAACCCATAAAAACCCATGTTTTTCCAAAATTAAAATGAAACGTTGAACTTCAGTTTCCCTAGCCAGAATATATATAGATATCAGTTGAACAAAATGTTTTATTGATACAATAGAACCCTGTATCTATCAATCCGATCTAATTGGGACCAAGGCCAGACTGGATAATCAAAAATTCGGATAATCTGGGGTTCTCACTGTCAACCCCAGTTCAGTTAATACAGAGCACCAAATAATGGAGGCTCGGATAAACAGGGTTCTACCGTATATGTTTTTATTTTTTCCACAAAATGTAAAACTAAAGATTCTCTATAAAAATGTATATTATGTGTTTTTCCATAGCAAACTGATTTACAGGATCCCTGGTCATGAGATGGCTATGATACCCTGCACCCCATATTCACCATAGTGATATGATTATGATATTATGATGCATCTTGTACAAAATATGTCATGTGAAGTATCAATGGAAAAGTTATGGGTTGCTGAATATGAATTATCCTATATGTATGAATGTATGACTTTTATATCTGGAGTTAAGAATATTGACTATACATCTATATTTCAAATGTGCTTGTTCCTGGGTAACTCCTACAAGTTAGTTTACATCTAATCTAGCCAGAGTCTATTCAAGGTAATGGCCCTTGAGCAAAAACAACAGGCCATGGGAAAAGCTTAGCCTCACCTGATGAGCTTTCCTGTTGGCACTTCAGCCAATGTATAAATAATGGCTGCTATGACTCATCAAAGCATGCAAGGGCAGGTGACCAGATCATGTGATATTGGACTCCATCTTGTGCCTGTATTTGTCCACTAACCGTGCTGGGGACTTTGCTTGGGACAATGAAGTTCCCTCCACTTGGAAGAAGCCATAAGAGGGGGAAGTACCACCACCAGTTGGCCTCACTCCCCTTACATCTAAAAACCTGGAAACACCATAGGAACAAAGACTGAACTGGGGAAGAGGGTCCCAGGCAGGACAGTAGAAAGCCCTGCCTGTGTATGGAAGATGGGTGGACTGTTTGTACCATTAGGGTGAGACACTGCTTGATTCAAATCCTGTCTAGTTTATAGAATTTCGATTGCAATTTTGTTTATTTCTTAGGTAACCAACTTTGATGTGTATGCTACTACTTATCACTTAAAATCTTTCTGTAGTTAATAAATTTGTTTTATATTTTTTACGTAAAACAGTGTGTTTTGCTAGAAGTGCTTGGGGAATCTGCTCAGGAACAAAAACTGGCACATTGTCCTCTGGTACATTGAGGGGCAGACTGGATAATAAACTTACATGGGTCAGGCTTTTAACTAGGGCAAGCTCTGGGGTCCTAGGCTGTGAAGCGGGGCTGGCTGGAGCCTCTCTATTGTTAGTGCATTAGTGGCTGAGGAGAAGCATTAATGTAACTGAAGCGGGGTGTGTCCCTGCCTGTGTAAATGTTTGTATGAGTGCAGGTCTGGGAGCAGTCTGCAGGTGGTCACAGCTTCACAGTGTGAGAGGGGGTCCAGATTGGTATGCCAGAGGGCACAGCAGTACCCCAGTTCCAGGTTGTATCCCCGGAAAGTCCGTCGCAATGGCACAGAGTGGAAAAGGTACACACAGACAGCCATGTCGCTGCCTTGAGTACACCATCTACTGGAACTTTGCTCAGAAAAGCTAATGAAGTGTACAGCCCTGTGGAGCAGTTATTCTCAGTGTAGGAGAGACTTTAGCAAGATTGTAGCAGATTTTAATGCAGTCAAAAATCCAGTGTGAGATTTGCTGAAAGGACACTGATTGACCCTTAGTTCTGCCAGTATAGGCTACATAAAGCCTGGGGGAAGTTCTGAAGGCTCCAGTGCAGTTCAAGTAGAATGCCAGAGCCCTACGAACAGCCCAAGTATAAAAAATGTTCTCAGCTTTAGATTAATGGGGTTTTGGGAAAAACACCAACAGATTAAATGCTTGGTTTTGATAGAAAGTTGACTCTAACCCTAACCCTAGACAAACTTAGGATGTGGCCTAAGGGAAACCTTATCCTTATGGAAGACTGCAAAAGGAAGGTCAGCTAGAGCCTTATGTTCTAAAACTCTCCTTGCAGAAGTGATTGTCACAAAAAACTCTCGTTGTCTTAGACAAAGAATTAAGTTATAGCCATAGGGTCAAAAAGGGGGCCATCTATGAATTTGGAGAGGACCAGATTTAAATCCCTTACACATACAGGGGCAGACACACGATGGTAAACATTGATTAGGACTTTCAAAAAAATAGAGAAATGAGCAGATAAGAGAAAATAGAAAATTCGTCTATTGGCAGATGTAGCATAAAAAAAACCCAGCTGAACTCACAGAACTAACTGAAATGCCTAACGATTTCAAGTGTAAAATATAGTCCAGCATGTGTAATCTGCACGTGATGATTTGAGAAACGCTGGGAGTGCAACTAAATCAGAAATCTCTTCTACTTCACTGTGTACATGGCTCTAGAGGACTCTTTTCTGCTGCTTACCAAGATAGTCTGAACTTCTCGGGAGCACGATTTTTTTTGCAAATATTCAACCAGAGACCATCCATGCCATAGAGCGGAGAGCCTTCAGGTTGGGATGCAGAGACTTTCCTTGATTTTGATACTTAAGATCTTTGACCAGCAATAAAATTATGGGCGACTGGAGGGAAAACTGATAGAGGTCCATGAACCGGTTCAGTCTCAGCCACACCAGTGCAGTAAGGATTAATCGTGATTGGCCTTCTTTCAGCTTCTTGAGCTCCCTCACAATTAGAAGAGTTGAAGAAATGAATATAGAAGATGACTGGACAATGGAAGAAGGAAGGCATCTGTGATGGAATGTGGGCTGCAGCCCTAGAGTAAAATCTCATGCACTTGTTCAGGTTGATTGTGATCAAGTCCAAAACTAGGTACCCCCAGCGATGGAAAAATCTGGAGAACATCCTTCCTAATTGCTCAATCCTGTTGGTCTATGACAGGGATCGGCAACCTATGGCACATGGGCCACCAGGGTAAGCCCCCCGGCAGGCCGGGCCGGTTTATCTGTCACATCAACAGGTTCGGCCGATGGCAGCTCCCACTGGCCCCAGTTCACTGTTTGAGGCCAATGGGGGCTGCAGGAAGGGGCGGCCAGCAAATCCCTTGGCCTGCACCGCTTCCCCCATTGTCCTGGAGCGGCAAACTGCAGCCAGTGGGAGCCACGATTGGCCAAACCTGCAGACACGGCAGGTAAACAAACCGGCCCGGCCTGCCAGGGGACTTACCCTGGCGGGCCATGTGCCAAAGGTTGCCGATCCCTGGTCTATGAAAACCCCGCCGAGGATATCCACTTCCGTATTTCTCACTCCTGGAAGGTGAAAGACCTTCTGGAAACTTTGGGACAAATGCACAAATTACATAGGATGACAGATTCCTGGCACAGTTGAGGTGATCTTGCACCTCCCTCTTTGTTCAGGTAAAACATGGTAATGTTGGTGTCTGTAAGAACTTGTAACATCCGGTTCTCGATGGTGGGCAAAATACCTCACAGGCCAGACTAAGAGCTCTGAGCTCCAATGTATGTGCAGTGAAACTTCCTGGAGTGACCAAAGAGCTTGTGTCAGGAGTTGGCAGAGATGGACTCCCCAACCTCTGGTTGATGCATCTGTTACAGAGTCATAATTCTAGGGACAAAAATGGAACTCCTCTGTACAGAGGAGGAGGGATGCAAACACCTGGGGATGCAACCACCAATTGAGAAATGGAAGCACTCGTTCAGGTACTCAAATTTGCATTTCCAGAGGGTGCCTGGAAGGATCATACACTGAACAGAGCCAAGCCTGCGTCAGCAAAGGTGAAGCCTGGAGTTAGGTAGTATGTGCACGAGGTCATATGACCCAGGAGCTGGACGCAGGCAGACATGCACTGTTGTCATTGGGATGGACTTTTGGAAAGAAATGCTATAGGTTGATACCTCACCATCGGAAGATAAGCCATGGCTGTTCTGGCATCATGGTCTGCTCCTATGAAAGTTATGCACTATGTTGGTTACAAGTGTGATTTCTCCAAATTTAATTTCAGGCCTAGATGGGAAAACAGTGGTCTGATTACTAGAATGCTATTTTGGATCTGGTTGCTTGATGATATCGTCCAGGTAAGAAAACAGGAGCAGAGGTTGCTACCATGCTTCTATGCTACCACTGCCATGCACTTTGTGAAGACCCTCAGCTGATGACAGACCAAAGGGAAGCACCGGGTACTGGTAATGGTTGGTGCCTACTACAAATCTCTGTGGCAGGGATGTATCCCCACATGGAAGTATGCATCATGTAAACTGAGGGCAGCAACCAATCTTCCAGGAAGCAATAATGGAAGCGAGAGTGACCATCTTGCACTTGACTTCCTTGAAGAAGTGGTTCAGCTTTCTTAAATCTAGAAGGGGATGGCGGCTACCAGATTTCTTTGGGCCAGGAAGTACCAGGAAGAGAAGCCTGCTCCTTCTACTCTATGTTGGTAAGGAACTACTTCTATCACCCCCAGTTCTACAGGAGACCATAGTTCTTGAAGTAACGTGGTATAATGAGAGGGGTCCCTGTCTGACAAGGAAGGTGGGGTGGGAAAGGTGGAGGGGGGGGAAAAGAGAGATGAATTAGATAACGTATCCCTCCTTTACTGTGCTGAATGTCCAATGTGATGTTTTCCCAAACATAGAAAGAGAGACAGGCCTGATCTGAAAGGAGATGCCATCAGTATGCTATCCTCAACTGAAAAGTCAAAATGATTGCTTCGAGGTTGCAGTACTCTGGTGAGAGGGACCTGCTGCAGCTGAAGATGGCTTAGTGATGTCAAGGCAATCCTGACCTTCTCTTAGGAGCATACTGAGACCTCTGATGGAAGGAAGATCTGGAGTAATTTTGTGATCTAAACGGTTTCCTTTTCGCAACTGGAGTATACACCCCTAATTAATGAATTATTGCACAAGAGTCTGTGTGTCCATATAGCATAGTCTGTTTTGGCAGAAAACAATTTAGACTACTTAAATGGTAAATCTTGTATTGTATCGTGCAGCAACTTTGAAATGCCAGAAGACTGCAGCGACCACAGAAAGCGAGGCGCTATCAATAGCATCTATTGCTGCCGGAAGGGATGTATGTGCCGTAAGATGACCCGCAGAAACCAAAACTAGAAACTGGTCTTTATATTCTTCTAGCAACTTATCAGCAACATTAAGATTTATTTTGACAAGAGCCTGATTGTGATAATTGGTGGCTCTCATTTGAAGTGTGGCAGTGGAACAAACCTTATGACCATATAAATCCAATCTCAAATTTCTTATCCTTGGGAGTGGCCTTAATTTGGGATTGATGAGATTGCTTATTAGTAGCTGTGACCACTAAGGAGTCAGGAACTGGAAGGGTAATGAAATAGCCAAAATCTTGTTGAGGGACTCAATATCGTCTGCCTGCTTGTTTAGCTGTAAGAGGTATAGAGGGGACTGCCAGAGTTTTCATTGGCTCTAGTAAGTTCTCATTGATAGGAAGGGCAATGCTTCCTGGAGGAGGAGACTGGACAATACCTGAAAGACTGTGCAGATTCTCTGCCTGCACCCCTATGGAAGTAGCCTCCCTCTTCTTGAGGTCCTGGAAAACTCAAATCATAGAGTGGGGTGTCAGCTCTGGATTAACTGCTTTGTTTCATGAAGATGAAGAAATAGAGGGGAAGGGACTGTCTAGTGTTTTCTCCAACAATTCTCCCTCCTCCATGGGATCCACCACAGCAGGTTGATGTATGGTAGCAGGACGCTGAGAAGACTCATACTAAGAAAGCAGGAGAACTTCCTCCTAGAAAGTGAACGAGACAGAGATCTAGAGTCTCTTGGACAGCCCAAGACCAGTATGGCCATGGAAGATATGGTACAGACTGTCATCCAGGGCAGGGGACCCCAAGCTGGAGTGTCTCTGTAGGGAAACCAATCCTGGTATTTAGGACTGGTAGTGGAAGACCTGTAGGGTGATCTGAAAGAAGTCCAAAGATGAAACAGAAGCCACTTCAGAATAGGAACAGTTCTCATTGGGGTTCTAGGTGGTCTGGGTATCAGAGACACACGAGACTCCAAATGTCAATTAATTGATTGGTGCCAGCATAACCACAGAACACACTTATGGTGCTAGGTGCACTGACAGCACTGGGAGCATTGTTGAAGTCAGATGCCACAATGTGTTGACAGCGGAGCAAACACTGGGTTGGCTGCAGCAAATGAGTGTCCGGTAAGGAAAGACAAAGAAGCCCCTTGCCACAAAAAGGCACCTCAGGTAAATGGATTGGCACAGATGGTGCCAGTGGAGCTAAAGCACACTGAATCAACCCAGGGGAAGAAGGACCCAGGATGGGTGAAAACACTGGTCTCAATGGTCCCGATGGAGATGGAATCAATGGTGCTGCCTCAGAAAGGACTGGTGAGCACCTCAATTTGTGAGGTCTCAAACTGGAGGACTTACCAGAAAGTTTTCTGGGAGAAAACCAAAACTTACAGGTTTCGTTAGTTAGAATATTTGGAACATTTCAAAGCTGACACAGAAGACAACACATGCTAGATTTAGCGTTCCCTCTGTCGCAGCTGGGGCCCAGCTCAGGTGCAAGTCACATTGCCTCTTTCATAAAGTGAATCTTAAGACGACGGTTTTTTAGTCCTGGTGGGGAAGGAGGTACAAATAGAGCATCTGTCCCTCACCAAAAGGGATCAAATTATTCTTGTGCCTATCCCTGACAGAGAAAACAGCCAAGCATGTGGCACATTGTTTAAAACCCAAGGACTTTTTCCATAATAAAATCCCTCCAGGAACCTGCTAAACTTCAATAAATACTAACTATACCTATATACACTAAAGCTATGGAATGCTGGCTAACAGAAGCAAATGCTATATGAAGCTCCCACTGTCTCCACAGGCAGTAAGAAGGAACTGACAGAGGCAGCAAATATGTCCCTTTTATGCCCTGGCCTGAGAGTTAAAGAGCAGGGGCACATGCACCACCTAGTGGTACTGCTGGCAAAAGTGTCTGATTTAGTGCACGGTCACAAATACACCTGTCTCTAGTGTAATATGTATGCACACAATCACTTGAAGGAGAATAAGATTTCTTTTGTGTAAGCACTGTTTACATATACACAACATTGCATTTGCAACTCAGTTAGCTTCAGATTCTCCCTAATGCCAAGAGCGAAGAACCTCTTCCCACCACTACTTCCAACAGTGCCAATATTTAAACTAAGATGAAGTTTTAGTCTGAACACATTATATGTAATGAATGTTTAGATAAATGCAGAATGACCCAAGTTACATACACCAATACTAGTGCCAGCCACGATTAACCATATATGTATTCTTAACCATCATCTCATTTTAACTCAAGCAGTGTCAGACCTTGATCTAGCAGAAGTAAACTACTTGCAAACTGTCACCTACCAAACAGGATATATAAGAGTGTGAGCTGGAACTCAGGCAAAGAATTGCCTGTAATTAAAGCAAAGTCTTTGTGGGCAAGCAGAAACATTGCTTATTGTATCTAGAAGCAGTTCTCATTCTGTTGCTTATCAATTGAAAAAGACACAGCAAAGGAAATTTAGACAAGCCCTGCTTTACATGGGGGCATAATTCACATTTGTTATCCGATCATAGAAGGAAATGGAATGAGAAGTGGGAGAAATGTTGTGTGCTAGTGCTCTCATTTAGAATAGGATTTCAATGTACACAACAGCACGTATCTAAAGGTGGTAATGTTCTAAAATTCTAGTGTAAAGAAAACATATTGTCTAACACATACTGAACTCTTTAGAATGCGTAAAAGGCAGCATGATTTGTCTCCACTGAAATCATGATAAATGTGCTGTCATTACATATTTAAATCCTAGTCTAGACAAGGCCAATGAGGGAACCAGATAGAGTAGCTTTTAGACTAGCAGCCGTGTTAGTCTGTATCCCCAAAAAGAAAAGGAGGACCTGTGGCACCTTAGAGACTAACCAATTTATTTGAGCATAAGCTTTTGTGAGCTACAGCTCACTTCATCGGATGCAGCATTACTTGAGTTATTTAAATTTGGGAGTGGGGGAACATGGCAAAATACAGCCAAGTATGGAGGGTTTTACCACTCAAAATGAAAGACATACCTCTTATGTCTGTGGTGTTCAGGGGGTCGTTAAGTGCACGACTAACGGCAAAAACAGTTAATGTATCTTAGGAGAAAGAATACGAAAAAGTTATTCAGAAATCCCACCTTTCAATCATAGAACAACAGAGTTGGAAGGGACCTCTGGAGGCCATCTAGTCCAATCCCCTTCCCAGAGCAGGACCAATCCCAACTAAATCATCCCAGCCAGGGCTTTGTCAAGCCTGACCTTAAAAACTTCTAAGGAAGGGGATTCCACCACCTCCCTAGGTAACGCATTCCAGTGTTTCACCACCCTCCTAGTGAAAAAGTTTTTCCTAATATCCAACCTAAACCTCCCCCACTGCAACTTGAGACCATTACTCCTTGTCCTGTCATCTGCTATCACTGAGAATAGTCTAGATCCATCCTCTTTGGATCCACCTTTCAGGTAGTTAAAAGCAGCTGTCAAATCCCCCCTCATTCTTCTCTTCCGTAGACTAAACAATCCCAGTTCCTTCAGCCTCTCCTCATAACTCATGTGTTCCAGTCCCCTAATCATTTTTGTTGCCCTTCGCTGGACTCTCTCCAATTTCTCCACATCCTTCTTGTAGTGTGGGGCCCAAAACTGGACACAGTACTCCAGATGAGGCCTCACCAATGTCGAATAGAGGGGAACGATCACGTCCCTCGATCTGCTGGCAATGCCCCTACTTATACACCCCAAAATGCCATTGGCCTTCTTGGCAACAAGGGCACACTGTTGACTCATACCCAGCTTCTCGTCCACTGTCACCCCTAGGTCCTTCTCTGCAGAACTGCTGCCTAGCCATTCGGTCCCTAGTCTGTAGCGGTGCATTGGATTCTTCCGTCCTAAGTGCAGGACTCTGCACTTGTCCTTGTTGAACCTCATCAGATTTCTTTTGGCCCAATCCTCCAATTTGTCTAGGTCCCTCTGTATCCTATCCCTACCCTCCATCGTATCTACCACTCCTCCCAGTTTAGTGTCATCTGCAAACTTGCTGAGGGTGCAATCCACACCATCCTCCAGATCATTAATGAAGATATTGAACAAAACCGGCCCAAGGACCGACCCTTGGGGCACTCCGCTAGATACCGGCTGCCAACTAGACATGGAGCCATTGATCACTACCCATTGAGCCCGACAATCTAGCCAACTTTCTACCCACCTTGTAGTGCATCCATCCAGCCCATACTACTTTAACTTGCTGACAAGAATACCGTGGGAGACCGTGTCAAAAGCTTTGCTAAAGTCGAGGAATAACACGTCCACTGCTTTCCCTTCATCCACAGAACCAGTTATATCATAGAAGGCAATTAGATTAGTCAGGCATGACTTTCCGTTGGTGAATCCATGCTGACTGTTCCTGATCACTTTCCTCTCCTCTAAGTGCTTCAGAATTGATTCCTTGAGGACCTGCTCCATGATTTTTCCGGGGACTGAGGTGAGGCTGACTGGCCTGTAGTTCCCAGGATCCTCCTCCTTCCCTTTTTTAAAGATGGGCACTACATTAGCCTTTTTCCAGTCGTCTGGGACTTCCCCTGATCGCCATGAGTTTTCAAAGATAACGGCCAATGGCTCTGCAATCACATCCGCCAATTCCTTTAGCACTCTCGGATGCAACGCATCCTGCCCCGTGGACTTGTGCACATCCAGTTTTTCTAAATAGTCCCAAACCACTTCTTTCTTCACAGAGGACTGGCCACCTCCTCCCCATGCTGTGCTGCAGTAGTCTGGGAGCTGACCTTGTTTGTGAAGACAGAGGCAAAAAAAGCATTGAGTACATTAGCTTTTTCCACATCCTCCGTCACTAGGCTGCCTCCCTCATTTAGCAAGGGGCCCACACTTTCCTTGGCTTTCTTATTGCCAACATACCTGAAGAAACCCTTCTTGTTACTCTTAACATCCCTCGCTAGCTGCAACTCCAGGTGTGATTTAGCCTTCCTGATTCCATTCCTACATGCCCGAGCAATATTTATATACTCATCCCTGGTCATTTGTCCAATCTTCCACTTCTTGTAAGCCTCTTTTTTGTGTTTAAGATCAGCAAGGATTTCACTGTTAAGCCAAGCTGGTCGCCTGCCATATTTACTATTCTTTCTACACATCAGGATGGTTTGTCCCTGTAACCTCAGTAAGGATTCTTTAAAATACAGCCAGCTCTCCTGGACTCCTTTCCCCCTCATGTTATTCTCCCAGGGGATCTTGCCCATCAGTTCCTGAGGGAGTCAAAGTCTGCTTTTCTGAAGTCCAGGGTCTGTATTCTGCTGCTTTCCTTTCTTCCTTGTGTCAGGATCCTGAACTCGACCATCTCTTGGTCACTGCCTCCCAGGTTCCCATCCACTTTTGCTTCCCCTACTAATCCATTAACATCAGTCTGCTTTTGTCACATGAAGCTGTCTTAATAACTTTATCCATTCACTTGATTGGCTACATACAAATAATTTTAAAGATCACCCAAGACTGTAATCCTGTTCTCCCTTCCCCCAATGTTCAGTCATCCTAAAAATAATTATATTATGCACAATTATGAAAAAAGCAGCAGCTCTACTAAATTAAAATCTTTCAGTATAAAAATACGGATTTTATCCAAGAACCTCCCAATCGGAGGACAAATCTTGCTGCAACTTGTCATTGCATTTCCTTCCATGGCATATTGTAAATTTCAGTGCTAACCGAATGATAAAAAAAGCTTAACAGCAATAGATTTTCTTCAACATCCAAGTTAAACCCAGTCTTTTTTAATTGCCAAAAAAACGCACTGCGTAGCCAGTGCCCGTTATAAAGCAAAACCCACGGCTGGAAATACACAGCCTGCAAAGCGTATATTGAGTTAGTGGGCACCAAAATATCATTTTCAAGCTAAAGTAGTAATGTAAATCTTCCACTGTGAGAGGACAGTCATTTGTATCCACTTCCTTGGTCACAATATTAAATATTTCTCAGCTCCGGATGCTGAGAAAGTCCATTGCAATTCTCTCGATATATCAAGATCACACTCACTCATTCTTTATCAAGAAAAAAAACTCTCAGATATGAATTTGAAACTTTATTTCAGGGATCTATTGAGGGAACTAGGAAAGGAACAAAAAGAATATAGATGTTTCATACAACCCATGTTTTATTTGAATGTAAAATGCCTTTTTTAAAGCACAAAAACAAAATAAGTTAAATCTGCAGGAAAATGTAATAATGACATGCCAGTAATGAATACACTCTTTCTGTTCCATAACCTCTCAGGGGTTTTTTTTTGTTTGTTTAAGTACTTGGTGAGATCTGGTCCACACATCCTTATGGGTTGAACAGTTAACATGGGCGATGGTCTGGTACACGTTTCCTGAAAGAAAAATCACATGATTTAGAGTGGTATCTTCCCCTTGAAGTCCAGCAGACATTTTTTAAAGTACCTTAAGTTTTTCACACTACTGTAAAGTCAATGCCAATTATTTCCATAAGTATGGAACATATGAGCTGCCCATCTGGATGTGTCCCCAGTCCCTCAAATCCAGTATCTTGTCTCTGACAGTACTCAGCACCACATGCTTCCTGAGAAGGTGCAAGCAACCTAATGATAAACTGTTAGGGCTAATCTGTCCAGTAAGCGTCTTCTCTTAATAATTACTCAGTTGAGACCTAAAGCATTAGATTTTATACACCTTCTAAAACTTTAAGTAATAATTTTACTAATGTAACTGGATATGTTATGTACATAAAAAAATTTCAACTTTTTAAATCTTTCCCAGCTGATGGCTAATTTAAAATTCATTAGGGTGCATAAGTTGTTCAAATTTTCCCCTCCAAGATGCGTTATTCATATTTATCAACAACATTCATGTTGCCCATTCACCTAACTTTGGAAATTTCCTCTGAAGTTTCTCAGAATCCTCTGTGGACTTGGCTAACAATTGCAAATTGTGTTATCTGCACATTTTGCCACCTCCCTGTTCATTCCCTTTTCCACATCAACACACAGCAGTTCTAGTAGAAACTTGTGGCACTCCACTGTTAACTTTTCCCATGACAATTCGCTAACATTTTCTAACGTCTGTTTTTACAAAGTTAAAATTAAGGCTGAAATTCACCAATATGGTGAGGGCTTACATAAGCCCTTTGTGTCACCAAAACCGTTTAGGTAACACCAAATTAGTTTTGCAAGGCTGTTGCCACAGGGATGAATTTTACTGGTAAGGAACAATGAGGGATTCTTCATTAGCAATCATTTTATTTCCAATAAATTCCTCAGTGCAGGACTTGATTTAACCAGGGAAAAACTATCTTTTGCCACAAATTATATGAAGTGACTCTTCAAGGTGGCGTACAAAATTATAGAATATTTTCAGGTACACAGATGTCAACATGCTCTAAGTTACAGCCTCTGAATCATCCAAAGAATGATGTTACTTACTTTACAGTAACTGTAGTTTTTAGAGAGGTATCATCCACTTGGATTCTACTCTTGGTTTGCATGTGCCCCAAGAGTGGAATCCATGCGGGCAATGACATGAAGAAATGTGGGTTATACATTAAGATCGGTAGATGAACTTTACTCCTAGTACACCAATCAGCAACCGAAGTAGACAAAATAATAGTAAACAGACAGCCACAAGCAGTAACAGATTCCATTTCAGATAAATTTTGGGCATCCAGCTACAATTTTAGCTTTTAGGGTTTCTTAACAACGGAGAGAATCAAAAACTGCCTTCCCCATTTTTCTCCATAAACAGATTTCTCCAGTGAACTCAGAGTTTAGTTCTACACGCTCTGATCAAACTCTGCGTCACAACTATGGATTTTCATTGACTAGATGGTGCTTGAACATACTCTAATTTAAACATCACAATGACTTTGGAGAGTCAAATGTTTTTGCTATTGCAAACTAATTGTGAGAAATGTTAGAGTAGAAACGAAAAATAGCTTTATCGGAAAAAAAGAAAATATTTAGCTTGAAAAGAAGGGTTATTTCTAATGGTATAACTAGAACACCAAACTTAGATTCAGAGTTTAGGATACCTTGGTGCTGCTTTAATAATGTCATCCACACGAAGAATCATTTCTGCTGCTTCAGCTGCACTCAGCAGAACTTGTCTCTTGACTTGGAAGCTTTCAGTTATTCCCAGTGTTACCATGTCTCCAATGACACCATCCTTCATATCTTTAAAAAGAAAGATACTTTGCCAGAAGGGGTTTTTTTTGGTTTGTTTGTTTTTTAAAAGGAAAAGCTTGCTAATAACCTGCATTATGCACAAAGCTATCTAAATCAAGTACAGATAAAAACATTACATCTCAACCATGTATTATCCATATGTCAGATTCTACAGAAAAACTAATTTAGAAATTATATATTTTAAAGAAAAGGGTCAATACTTATTACCTTTTCCCCTCCACCTGTAAAGCCAGGTGCTTTAATGACTATGAGTCCAACTATGCAGGGCTAAAAGGGAGATAATGTAAAATATCTCCACAAATGACCTAAAATAGATTTTCTACATATAGAAATGTCAACTCCAAAATTCACCATCTTGGGATGTTCCTGGGCTAGAAGAGTGTGTTAGGTTCCCTTGGGAAGCTGTGAATATCCCCTTTCCAACAGTATCAATCTTCCATTATGAAATGCCCTACAAAGCTGCAATATGGTGGTCTTAAATTCATGATATATTAAGTACATACAAGCTGTTATTGAGGGCTTGTGTATTTGAACAGTTAGTTTGTGACAAGCTGGGGTGTAAGCCTACCTCACAACACTAGACTGCCACATGCTAACTGTCTATGGGACCCGTCACACAAAGTTATACAGTGCGCTTTGATCTGCCCCTGTTTCAAAGTGGACATCCACACTGAACCAATTATCCCAAATTCAAGCCAATAAAACTTGCATCACATCATCATGAGTACCACGTTTTCTTGCTATGCATGTGTATATATTTGATATGCAAACACAGGCATGAGGATATTAATATGTTTAATTTTCAGGATATATTTATAACTTTTTTGCACTATTAACTAAGAACTTGAAAATAACATTTACATATTATAGAATAGGTGTAGTCTTCTATATTTGAACTTAAAGTAGTAAGTTATTTACTATAACCATCCTTTCTATTACAACCATGCCAAAGTGGAGCTTTTCAGCCTTATGTTACTTATCACTTTGTTTCAAATTCTTCATCTATTTACTCTCACTTCCTAATGCTGCTACTCAATCTTGATTGAATCATAGCATTAACACTCACTGATGTGATACTTATACTTTAACCAGGAAGGTAAAAAAATAGGTTATAGCCATACAGCCATCTCTATTCCAAATGATCAATACAAACCATGAACTGGTCTCCTAGCATAATAACCTCAGAGGACCGAGACAATTACATGTTAAGACAGTACAGGAAAAAGCTAGTACTTTCATTCATCATATGAAACCATGATTCATGTCCATCCAATTGGACATCTATTGATACAAATAGGTGTGACTATTTTTCATGCTAGGGTGTTAAGATTATACTTTAAATCCTAATTATTTTGTTTGTGATGCAGTAAACTCTTACCTTGACTTTATCAAAAAGTCAAGTTTGCGCCCAGTAAGTCACAACAATGCAAAGGCACACATTCCACACCATAAAAAAAGGACAAAAAATTCAACACAATTCACATGCTATCAAATTTCTCACCAAGTCCATAAGTTGTTTTCCCTTCACTGTGAGCAGCTCTGAGCTGAGACACTAAATCTGCACTGTCATAGCCAGCATTATCAGCTATAATGGTTGGGATCTAAAAGAATAAATATACATGACAACAGATCAGAGGATGCAAATAAAGCAAGTAAAAAACAACAAAATAACCATACTGCAACAACTCTATACAAACTTAAGGTTGCTTATTTACTCTTCAGTTACAAAAACAGCTGTAAAAGAGAAAGGCATAGTCACAAAAAACATATATAAGCAGAAGTTCCCCAGTTGAGGTCATCAACAAATGTTTTTCATTAATTTATAGGTACACAAAATTATACTATGACCACTTGAAACAAAATATTTATCTGCAATTAAAATGGTTTGCAGTGATTTCTTGTGATCTGTGCAAAATAATTCTCTACACTGAGAATACACATGCAAATTTGCAGGCCAAAAGGAGGTGTTTAGATTGGTTGAAAATATATAGCTTAGAAAAGGTCCAGAATGGCAACCTTAATGCTGAAACAGATAACAAGCAGCTCTTTAAAAAAAATCCTATTAATTTGTATTAAAGGTATATATTTCAGTAAGAAAGAAATTGGAAAAAATAGACCAAAACATTTATTATGAGAATACTATTCCCTCAGGCTTGAGACCTTTGTAAGCAGTAGTAGAGGGAATGCTAGCTACGATATTTTAGTAGGTTTTTCCTTCAATTTAACACATGAACACAAGAGTACATTTTCTCATTAATGATTTCAAACTGGTCTTGTGGCACTTGTTCCATTTTAACAATGTAATCTTGCTGATGAGCATTTTTCAACAAAACATTCTTTTACTCAACGCATGTCAGTCTAAGTGATGCTAGAGCAAACTGTGTAGGGTCATTAAAGAGACAGTATTCTCTAAATTAAACATTACTTGACTTTCTGAAAAAAGTTTTCCCTAGTTTAAAATGTTGCTACTGGAAGTCAGGCTTTCCCAACTCTGTGCTCCAGCACAAGCAAAGTTAGCATTTAATGTGTATTGTATTCACTTTTCTGTGGTGGTGTCTCATTTTTCACGAGATGAAGCAAATATTTTCTAAGATTTTATATAGGGAAGTTCAGACAGTGCTGGAGAATTTTTTCTATTAAAGCATTACTGTAATCTCCCTGAACCAGCCACCTAAATCAGCTGGAACCAATGTGTGCTGCCCGTTCTACTGCTCTCTTCTGCCTTTAGCCTTAGGGTATATGCCTACACAGCTAAAGAAAAACTCACAACTGGCCCATGCCAGCTGATTCCAGCTTGTGGGGTTTGGGCTGCAAGGCTGTTTCATTTCTGTGTAGACTTCCAGGCTCAAGTCCCAGAGCCTGGGCTCCAAACCGAGCGTGGGCGGGGGCAGAAGGAGGGGAGTAGGAATGCATGAGGAT
Source organism: Natator depressus (assembly GCF_965152275.1). Classification (NCBI taxonomy): domain Eukaryota; kingdom Metazoa; phylum Chordata; order Testudines; family Cheloniidae; genus Natator; species Natator depressus. The sequence continues at coordinate 283,158,229 of NC_134234.1, forward strand.
GGAGTACAGTGCATGTGCTGGCCAAACAGACACTGCTACCAAAGTTCTCCAATTGGCAGCACAGGGATGCAAGTGCACCTATAGTGGAGCACCCTTAGGGACACTATTTGAAGAAGAACATTAACTTACCATTCTCAAGGCCTTCGCAAAAGACTCCATTGCAACCGATTCTTTGCCTGGTGTTCTATTGGCAACCTCTGTGACAGCATTAGCCATCAGCATCTCTGAGCAACCTGTATATTAAAAGAATGTAAGTACCTTACAACCTGCCTTGACTGACAACAAGAAAAGGTTATACATAGTGTTGAAAAGAAAATGTAAAAGAGAACTTTAATATTCACCTCCACCATAAACAGTTCTAGTATCTTTCACAGTTTGGGCAAGGACACACAGAGCATCATGCAAAGATCTTTCGGCTTCATCTATAATCTGCTGTGTTGCTCCACGCAGTACTATGGTGCAAGCTTCACCTAAGGTCAAAAATAGCAAAACCGAAGAGCTAAGAACATAGCCAACAGAACATCAACAAAATTTTGACAGAATGAAAAGCAAAAGACAGTCCCAAAAGCATTTATGCTAGTTTTACTGACATCACCATGGACAAGTTTAAACTATTAGAAAAAAAATGCAACAGTTGGCATTTCACAGTACAAATGAAAATTTCTAACGAACTTTCGTTAACCATGCCATTTTCATCCATGTCCTACTATAGAATTTGCTGTATTTCTTTGCAAATTAAATAGTTAACTTAGAAGCATCAAATATCAAGCAATAACTTAATAAACTACATATAGATCCGAAGTATTGGCACTTTCTGGTTAATGAAAGTTACTGAAATCTATTCTAGAAGATTCCTGCTAACAGGTTGCCACTTGCCTCACCACTGTTTCATTTACCAAAAAGGGGTGTGGCGAGGGGACGCAAAGTCTTAGGTCCCAATTTTGCAAACACTTATGAACGTACATAACACAATACAGTAAAATTAAACCTATGGACATATAAGGACAAGAGCCTTAGTGTTGGCCAAGCTTTTAAGACAAAATGTTACCTGTCACAAGGTGCATCTAAAGTATCTATTCTAATGACAACCATTTAATGAACAAGTTAAATATAACGGTTAGTGATTAATAGGGCCCTACCGAATTCACATGCCATTTTGGTCAACTTCAGTCATAGGATTTTTAAAATTGTAAATTTCATGATTTCAAATATTTAAATCTGAAATTTCCCAGTGTAACTGTAGGAATACTGACCCAAAGGGGGATTGCAAGGTTATTGTAGAGGGATTGCGGTATTGCCACCTTTACTTCTACATTCCTGCTGGCAGCAGCGCTCACTTCAGAGTTGGGCAGCCAGAGAGCAGCAGCAGCTGCTGGCTGGGAGCCTAGCTCTGAAGACAATACCACTGCCAGCAGCAGCACAGAAGGAAGGATGGCCTGGTATGGTATTGCCACCCTTACTTCTGCATGGTTGCCTTCAGAACTGGGTCCTTGGCCAGCAGCTGCTACTTGCCGGCCACCCAGCTCTGAAACCAACAGCACAGAGTAAGGGTGGCATAGTATGGTATTGCCACCTTACTTCCGCACTGCTCCTGGCAGGGCTCTGCCTTCAGAGCTGGATGTCTGGCCAGCAGCCAGCACTCTCTAGCCACCCACCTCTGAAGGCAGCACAGAGGTAAGGGTGGTAATACCGAGACCCCCCTGCAACTTAATTTGGGGTCAGGACCTCCCATTTGAGAAATGTCGGTTTCCCCTATGAAATCTGTATAGTACAGGGTGAAAGCACACCAGAGACCAGATTTCACAGTCCGCGACGCGTTTTTCACGGCCGAGAATTTGGCAGGGCTCTAGTGATAAATGAATGAAATTATAATGGTTGGTTAATGGTAAAATACTTACCCATAGCTACACCAGAAAAATGAATGAGTTTATCTTCTCCAATCAGAACCTCTTCAATAAGCTTGCAACTTCCTAGTTTTACCAGCTCTGGGTGATCAAAGGTTGAGGCAATTTCACCACCTATGAATGTAAGTTCATATTAAACTACTTGTTTGGTTACAGTCTAGGTCAAGTCTTGGAAGATCTAAAGCTTCCTTTAGCTACTAACAACACTACACTAGTGTTTTCTAAAATTGGTGGCAGGACCGAACATCTCAGTTGATTCCCAGAGTCTCCACTTTCATGTTTTAAAAAAAAGCTAGACTTATTTTATGGTTGCAAAGTAAGTCTTTAAGGGGTGTGTATTTTCACTAAGGGAAAAAAAGGTGTGTGTGTGGGGGGTCTAACTGGAGTTACCTAACATGATGTAAAATCCTAGTGAAGACAAGGCAGTTTGTAGTTTTTACATACAAATTAGGTGGTCAAGTTAAAGACTAGGCTCCCCATAATTTCTAACTTGACTTACTAACTCACATGAAAGCTACAAACTCCCCTGTCTTCATTAGGATTTCACCTTGTTAGACAACTAGTCAGCCAGCTTGAGCTGAGAATACATCTTTTCGCTTTAGTAACAACAACGCCAAACTGTTAAACAACTGAAACCAATGCAAAGACGTTTGAGTTTACAGAGAGCCCTAAACAATACCTCCAAGGCTTGGACTGTTCCATCCTTTTCAATGGGTGCTAACTCAGATGTCAATGATGACAATTAATGTTGCTATTTGAAGCATTTCACTGCTCAACCCATGTAAGAAACGGTGACAAAGTTTCCGCCATTTCCCAAAGCATGTGGAGGGCACAGGAGTCGGGAAGATGTATACATTAAAACATAAAACTTTATCACTATATGGTAGGATGCAACTGGTTTCATTTTCCTGAAGTGGAGGCTCAGCTTTGAGGAGTTTGGGAAATTCAACAGTATATATTGTGAAACTCCAGATTCCTGGCATCAAAATATTAAGAACAGAGCCTAGAAGTATATGTTTGTTTCACCTCTGCAAAAGCACTTTGAGATCTGATGAAGACACAGCTGTATTACTTTAAAATTTTGAATTTAATCCAATTATTTGATTAAAGAGATTCAGCTCCTACATGAAAACCATATCCAGTACTCAACTATTTCTTATTTCACTCTAATGTTTGACTACCATGAGTGTAGCTCCTTTTAGACTTTAGGGCTGCTGTTTTATAAAATGCTAAGCGAGTGATATAGAGCTACAGTATGATCACTACATACAAACCTATATGATCTTTAAACAATACAACCTTAAAAAAATCATACTTCTGTTGGGATATTTAATTTATTTTACATACTATTGTAACTAGAATACTTATACTTCCCCAAAACCAAACAATGCTATACCTAGCAAGGTTTATCTGCAGCAGGCCTATCCCATTTTTTTTTCCAGACTTTCTATATTGGTTACTTAGAGTACGAAACACATAATTCTGAAGATTTTTTTTTTAAATAGTTATTTACAGGTAACCTTTAAAATATAGTCTGATCCTATTTATCAGCATGCTATGATAATGTAGGGCTCATGAGCTGGTGCCAAATGACACCAGTAAGTTTAAATTTAAAGCAGAGTAAATTGAAGAGAGTTCAACTCAGTTTCCATCTCTTCCCTTTTGACAATAGTACTAACTGGGATGTAGACAGCTGTCCATTAGCAAAGTAACGTATTTTACAGAGGCCAAAAGCCATCAAGAACATAAGAATGGCCATTCTGGGTCAGAACGCTCCATCTACCTCGGTATCCTCTCTTCTGACAGTGGCCAGGTGCCAGATGCTTCAGAGGGAACAAACAGAACAGGGCAATTATTGAGTGATCCATCCCACTGTCCAGTCCCAGCTTCTGGCAATCAGAGGTTTAAGGACATCAAGAGCACAAGGTTTCATCCCTGATAAATAGTAATTACTTTTGGGTAGATTTTACCTTGAGAGAAAAATCCTTAAAGGTTTTTTTTATTTAACTCCCCCACACTCCTAAGTAAATTGTGTTCATATTACTCCACCACTTTTTAAATGAACTTCTTTTCTTAAAATGAAAAGTTAAAGGCAAGTTGTATCAACTATGGAATCATGCATTAACATTTAGCAGAAAATGAATTACTGATATGTCAACACCCAGGACATACTGCTATGATGCAGCATTCTTCTCTATACCTGTAACAAGAGCCAGACGTTCTACGCCTGCAAAGTCTGCATGTTCAATTGCCATAACACCAGCAGCACCAAACAGCTGTTCGGGGTAGTTATAAATCAGTTGCCTACAATTGAAGCACACACACATATTTATGCTATCAAAAGACTGCATCTTTCATCAAAATTACATGATAGCGACAGAAGTAAACCTGCTTCTCAACATGAACAGAAATGGATTTTGAATTATTTAGATTCCAAATGCACTCAGGGTGCGAGGCACTTCCCAAACATGGAGAAAATGTCCCTGCACAAAGAGCACACAGCATGAAGAGTCACACAAATTCTGGGGGAGTAACTGGAAACTAAGACACTGTAAAGTAACTTCTAACTGTGGTTTTTTAAAATGGGTTATCCAGATATATTCCACTTGTGGTGCACATACACCCAAAAGGTTCAAATTCAAATTATTTTGGCTATCTGTGCCTGTTGGGGCTGCGCCTGCACTGTAGTCCTCCTCATGATCCCCCACCCAAGGGACCAAAGGGAAAAGTGGTCCCAAATGCCCCGAGTTCCTTCCCCAATACAGAATCCAATTTGCTTAAGATTCTGAAGTAGCATGAAAGGAAAGCAGGTTGTATGTATTCCACTTCAGATGACTCAAATACAGTGACCTGGAGCATAGGAGGTGGGTGATCTAAGTATCTGAACACCTACCACAGAACAGGTCTGCCAAAGCACACATCAGTCCTTGATGCTTCTACAAGGGAGTAGTGCTGTATAAATGTGTACCAAACACATGCAGCTGCCCTACAAGTCTCAGGTTGGTACACAGTAGCTGCCTGGGACCTGGCATGGGCTCCAATCTTTACTGGTAGATCTTGTCTGGCTGTTTCATAGTTGCCCTAGGGCAACTGTGAATCCAGTTAGATAACCTCTGGGCAAATACTGTCTTACCCACCATCCTATCTGCAAATATACACAGTGTCTGGGGAATTCCTGAAAAGTTTAGCGGTGTCTAGACAGAACGACAGTGCCCTAAGTACATCTAGGGAGTGTAGGTTGGCCTGCCCTTGGTTGGAGTGGGGTTTTGGAAAAAAGACAGACAGATGGATCACTTTATTTATATGGAAGCTTGAGTCTACTTTCCACAAGAATTTCAGATAAGGCCTAAGGGTCTCCCTGTCCTTATGGAATGTAGTGTACACAGTAGATAAGTCATAAGTGCCTGAATTGCTCCTACCCTTTAGTCACATATTGCCACCAAGAAGGCTGTGTTCATGGATAAATGGTAAAGTGAGCGGGTCAACAGAGTCTCAAAAGGTAGAGCCACCATATCAATCCCACATCCATGATATTAAGGTCTCAAGGAGGAGAAGACCCCCTTATTGAGGGGAAACACATCCACATAAAGCCTTAGTGGAATCTAGCTATCATCAGGTGGGAGACCACCACATGACCCTGCATGGGAGAGATGGTTGGTTGATAATGCTGCCAAGTGGACTCTTACTGAGCTGATAAGATAGCCCTGAGTTCTTCAGCAATAAAAAGGTAGTCCAAAATAGCAGTACCTGAGTCTCTAAGGGAGAGAATTGGCATTGTTGGGCCCAAATAGAGAATCTCTTCCACTTGGCTGAATGAGTAAACATAGTAGTCTTTCCTACTGGTGAATTGGTATATTCTGGACCTCAGCAGAACAGCTCCTCTTAAGTCATGGTTAGCCAGCCAATATCCACGCTGTCAGGGATAACAAAGCTGGGTCCAGATGAAGAATCTGTCCCTGGTTCTGGAAGATTATGTCTGGAGGAAGTATCAGAGGATGAGTGGATAGATTCTGCAGGTCTGATAACAAAAACTTCATTGGCCAAGCTGGAGTGAGCATGATTACTACAGCTGAGCACGTCTGAACTCACTTAGGACCCTTGGTATTAATGGGATTGGTGGGCAGGGGATGTACTTTTTTCCTGATGTCAAGGGAATGAGGAAGACATCTGATAGGGAGCCCAGACTCAGACCCCCCGACACACTTCTTGTTCTCATCTGAGGTAAGTCTATGGCTAAGTGACCAGTTATTGATGTCTTGTGTGATGGTGTCTTTAAAAGATCATTCATAATCATTTGTGAACTGCCTTCTGAGGCAGTCTGCCAGGACATCCCATAAGCCTGGTAAATGAAAGGCAACCAGAGTGATTTTGTGGGACACACCAACTGCTGAGTTGGACAGCTTATTGACAAAAGGGAAATGATTGTGCTCCTTCCTGCCTGTTTATCCAAGACATTGCTGTCATGTTATGTTATATCTAGACCATCAATCCTCTCAATATGGGAAGGAACGCTGTGCGTGTCCAATGCCTTGCTTTCAACCCCAGTACGTTTAAGTGAAGGCAAGCGTCTTCAGGAGTCCAGAGGCCTTGGATTTGCAGATGATCTAGGTGAGTTCAAGCATGTGTCATTAGCGTACTGGATGGCAACAGTGAGAAAGGGTACCTCCTTTTACATTTAGAGGATTCTTTCACCAGTTACAGTAGGACTTCTGGGGGGGGGGGGGGGGTCTTGCACTTTAACATTTATGTGACATTTACTGGGCAGATGCACAGATTTTTGCATAGAGCATAGGTGAAGTCTGGCATGCTTTGTGACATATATCCAAGGGGCCGTGTGACTTCTGGCTCACATGGCCCCTATGTTCTTATTCATGTTTAAGGCTGAGCCTGCAGCTGGTTCATGAGATCGACTATGGTACTGAATATGTCCTAAAGCAGATAAGACTTTGGTGTTATCGAAACTAGCAATGCCCCTATGAAGTCTACCCTCTGGGTTGACAACAGAATCAACTTTTTTATTGATCAAGTCCCAGGGTAGTGAACAGCTGAAGAATGGAGTTACTTACATGTGTTGATTTCACTCAGATGATTCCCTACTTTTTCACATGAGCTTCCATTAACACAGCCAGGGAGTTGAAGACCCTTAGCGTTGTTGACAGTTGGAATGGCAGTGGGAATTTATCACTTGGAATCTCAAACATTTCCTATGAGTTGAATGGATTGTTTTATGAAAAGAGGATCTAAGGAAGGGATTATAGAGGCTATCTGAAGAACCAAAGAGTCTAGAATTGGGCACCAGTCCTGTTTTTTCTTCAGACTTAACAGTCTTTCATGAGAGAAATCCCTGAAAAAGGGATGGGGAAGGAGGGTGCAAGGTAGGGAGACTCTGAAATTGTTTAGAATACCCCACCCCTTCGGGATGCGACAGGATGAGTAAAGATCCTCCAGATGTTGTAAACAGCTCTCAACCAAGAAGTAAAATTAATTGCCTTGATGTAGCCACAGGATGAGTAGCCAATGAAGGGAAGGCAGAGTGTCTTCCTTTGGTACCTCTGCTTAGACTACATTTGTGGTCTGGCCTGCTTCCTTCTTGGTGCAGGCATGTAGACTCACAGAGATCTCTGAGTTACTTGTGAGTCTTTCAGCAAGAGTATAGCCTCATTGGTTTTACTATTCAAAAGATCACAGCCTTCAAATGGCAAGTCCTCAGTGATAAGTATATGAAATGGATAAATAAAGAGATCAACTTACAGTCAGTTGTTTATTGTAGGCATCACAAAAGTAGTAGATCTTAAGGAATGTTTTTAAAAAGAAGAAGAATGTGGCTCTGCAGACCAGCTCAGAAAAGGTGTTCTATATGTAGCAAATGGCATGGAACACTACACGGAGAGAGCTGGAGTACCAGTCACAAGGGGTGTCACGGCTGACAACAAAAGGGATGGGGATGACAGTAAGAAACAAAGGCCAGATCCTCAAAGCTATTTAGGCACCGATCACCCATTGAAATCAATGGGCGTTAGGTGCCTAAATAGCTTTGAGGATCTGGGCCAAAGATGATTCAGAAAACATGGGGCAGATATAAGTAGATTCTTGTACTCAATCACAAGCAGCTTCAACATAATGCAAGGGAGTAGGGAGAGTGAGTGGAAGGATTTAAAAGGTAGGGGGCACGGCGCAGTCAGAATGACAGGTAAGAAAATTACTTAGCAATTGTGTTTTCCATGGAGTGGAACGGGGTGGTAAGGAGTGATATTGGACTCATTGAAGATGTTACAATAAATAAGAAGTCTGATGATAAACAGCTGGATGAATCTTATATAATGTGTGCGTAGAGAGAGCTGGATCTTAAAAAAGTTATGAAGCAGCATGCCTTTAACAATATATAACATGTGGGACACAGTCACATACCTTATTCCTTCCACAATAAATACATACCTGTTAATAAAGCAGTTTATTCCATGCTTAAGAATACGTTCAACCTTCTCTTTCATTTTTTCTTTTTCTGCTTGTTCTATTTCTGCTACCTTTGCTGTCGAATCCACTCTTACACGAGAGCCAAAGACCTAAATTAAAAACAAAGATGTAAGATTTATTTGAAAATTAACTCAATTTATAAAGAAGGCTTCTATTATATTAATCACCTACCTTAATTTTATCTGTATCCATGCCAGTGTTTGCAATAAGTATCTTTGCATTTTCAATTCTTTTTGGCTGGTTGACACCAATCTTTTTATCTAGCAGAAAGCCTACAGTGAAAGAGAAAGTAGCAAAAACTCAGCATGCCTTAAAATGGGAAAAGGACTATTATTCTAAAATGTGTCAAGAATTTGTACAGATTCACCTACCAATACAATACCAATGTTTCCTGAAGCACATACAGACATATGTATATCTCTCACATATAGTATTAATTTCAACTCTCAAATACACAGTCACTGAATAAAACATACCTTCATCTAAGTAAGAGTCTACCAGACTTCCACCTAGTTTCTTGATAATATGGATAGCTTCCAAATTACCAGATCCTTTCAGTCTAAGAACAGCTTCCACTGCTAGTTTAGTAAAGTGATCTTTATGATGAGTGAGTAGTTTTGAGGACAACGTGGTCCCTGCAATGTTCATTAAGTCTTCACGGAACTTTATTTCATCATCACTAAAACAAACACAACGTAACCAAGTGAGTAAAATTAAACGGACAGGACTGAAGAAGCAATTTAACTGACTGACATACACTACACTCAGATTTACATATATTGTTATATACTTTTCCTCAACATTTTTGAAGTGATGTGCAGTTGCAGAATAGTTGCACTTTGCAAATATTTCATTGTATGCCTCACTACATGAAGCACTCTCTACTTCGGATATGAATTTGAAAAAAAGCACTTCTTGAAAAGGAGTTGGTGCTCAATGGATAACAAACCACTTATGGCCTTTTGCATTACTGCACATATATATTATTGATACTTCGCACTTACATAGTGCTTTCACCTATACATTTCAAAACACTTAACAGTGGGTAAGAATCATCATCCACATTTTTCAGTTGGAGAAAGTCACAGATAGAAACAGTATGTAGACTTGACATAAGCAACTTGCCTCATTTCTTAATGGGCGTGATTGGGAAGGTGCATGGAAGGTTAAGTTGTCATAACAAACAGTATGCTGGAGTCAGGATATTCCTACTAATCTTAACTAGCCATCCTGATATTAGCAAACAAGCATAAATGTAAGAAAAGTTGAAGATCAGATTATGCATGAACAGTGCATGCTGTACAGGGATTGGTTCCGAAAAGTAACCAAGACAATCATGAAGTGTAGGATGCATATAGTTAGGTACTAGTTAGGAACTAGTGTTGGTAGAAATGAATATAAGGAAGTTTTACTGTATGACTTTGGATCTATGCTGTATCCTGCATCCACCCCGCTACTTTGCATCTAATCAACTCAACATAACTTTGCTGTATGCCAAATAAAGGAATATGAAAGATGAGACTGGAGCCAAACTGCGTTTTTGGGGAACTGAGTAGAAAAGGTCTCAGGGAACCCCAACACAGTACTGTATTTTGTTTTGATCTTTATTTCTCCTTTAGAATAAAATGTAAACACCTGTATTTAAGTGCTTCAATTTAACTGAGATTATTGTAACAAATATTCAGATTACTCGAATGAGCGGTCACACCTTTCTTATTACGTTCCGATACCATGATGACAGGTGTGGTATCAGAGGGCCTGTTGTACCTTCAACTCATATTCCAAGATGCTGCTTCATTCAGGTATTTGATTATGAAAACTGGTAAAGGATCATTTCATATCTATATTGCTCATTGACAGAACAAGAAACTGCGCAGATCATTTGGGCCAAATACGAAGAACTGCTTCTTTACAGGAGTCTTGATGAGGACAGAACATTTGAGCAGAGTTACTGAGCTCAATTCTCAGTTACATTAAGGCCTCATAACACCACCTTGGCAGTATAAAGGGGTCTTAAGTGGCTCAAAGAAGGCCCCTTGTGCAGATCCCTAGCAATGGCAAGTACTCTATTTTGGCCCTGTTCACAGGCAACAGCACAGAAGTGGATAATGAAGGTTTCAAGGGGATGGCTAGAGTGTACCATACTATGACTATTCTCTACTTCCCAGAGACATGGGGTCCATGAGAAGCAGGGTAAACTGGAGGTGCCCTGAGGTTCTAATTTATGTCAGGCAGGCTCCAGAATACAGTGAGCACAAAGGGGACGCAACGCTACCTTTGTCCAAATCTCTTGCCCAACTCCCCAAGCCCAGGAGAATATGCATTACATAACGACACATTATCCTCAGATATAGCTTGTACAGCAACTATTTTCCCAGTACCTGCTGAAGATTTGGTTTGAACCAAAGTAAATTGTTTGCAGCTTTTTCTAGTCAATACAGACATGATGTTGCAAAGTTGGAGAAATTTGGAAAAGGTGGCTGGGTGGTTTCTGCCTATTAAAGGTAACAACCCTCCTTTTCTGTCACACACATCTGAAATCCCTATTGGCTTCTGAATCCCTAGGTAGCATCACTGGCCAGAGGTGCCTTTTTTCATTTGTATTAGGCTAGATAATATGAACTCAGGACTAGGTAGAATACTGCTGGGGGAATTCTGCACCACTGCGCACGCGCAGAATTCATGTCCCCTGCAGATTTCTTTGCTTCCCTGCAGAAAAATGACTTTCTGACAGGGAAGCTGCAAGAGCAGTCACGCACCACTCCCTAGCAGCGCAGGTACAACGTTTCACACATCCAAAGCAGCCGGCAGAGAGGTAAATCACCGTGGGGCTGGGGACACCCCAGCCAGTGGCTCCTACCCTGAGCCGGGATCAGCTGCTAGTCCTGGCTGGGCTGGAGGCAGGAGAGGACGGGACTTCCTCTTTCCCTGCCAGGAGTGGCTGGTGCTGTGTGTCAGACCTACCCCTAGAAACTTCCCCCAGCTGCAGGTGGCTCAGCATCCTCCCCTGCTTCCTGCCCACTCCTCAGCTGTAGAGGGGAGGGGCCACTGTATGGAGAGCTGCTCCCCCATCCACCCAACCCCTGTGCATCTGCACATCCCATACACAGACACCCCTGCCAAGCCTCACCTCGTACACCCAGAACCCCCCCCCCCAGCCCTCCGTACCCAAACCCCACCCCACTGAACCTCATCCCTGCATCTGGAATCCCCCCACACCCAGACCCTCTGCCTCTGGACCTCCACCCCTGCATCCAGACCACCCCCCACTAAGCTCCCTGCACTCAGACCCTGATCCTGATGAACCCCACACCTACACCACCCTGAGCCCCCACCTTCAGACCCCCAACTAGCTGCACCCAGACCCTCCCACCCCACCAAGCCCCACTCCCCCAGCAGCCAGACTCCTGCTGCTGAGACCCCCGCACTCAGACCCTTCTGCTGAGCCCCAACAATCTTTACCTGGAAGCCCCTGCAGAGTCCCGAAGACCCTGCACCCCCACAACGAGACTCTGTATCCAGATCCCCCCACACCTAGACCCCCCCACTGAGCTGCCTGCACCCAGATTGTCCCACACAGAACCCTCTCACCACACACTTGGATTCCACCATACTGAGCCCCTCCACACTTGGATTCTGCCTGGTTGAGCCTACCTACCCCACACCTGGTGCAGACGGGCATGGCCCCAGCATGTTTCTGGGACAGGCCCAGGCCTTGTGCTGTGTCAGGGTCGGGTGCAGCCTCACCACTGAATCCATGTGCTGGGGGAGGGGGGCTGCAGGATGAGTTTCCACTTCTTGCAGTTAGTGGTCTGTGCTCCCCACTGCCATGCTGGAGCCTTTGCATTTATTTATTGACAAATAAAACTTGCAAAATTTTAAAATACTGTGAGCAGAATTTTTAATTTTTTGGCACAGAATGCCCTCAGGAGTAGTACAGTTCCTGAAACGAGTTCTGATTTTTTTAATAGATTTAAAGTCAACCATATCCATCTAAGATTGAAATAACTTTGGATCTGGGTTTATGGATGTAGAGAATCTGGAAGTGAAACTAGAAGTCTATAGTACACATTGAAAAATCTGAACAAAATTGCAAATTTTGTTGAAGGGGAAAATTATATTTTAAGGCAAACTATATTCTAGTTAAACAGCTACATCTTTTAGTATTTTAAGATAATTTGTCTATATTTTTAAAAAGCCTTTATAGTTTAGCTAAAGAAAATTGTGATAACATCTATTCAAAAAATATTGCTTAGATCATATTATATTCTAAAGTACAAAAATGAAGAAAATCAAACTGTTTTCCTCCTGCTGAACAATTCTCATCTGTTTGTCCTACCCATCTGTGACAGTTTACACAGAAATTAATCAGGACAACCAAAGAAGATTACTACTGCAAATGTAAGATATTTACTAACCCATGATCCACTGCAGATTTCAAGAGGGCCTCTCTTGCTGCTTTTGTAGCTTCTCTCCAACCTGCAATGATGGTTTGAGGATGAATCTTCTTTGCAACTAATGCTTCTGCCTCCTATTAACATAAAACATATAATTAATTTACTTCAACGTCAAATTTGAACCGAGGAAGGCAATTTATTCAGTAAGATAATTTAGAATTTTTTCAACACCAAAAGGAGACTTTTAATCCACCTGACAGCCAAAACGATCAAAATAATCTTAACGTGAATGATTTAGGAAATATGTATTTACCCTCTAATACTATAAATACAGACGTGGCCATTCATGCTGCTAGTATTTCTTACCTAAGCAACTAATGTGCTTTATTCAGGGTGGCCCTTGAAGATCATCTGGAAGCTTTGTCTACTGCAAGCCATAGCTATATTTTGAACAGGCAAGCAGGTTATTCTAAAATGTATCATCTACTCGAAGCTTTGCATTGGCTTCCTGTTCACTTATGGGTGTAACTCAGGGGGCTGGTGAGAAATTTTAAAGCCCTGGTAAGTCAGCTACCCAAGAGATCATCTCTCATCTTAAGCCCTATCATTTCAGTTAAGATCAGCAGGAGCTCTTGATGTCAGTTCCTGGAGCTAAAATCTCTAGGCCTTGTTGAAGAGCTTTGTTAGCAGGAGGTCCTTGCCTCTGAAGCTCCCTCCACAGGTAGCTCAGAGTCAAAACTCAGTTTGCAATCAAACACTGTACCAGTCTGCTAACTGCAAGAGCCAGAAAGCGAAACTGATTATATGATAAACAATGAAATTGCCTTTTTACCTTTTGCATATCAGTTGCGTGAGGAAGACAAAATCCTTTCAATTGCAATAATTCAAGATGTTGTTAGTAATAGATAAGGATTACAGTTGTTTAAAATACTATAAATATTAACAGAACAGTGTGACCCAAGGACCTCTTAACGCCAGCTGGCATAGGGAACAGGAATACATAAGGGTTTTAGAGATCCTCTGGGTCTGGTGTCTACATACTAGTCAACCAAAGAGTATCATGCAAGGTGTCTTATGATAGCCTGTGTCACACTGGTCACAACTGTGAGATGTATCTACAGAAAATATGTAAGAAAAAGTTAAGTTCTCTAGGTCTGAGAGTTAAGGTAGGCCACCAGAAGATGATCCACAAGCTCCCGACAGGCAGGAAGGACGAGATGCTTATCTGCGTGTGCCTGGTCACGTGCATCGAATGTTGTATGGCTCACAATGGATGCCCATTTATAGTCTGAGCAAAATATTACTCAATAGATTGTGGGGACTGCAGGAAAACACAGCAAAGGTTTAGCAGTAAACAGCATATAATAAATAGCTTTGGGTTCCTTTTTGTGCAGTTGGGAGGCCATTTTCATGGATCTGTACCCACAGTTCCCCCCCACCGCCCACTCATCTCTGGGACTGCTTTTTTCCCCCCTTGAACTATGCCCCATTCAGCATCATGCGCAAACTGCTAACCCCTTGCTATTTTTTTGGTGGGGTCTTTTTGTGGTTTGGACGAACCAGACTTGTTTTGGGGTGGTTTTCCTGGCAACCTGTGCAGATGAACCCCCAGTTATCCTTTAATTTGTGAGGACAAGCCACCAGTGGGCTTGATCTTATGAAGCAGGGATCTCAGCCAACTTGGTTGAAACACTGGAAAAAGGACTTGGGGCAAGCTATCATGTAGGACACAGAGGCCTTGTGAGTTAAGTTTAGGCTCTAGAATGCATGTTATGAGGGTTATATATATATATAAAACCATATATATAACCATTTCTTACCAATATTCTTCCTTTCTATCACTTGAATCTCTGTTCTTTGATACATTTATTCTTGTTTTCACTATCTCCCCCACACTCCCCCAGGTGCTATGTGTAAAGTAAGGTAGCGATCCTGAGTTGAATCTTGTGGCTGGTGAACACTACTCTTTTAGGAATAGCAAGTCAGGGTTCTCCAAGTGTTCAGTGAGATGGGGGTGGGCATTCCAGAGGGATGGTTGGAGGACTTGGGGGTTGGTGAGCGCCTATTGCTAGCCTGTACAGAGAGAGTGAGGCTGGCAGAGGCCTGGAAGGTAGTACTTGCATTGCCAGAGGCTGGTGAAGTCAAGGAACTGATACACAGCAGACACAGACAAGAATTCCTCACATTAAGGGTAGGAAGTAGCAAGGTGCTTCACAACCCTGGATACTCCCAAGAAGCAGCACAGACATCATCTAAGTTTTGTTCCTGTTTCTAACAATTTGATAAGTGATACACTAATGCTTACTCTCTTGGTGGCACCCTATGCTGTATATGGTACCAGAGCACTCAAATGCCAGATACAGTAGAAAATGTTTAAAAACAAAAGTTTCATTACCCTAAGTAATTCCGCTGCCAGCACAGTTACAGATGTAGTTCCATCACCAACCTCATCATCTTGAACCATTGACATGTCTAAGAGAGAATACTACTATGTTAGTTTATTTATTCAAATATTCTGTACTGCTCAGTACTAATGACAAATATTATATATTATGGATACACACTAGTTTGGAAATCAAAAACAGGGTTTTTAAAGACTACATAGGGGCAGGATTAATTGCAATAACTGGGCATCATATTATCAACCTGCTACATAGCAAAAGAAACGTGCACAGAGGATGTTTTGTTTGCTAAAGTAATCTATCTAATAATTGACCTACAAGGATGATTTCAAATATTTTAATGAAAAACATCTAGTCAAACTCACCAACCAAAACCTTGGCAGCTGGGTTGTCTACTCCAATAGATTTTAGGATGGTTGCACCATCATTGGTTACTGTCACTGTGCCATCTCTTCCAGTACTTAGAAGAATCTTGTCCTACAGGATGCAAGATTTGGGATACTGCTTGAACATGTACTTCATAGTGTTACCCCACAGTTTTAGCTGTCTTTGCGACTGTTATCTGAGAGCCTGCAGATATCTTACCATGCCTTTGGGTCCCAGAGTACTCTTAACCAGGTCTCCAATGGCAATAGCACCAATGAAGGATGACTGGAATAAAAGTGAACAAGCATCAGACAAGGATTCATCATTTCTTTTATAAGAGTAAGCAGCTAAAGATTAAACCATAACAGGGTCAGGAATCACAACTACTTGCCCTCATCTACTCCCTCCACCACCATATCCCATCCCCTTCCCTCCCCTGGTCCAGCTCTGAAGTCAGGCAGCTCCCTTCTCCTCATAACCTGGGTGTCAGCAGAGGAGCCACTCAGAGCACAAGAGATGCTGCTCTGTCTGCTCATTCTGTACCCAGCACCCCACCGACCCACAGCTGCTGGAAGCAGCAACTCCATGGAAACTCCTGCTCAATCCCTACAAATTTAGGCTGGAGCATTCTCAGTACAGATGAAATCTTCAAAGAATTATACTGCAATAAGTCTCTACTACTGAACAAATGCAAACTGAATTTTTTAAAAAAAATTATTAAATATGGTCAAATTTGGCAGTTTTTCATGTGAATGGCAAAAGAAATCCCACTCTCAGATTTCAAATCCTCGGTCCAAAGCATGGAAGGAGCAGACCTTCTCAACAAAACAGATACTTTTTAATATTTTGTTAATATGAGCGCACACACACTCCCCCACCCCAAAGCTCGTTCTTGAAAACAGCTGAACCATTTTTGCCTAAAACTTGTTATATGCAACTGAAAACAGGGTCTTGTACTTAGGGCTTGGTGTAAATTGTAATTTTATTTTTTTTTTTTAAAGAAAATTCTCAACTGTGTAAATGGCAAAGTATTACTTTTCAGGGAGCTTCCATGGAATTAATTTTACAGGTAACTTTAGCTGATTTCAATAACTGAATGAATTTTACAAGTTAATCAATTTCTTCCACACACATGCACACAGCAGTCTTATTCCTTTGTGTGCACAGAGCACTCTATTCTTCTGGATACACACACCACTGCAAGTAAAGGTAATGTTTTGTATTGAAGACTTTGTTGTAAACACTCTCTGTTTTTAAAAAATAAATATTTAAAAGATCGCCATTTGGGGGGAGAGGAGGCAATTTAATGGTTTCCATGCCCTCCGTGACAGTGTGATTTACACAGGGCCTTACTTATAATGGAAGCTGTCAGGCAACCATACCTATAGAAGGTGTTAGCAGTTCTGCTGATATTTAAATAAACTCACCAACCGAGCTGTCTCTGCTTTTTCTTCATCTGCTCCAGCCTTGAAAATATTCACAGGTGCTAAGGAAAGGGATGCCTGAAATAATGGTGATCATAATGTAATTTAGCTTTATCACTTCATTTTCAAAACACCTCACAAACATAAGTTGAAATTAAATAATGTTTTTGTTATGGTTGAATTACAATATTTAATATCCCCTATTCCTAGGTATATTGTAATAAATGGATCTTTAACACACTTTTTATCTAATTTTTTTTTTTTTAAATCTTCATTTCACTGACATTATATAGAGCCTCTTAATTTAGAAAGACATTTATTACCTCAGGGGCACCAAAGAACTCAAATGCTGTCTCCAACTTTGCTGAGATGAACTAACGGAGCAAATATAAGATTTCCTGACCTGTTCTGCCCTGCAGAACACAGAGATTTGCCTGGAAACTAACCAGATCTCCCTGACTGAGATTTCACCTGTGCTGGCAGTGAACTAGCTTTCTGCTACCCCTATTCCTGGAGTGAATATAGCTATTCTCTACTAGCTAGCAACCCTGGAGGAGCATTATCAGTTGGTGTAGTTTAAAGGAGCCAGCTCTTAATTACACCAGGGCAAAGGTGAACCCACCAGAAAATTAGGAAACCAGAACCTCTGTTGCTCCACTGCTCTGCTGCACCCAGCAGAAAATTGGAGCCACTCATTTCAAAGTTTTGTGGAATTACTGAAAACAAACATAAAAACTTAAAAGTTGTTAGATGACAATGTTTTTAAGTTAACATTATCACAATTTTACTTCCTTGCCTTTCCCATGTCAATTACACCATAATAGTAGTATCTTTCAGCCCATTAAAATTAGAAATCTAAACTTAATCAAGGCCCCCATGAAATCAGCAGCAATCTAGAACTAAGTTGTACACCATCGAATGCTGCATTCTAAAGCAAACTCGGGATTCTTCAGCAGCTTCAAGTCAACTCAGAACCAGATGCAAAGGAACAAATGATTCAGTGGTATTAGGGTGTTTGGATATTTACAGTATATTCAATTTTACACCGCTGCAAACTTTTAACACAGTAGATTGTTCTGATATAGAGTTGGGCCAATTCTGGAAGTTTTTCCAAGGAGTAAGTTTCTTCCCAAGCCCCGTCAGTTACTGGGAGCCTTGTGTGCAGAAACACAAAGACTTAGCTCCCTTAAACATATTTTATCTTGTTTGAGGTGGATGATCCTGCTACCCAGGTAAATCCTAACCTCGAGTCTGCCACGGGCCGCCTGCCTCAGCCACACCCCCAGGTGCCCCGTGGGAGAGCGGCTGCCGAGCTGTCGCTGCCCGGTCCCAGAGCTGTCATTGCCCCTCTCGCCAGCAGGCACGTGGGACATCGGCCCCAAACCCGACAGCGTCAGAGCCGGCCGGGCCCCGCCCCTCGCTCCCCTGGGATGGGGCGGCGGCCCCGTGGCGATGGGCCCCAGAGTGACGCAGGCCAGGCCGCGGCCCCGCATGGGGAGCCGCTCGAGAAACTTTTCGGCCAGCGCTCCGCTGTAGGCCGGGCGCGGCAGGGTCCAGCTCCCCCGTGACTGGCGGCACCACCGCCGCACAAAGGAGGGGGAGGGCTCGGAGCCGCGGGCGGCAACGGCGGCAGAAAGCCACAGCTCGTCGCGGCCCACGCGGAGCTGGCGCAGGCACGAGCCCGCCTCGCCCCGCCGCTCGCTTCCCAGGGCCGGCCCCGGCCTTACCATGGTGACGGTGAATCTGCTACCAGCGTCCTGCCGATCGCCTCGCGCCCGCTCACAGTCACTGCCGCGCGAGCCGTCTCCAGGCCACGAGTTAACCCCCAGCAGCCACCGGAAGTTGCGTTGCCTCCCGCGGCGCAGCTGCTCCCTGTCGGCCGGAAGCAGAAAGGCTGCCTCGGTCTAGCACATCCACCCTATTGAATATTGCATTCTGGGAGTTGTAGTCTTCCGCAGGCCAAGCGGAGCCCCTGAGGGTGACGGGAGGGCGGGCTGGACCGGGGCGCGGTCGGACCCGGCCGATGGAGGCTGACCCACCTTAGCTACTTTGTCACTAGATCGAGTGACTTCGGTTTCCTTAGCCAGAAAATAAGTGTCAAAGTGACCAGTGACAAATGTAGCAGCTCACTGTTGATTACAGTGACATTTAGAGGATGAAAAAAGGAGTACTTGTGGCACTTTTGAGACTAACAAATTTATTTGAGGATAAGCTTTTGTGGGCTAAAACCCACTTCATCAGATGCATGCAGTGGAAAATACAGCAGGAAGACAGACACAGAGAGAGAGAGAGAACATGAAAAAAATGGGTGTTGCCATACCCACTATAAAGAGAGTGATCAGTTAAGGTGGGCTAGTAGCAGCAGGAGGGGAAAAAAACCTTTTGTAGTGATAATCAGGATGGCCCATTTCCAAAGGGTTGACAAGAAGGTGTGAGTAACAGTAGGGGGAAAAATAAGCATGGGGAAATAGTTTTACTTTGTGTAACGACTTGCCCATTCCCAGTCTTTGTTCAAGCCTAATGTAGTGGTGTCCAGTTTGCAAATTAATTCCAATTCAGCAGTTTCTCATTAGGAGTCTGTTTTTGAAGTTTTTTGGTTGTAGTATTGCCAAAAACAGACTCCAACGAGAGGGGCAGTGAGTTGTATTAACCTCCACTGACAGTGGCAGTGAGTTGTATGGGTCTGTGGTGCCAGGGCTCCAGCAAATTCAGGACCCGGTGAGCCCGGCTCCACCAATGTTCAGGGCCAGCTCTCTCCCCTGATCCCACCTGCCACCCCCTGTATGCATCCCCCAGCCCCACCTGCCACCCCCGTGTGCCTCCCCCGAGCATCCCTGCCTGCCCTGGGCAGCGGGCAGCTGCCCTGCTGCTCTGCACTGCGCTCCCTCACCAGCTGCTGCCAGCTGCAAGAGAGCAGCACCAGGGCTAGGCTGAGGTAGCTGCTGCACCTGAGGAGGGGAGGAGGTGCATGGCAGCACCCCCACCCCCCCAGTAAGAGACTCCAAGTCGACTTGGGAGGTACGGGGGAGACACTTATCCTGGCTGGGCCTCATGAGCAGCAGTCTAGGGCGACTTGAGTGAGTGTCGGGCTAGGAGAAGACCCTGTCCAGAGCTCGCTACTGCCGGCTGGGAGGAGTCGTACTCTAGCCCCCAGCCCTGGGGCAGCCTGCCTGCTGCACCCCAAACTCATCCCCAGCCCAGTCCCACACCCTGCACCTCCTCCCGCACGCCAACCCTCTGTCCCAAGCCAGAGCCCAAACCCAGCACCCAAACCCCCTCCCGCACCCCAACCCCCTGTCCCATTCCAGAGCCCGCACCCAGCACCCAAACTCCCTCCCAGAGCCCACACTCCTTGGAACCTAAGCCCCCCCATTTACATTAATTCTTACGGCAAAATTGGATTCGCTTAACATCGTTTCGCTTAAAGTAGCATTTTTCAGGAACATAACTACAATGTTAACTGAGGCGTTATTATATTCAGTATTTTTAATGAATTGGGTGATGGAGTGGAGTATGCTTATAAAATCTGTGGAGGACACCAAGCAAGGAGGGGTTGTAAATACTTTCCGTCAAAGTATTAGAAATCAAAATAACTGTACAATTCAATGAAGACAAATACAATTCCTGCAGAGGAAAGAAAAGTCAAATAAAAATGGGAACAACTGGCTAGGCCAAGGGTCTCAAACTTGTGGCCCGTGGGCCATCTGCGGCCTGTGAACCTCCCCAATGTGGACCGTGGGGCTCCAGCAGTTTTGGGGCCAGGGCTCTCCCTTGGCCCCACCTGCCGCCCCTGGGCGCTCCCCAGCTCAGGCAATTTACAATGGCCCAGGGCCCCCGCAGCACAGCGGAGCTGAGTGTCTTCTGCCTGCTTGCTCCACATGTCTGCCGGCCCCCCCCTGCAGCCCCAGGACGGGGCTGTGCCTCTGCACACTGCCCCCCTCCCCGAGCGCTCCTGTGGCCAATGGGAAGCTGCAGGGGCGGTGCCTGGGGGCAGCAGCACACGGAGGCCCCCCGTCCTGTCCCGTCCCACCTTGGAGCCCCAGATAAGTGCCGCACCCCCTCCCAGAGCCTGCAATCCCACCCCCTGCTCCAGCCCAGAGCCTGCACCCAGCACCCAAACTCCCTCCTAGAGCCTGCACCCCCAATCCCCTATCCCAGACCACCTCCCCCACCCAAACTCCTTCCCACAGCCTTAACAGGTGGGGGGTGGAGTTTTTTTGGGCGGGGGGCGGGTTGTGGGCAGCATGAACAACATTATTGGCCTGCTGGGAGGATTTGAGGACTGGCACTGGCCCTAAGGTAAATTGAGTTTGAGACCCCTGAGCTAGGCAGTAGTACTGCAGAAAAAGGTTATAATAGATCACCATCTGATATGAGTCAGTGTGATGGTATTGTGGAAAAGGTAAATTTAATTCTGAGATGTAACAACAGGAGTGTCATATGTAGGACAAAGTAGGTAATTGTTTTGCCATACTCAGCACTGGCAAGGCCTCATCTGGAGTACTGAATCCAGTTTAGGGCACCACATTTTAAGAAATGTGAAAAAACTGGAGACAATCCAGAGCGGAACAACAAAACTGTTAAGAGGTTTAAAAAACATGATTTATGTGAAAAGATTAAAGGAACAAGGCATGTTTGCTTTAGAGTGAAGGTGAGTGAGGGGAGACAGCAATCTTCAAGTATGAAAAAGGTTAGTATAAAGAAGATGGTGATCAATTGTTCTCCATGTCTACTGAGGGTAGAACAAAAAGCAGTTGACTTAGTTTGCAGCAATGGAGATTTAAGTTCAGTTAAGTACTAGAACAAGTTACAGAAGGAGATTGTGGAATCCTCACCCTCTGGAGGTTTTTAAGAACCTGTTAGAGAAACATCTGTCAGGGATGGTCTAGGTATACTCAATTGTGCCTCAGAATAGGGGGTGGGGGTGGACTAGATGTTCTCGTGAGGTCCATCCAGCCCTATATTTCTATGAAGTCAGTGGAACATAAGGAAGGGCTTAGAGTTAAGCACAGGCTAAGTGCTTAGCTGCATAAGGATGGACGGTTGAGTCAGAGCATAAATTACTATCATTGGGGCTTCATCAATACAGTCTTGTGACCTATGCTTACTGCTGAACCAGTAGTTCAGTTTAGTATGCTGAGCTTTTGCAGATTAAAATTTATATAGTCCTTGCCACTGTGATTTTACAAGGCTGTTTTAATACTTTTACTGGTGCTGTTAATTCAGTTATGACACATTAACGTCTTGTGATTAAGGGGATGACTCGTGACCTAATTTTGCTATCTGCCTTCAACAAGATTTTTAGTTCATTTTCTATAGAACTGATTATTTACTTCAAGAAATATGGGATATGTATCAATTTAAATGGCACCACACTGAAAAAGCAACATCTTTCTATATATTACAAAGATGTAAGGCCTGAACACCACTCAAAAAATCCACACATGCTTCCAGGGCCAGCACAGAAAATTTCCAAACTTAAAAAATTATGTATCTTAGTAATACAAAGGAAATAGAATAGAGGCGGTCTTTGTGATAAATGAGATTCAGAAAATTAAGTGAATACACAATGTTAGCTAATAAGGCTATTGGTATGCCAGCGACAATGGTGAAAAAGGACAAATATCTTTTCCATTGGATTGAAGGTACAACACACCCAATATTGAATAATGAAAATCATAACCGAGTCTCAAACAAGAAATTCACATGCTCCCAACAATGTAAAATCATTTTTATTGCCATGCTACAATTTAAAAAAAAATGAAGTTGGCACTGATGAGGGAGGACGACAATGTTGTCAACATTACATAATACATTTTTTAAAAATGAACATTTGGTAAGCTATCAGTAATGAAAATGCAAACCCAACTTAAATTAAAATTCTAATATGCTGATTTGGAACAGCATAAAAATACTGTACTATGCAGAAAGTGTCAATTTTCTCATAAAAAGAAACATGGAATGTCTGTAAAAGATTAACCAAACAGGGCAAAGTTCATGGACATTTTATAAACAATTTGGCAATGGTACTCCCACTATTTATAATTTTTATAAAAGAAATAAAAATCTAGAAAGCTACCTTTATACAAAGTTGTTATATTTATGCCTTTAAGTAGGAAAAAAACATTTTATAATGCAAATTAGAACATAAAATCTTACAATATCATACAATGTAATGACCATAAAGGAACATAAAAACATGATTTTGGCCTTTATAGAAATATATATTTCTGCATTTAATAAATGCATTTGTGGCACAATGGTAACTGCTGTACTATTACTACCAGTCAGCTTCATGCTAGAGCTGTATTCAGTTGTACTGTAATTGCAAATTTGCAGTTTAGTTAAGATGCAGATGATGGTTCAGAAGTAACAGTTCTAGGTGATGCAAAAACAGAATGAGGTGTTACATGCAAAAAAAAGGCAACGTTTACAGTTGGGACACACTGCATTGTGGGATACCATACAACACTAATTTTCCTTTTCAAACCAGAAGCATATCCTATACATTCAGTAATTAAGTACCAATATCTTACAAGTGAGAATGTCTGTGTTAAAGATTTGGCAACTTCAGGGAAAGTACAAAGTTAGTACCAAATATATAGTATATTGTATGTGTGTGCGCGTGCACGTGTGTGCGCGCATACACACCCACACACCCCCTTACACAATCCGATGCCAACATTTGCATTAATTTGGAGTCAAGGATGCTGATGTCCATTCCTAGCATTAAAAATAAAAGCAATCCTGAGCTGTTTCTTTCACACTCTTTAGAGTCATTTCCTCTTTCATACATAACAGCTCAATCAATGTACACTTATGTATGACAAATAAAAATTTATATTGTAATTTTAACTCTGGCGACCACAAATAGGAATTTTTTTTAGTACAGGTAATATATTCATATTTTTACAGTATTTTTAGGTCATTTCTGAATAGCTTGATCAGCCAGATCTTCTGGTGTAGTACAGCCATTTTGCACTCATCGCCAGCAGAATCTGAGCAGGTAGCACCTGGTCCAACAGACACCGAAATCAACAGAAATCTTTCTGTAGGCTTCAGTGGGCAATGAATCTTTCTGTTGGCTTCAATGGGCCCAGAGACAGTGTATCCAGCTCAAGATCACTCCAGTACAAAGGTAATCCACAGAGAGGCTCCTGCCCCACACCCCCACCTCTGCAGCAAGCACAGAGGATGTGATTGGAGGCTGATATACCCCTATGCTCTATTATTCACCTGCTGTGATTTTGGGCTGGTTTGCAGCTAGTGGGGAGAATGTTCCTGGGAAATAGCTAGGCACACAGTGGCCCCCAGAATCAGGGAGTGGAAAGGTGAGCTTCATGGCATCTAAGTACTCATGCTTCTCAATTAAAGGTGAAGTTCTGGCCCTGCATCTTCATTATCTTCTCTTATTTTTATCACTGTAATTCTCAGACACCAGTCAGCGTTGGGGTCCCATTGTGCTAGGTGCTTTACAAAACACAAAGGAAGACTTAGTCCCTGCCCCAAGGAGCATACAACCTAATTCTTAATTATATTTTTACATCATCTCATTTGTATATATACATATTTGCTACATTAAATAGAGATACACCAAGGTAATGGATATATCAGGAAACTTTGTCACAATATGTGTATTATCACACTAGATAATTACTAAAACTGCAAGAAAAATTTTAAATGCCCTTTGTAAATATATAAAAAATATAAAAAATGTCCAATACTTGTTTCATGACTTTTAAAGATCAGACATATTTTCACCTATATACCTACATATTTCCACACAAAATACTGCGTTAAACTGGAGTAAACAACATTAGGATAATATCCTAATAATACATCTGACAAATGTCTTAAGTCATACTTAAAGCACGATTACAAGGAACATTAACACATGTATGGTCAGAGTTAAGTCTGCTATGTAAATTTTAATTTCCTATTCATCGTGTGTGTGTTGCCTGGAAGAGGAAATATTTTCTAAAGATTGTGAAAGAACCTTAACTCAAGATTTCCTATCTTTTTAATGAGTACTATTTAGGAATGGACATCAGCAACCTTAACTCCATGTTAACGCAGTTTTTTGTGCTGGAATTTCCCCTAGGCTCTTTTTTTTTTTTTTTTGAGACTGTAAATGAAGAATTCAACATGAACACGTCTTACATGAGTTTGATTAAATATTTTTATGAAGTAAATACTGTCAAATTTGAATGCCTGAATTGTTATTCATGGAAAAACCCCTACATTTAAATGCCAAAATCAATTTCTATCAGCCAACAAGCAGGCTCAAACTTTTCTTGACCTCTTCTAGTGACGGTCAAGAGAGAAGAACTTTTCCTCTAAGAAACCAATTAGATCCACTACCAGCCTCTACAGTATGTTTCCTCACATTCATCTTTATTTGCAGCCATAAACACAGTACGGTGCAGATATGGAGTTCTACTACAGATTCCACCTTATATGAAGCAGGCAGTTCTGTTAAGAAACAGAGCTCCACATCAGGGATGCAACATCTCACACAATGCAGTAACAACTCAACGAAAACTTGTTCACTCTTAATTCTGGCTCTCGATTAATTGCAGTTAACTCACGCGATTAACTAATCATGATTTTTTTAATCAGTTTTAATTGCACTGTTAATAGAATACCAAATGAAATTAAATATTTTAGATGTGTTTCTACATTTTCAAATATATTGATTCCAATTACAACACAGAATACAAAAAGTGTACAGTGCTCACTTTATATTATTTTTATTACAAATATTTGCACTGTAAAAATTATAAACAAGAAATAGTTTTTCAATTCACCTCATACAAGTACTGTAATGCAATCTCCTCATAGTAAAAGTGCAATTTACAAATGTAGATTTTTTTGTTACATAGCTGCACTCAAAACCAAAACAATCTAAAACTTTAGAGCCTACAAGTCCACTCAGTCCTACTTCTCGTTCAGCTAAGACAAACAAGTTTGTTTACATTTACAGGAGATAATGCTGCTGGCTTCTTATTTACGTCACCTGAAAGTGAGAACAGGCATTTGCATGGCACTTTTATAGCAGGCATTGAAAGGTATTTACGTGCTACATGCTAAACATTCATATGCCCCTTCATGCTTCGCCCGCAATTGCAGAGGACATGCTTCTATGTGGATGACACTCGTTAAAAAAATGTGTTAATTAAATTCTCACTGAAGTCCTTGGGGGAGAACAGTAAGTCTCCTGCTCTGTTTTACCTGCATTCTGCCATATATTTCATGTTATAGCAATCTTGGATGATGACTCAGCACGTTGTTAGTTTTAAGAATGCTTTCATTGCTGATTTGACAAAACGCAAAGAAGGTACCAATGTGAGATTTCTAAAGGTAGCTACAGCACTTAACCCAAGATTTAAGAATCTGAAGGGGACAAGGTGTGGAACATGCTTTCAGAAGTCCTAAAAGTGCAACACTCCGATGTGAAAACTACAGAACCCGAACTATCAAAAAAGAAAATCAACCTTCTGCTGATGGCATCTGACTCAGATGATGAAAAGGAACATGCATCGATCTGCACTGCTTTGGATTGTTATTGAGCAGAACCCATCATCAGGATGGACGCATGTCCTCTGGAAAGGTGGTTGAAGCCTGAAGGGACATATGAATCCTTAGCGCATCTGGCACAAACATCTTGCGACACCGCTACAACAGTGCCATGCAAACGCCTGTTCTCATTTTCAGGTGACATTGTGAACAAGAAGGGGGCAGCATTATCTCCTGCACATGTAAACAAACTTGTTTTTCTGAGTGACTGGCTGAACAAGAAGTAGGACTGAGTGGATTTGTAGGCTCTAAAGTTTTACATTGTTTTATTTTTTAAGGCAGTTATTTTAACACAATTCTACCTTTGTAAGTTCAACTTTCATAATAAAGAGATTGTATTACAGTACTTGTATGAGGTGAATTGAAAAATACTATTTCTTTTGTTTTTTACAGCACAAATATTTGTAATCAAAAATAAATATAAAGTGAGCACTGTACTCTGTGGTGAAATTGAAATCAATATATTTGAAAATGTAGAAAACATCCAAAATATTTAAATAAATGATATTCTATTATTGTTTAATCACAATTAATTTTTTAAAAATCACTTGACAGCCCTACTCTAATTGAAGTGAAAGAAGGCAAAGGCAATCTGTCCTCTGTTGATGCTGCCTCATCCTGGGCAAAATGGAACTACCCCAGATACCAACATGAATATTCTGGGCTGGCTTTTCAGTGGATGTACATTGGCATAACTCCATTGAAACCAACTGTTGATTTACACAAGGATACCTGTCTGTCTCTCACACTTAGATAACACTTTCAGGTTGTCATGCCCATGAAAGTACTATTTAATTTACCATAAGTTAAATAAATTGAGTGTAGATGCCTCCATTTCTTTCAGTGCCTGTCTGGGCTCTGAGTGAATATGAAAGCCTGACTGGGTGAAGGGTGATGGATTATCAAACACTAGGGAGGGTGAGACTAGCCCTTGAACAGGAGGAAATGAGGCTCCAAGGAACAATATTGCGGTAGCTGCTCATGCGGCTGTTGCAGGGAGCTGGGCCACATAGTGGCCCTGCTTTGAAATCTTGACCTGGACCCTGTATATCATAGCTGTGGCCCAGACTAACTGCATTCTATGTTGCAATAAAATGCTTTAATGTCAGAGATTTGAACACACTGATATTATTTAAATGCTGAGACATCTGACTAAGTGCAAAATGTAAAGATAAATACTTGGGGGCCTGATACTGCACTACTGAAGATAATAGTTTTGTTATGGATTTAAATGAGAGCAAGATTAGGGCCTCACTGTGTCACTTGTTATATTCAACACCTTCCATATGCTGAATACATTATCAGTACATGAGTACATTTTATTTATTTTTTAATTTAGACACTTCACTGAGGAGAAACCAAAAGAACATTATAAAGCCAGTCAAACTTTTCCAGAATTGGTCATTTTTAAATGTATTTGATAGAATCACTGGAAAAAAAAACTTTCACAAAATAGAACTCTGCATCTCTTAAGTATGCAGTATCAATTTGGGAAGGAAATACTTGTTTTTCCCTTGTGTAACCCATGGATTAAATTCCCACTTTAACTGCATTTTCAATGCAACAGTGGAGTCTTGGACAGTGCCTCCTCAGATTTTATACACTGCAAATAAGAATTGGTTAGAGCAGCTACTTAACGTAGTAGAATATATGAACGCTCCGTACCTTTTACTAGTCATGGCATCAGGGGGGAGCGACTTCTAGCTTAAAGGCTTTACACATTGGAGGATTAGTAGTGTGGAATATGTCATGTGCCTGAAAGGCAGAGGCCAGCTGAACATTGTGGATAAACAGAATTAAAAGAAAATTTGCCACTTTTTGTGGGCATTGGTTAGGTAATCTTCACATATTATGCCAGTTATTTTCCAATGAACTGTTACATATTCGTTGCATCTTGCTCTGTACACCTGTGGGTCCAAAATAAATATGCTTAAAAATACAGTTGAGAAATTTCAGCTAAAAACTGAACCCCAGATCTGCAGACAGTGAATCTAACATCACAAAGAGACTGAGATACAACCAAGTCTCCAAGGGTAAAGTGCAACTACTTCATAGGAAAATTAAATAAAAACAATGCCATAGATGAATTGAGTAGTTTCTATCTCTTACCTGCTTAGGGAAATGGAAGAGGTTTAGGGACATTCTTGAAAAATATGCGGGTGGAGGCATCAGCCTGAACCTAAACACCGTGCTTAACATCTTTAATGCTAAAATGCACTCTGTATGTTAGAGATACTCTTCCCTTTAGGTGCAGTATGATGTCTTTTGCATTTGTCATTAAAAGCATTACCAACCCCAAGCATTCAAATATCATGAATGAGAAAAAAAAAATCATGAGATTGGATTTGGCTTCTTTTTAGAGGCCTTCTGGTTTTTGATCCTTTAGGGATCATATTTTCAAGCTTTTCTCCCCAAGGGCAAGAAATTTAACTTTATTTTTTTGGGGGGGGGAGGGGGGAAGGGGAGAGAAAAAAAAAGGAAAATGAGATTTTGCAGTATTCACAACTCCAGGATCTACGGCTTTAAGAAAAACACTAAATATTACAACACTCATAAAATTGCAAGAGTTGGCAACAACGTTATTCTGAATGGTCCATGGTAGGTCTTGGATAGGAAGGATGATCTAGTGGAAAGGGCACTGGACTAAAACTCATGAGAGTGGGGTTGAATTCCTGGCTCAATGTGTGACCTTCAGCAAGTCATGTATAGTTTACCTGGGCCTCAGTTCCCCCATCTGTAAATTGGGGACAGTACTTACTTACTCTACAGGGGTGTTTGAGGATAAAATCCATTAATGATTAAGACACTCAGATTATGGTGATGCGAGCCATATAAGTCTCTAGATAAGACAGCTGATGAGTTAAGTGTTCTAGCTTTTTAACTGCTTGAAATATAGTGCTGAAATCTTGTCTTAGTTTACAAATTAGCGACAGTTTGTCGGTCTGATTCTAGTTCCTAGCCCACTTCACACATCCACCACACAGTTTGCAACAATTGGCAATCATGCTTCAAGACAGACCCAGGATTAGTATATGCATGGTGTGATGCAAATCACAACAGAGGTGCAATGTCAGGGCGGAGCAAGGGACACTTATAGCACCATGCATCTGCACTACCTCTGGTTCTAGTGAAATGCTACTAGTCCCTCACCTTTGAGCACCTAAATAAAAAAAAAATGTATACAAGTGCATAGACTAATAGTGAAATGATTATGGAAAAGTTTCTTGATCTCAATGAAGTTTTCTTACAACGTCCCAACTAAAGCTCCTGTTCCCTTACTACTGTGAAGCATATGGATTGTGCACCTAGATGCATTTTAGAATTATAAAGTTTGTAAAGAACACTGGAAATCCCTCAGGATAAAAAGGCCTGACCTATATAAATGAGGCTGCCATTATCTCACTGGGGTGAACAGGAAAAATGTATTTCAGCTATCACTCTTCCTACTATTTATCTGGCTGAAGACAAAAGGAAAATTTAATAGGGAAACAGGAACACCTTCCACAAAATTCAAAGAACTGGAAATAGTGTTTTGTTTTATATGAAAGCTCAAATATTACATGAGGACCCTAGCATTTTTTTAGACCTCCCCTATGGTTTCTTGCATGTGATTTTTCTCACCCACAGCTCAAGGATTATTATTTGTCACACCAGTTCACATAGTGGTCAGTTCCTTTGAAATCACAGGCTCAAGCTTAATCTGTTTCCTTTCTGGTCCTGCGCTGCACCTGCTGTACTGCTATCAATTCTATTAATATTCAGTATAGAACAAGGGACTGTCAAGGGCATACCTGGCATGTTCAGCAGATGCATTCTACTTGGATGTACCATAACATCGAGCAGCAGTTAAGCCATTACAGTAACTGAGTTAACTAGCTGCAAAGGGAAAATATATATGCCCATAGATATTACCTTCAGAAAATTCTCTACGTATTGTAAGTAACTAATTCGGTCTAAATCCAAGTACATCATCTACAGATCCACACAGTTAGAATTTAAGATTTGTCACACTGAACTACCAACTGCAGTACCTTGCTTCCTATGGTGACCTATATTTGATGCTTCAGAGGAAGACAAAAATGCATAATACACCTTTCCACTTGTGCAATGCTGTATGCTGCTGGACACTATCACTTTTGGGATGTTTCTGTCAGACATAAAAAGTAAAACAATAAAACACTGGACAAAAGCAACCCTGTTAAGTAAAAAAGGTTCCCACTGAACCTTCAAGAGATTTTTCTTTGACAATGTGCAGACTGAATAGGAGCAACACACATAAAAACCCTAAACAATCATTGAAGTTATACACAAAAACTTAACTGTTCTTAAAGTACAGACAATACAGAATAGGTCAAAAGACATCCCACACATGAAGATGGAAAGGTGAGCAGAACTGTGAAATTAGAGAACACCTTAAAATCACAGATATAATCAACCTTTGAATTCCTTCAGAAAATTCAGATTAAAATTTGGTAAAACTGTTCAGGAAGCTTGATACTACCACTTGGAAATATCTTTTCTAGTGGAAATGACTTATGGCTTATTTCAGACCCAACTCTATCTCTGACCAAGTGAACTTGATGTAACCCCTCAATGTTACAGAAATTTAAAAAAACCTTCAAGAATTTGAAGCTTGTCCAAATTACTTCAAAAAATGAACTGACATATACAAGGAAGCACGGTGTTTATATCCCTTCACATGAGCCAATATGTATTATGTAAGTCAAACTGATTGAATAATGAATTACTCACACCTCTCATATTGGAGGAGGCCACATGTATGAAGAGAGTGAAGGTACAAATATCAGCCTTGCAAGATTAGGGCTATCAGCTAATAATGCACATCAAGAGGCTTTATAAAATGTTATAACAATGACTATAGGCACATGACCAGAATATTGATAACTTCAGAACTGGCAGTCACTCCAACTCTAACCAAGTAAAGAGGCACTGTGAAAAGTGGCAATGCTTCTACACAACAATTACTATTACTGTAGAATAAAATGGTGTCATTTAATGAGTACCTGCTCTACATTATTTCCCTTTTGTTAGACAAGCACATGAAGTATTCAGAAAAAAGTCTATTACTCTATAAAAAGCGTTACTGTTAAGAAATGCAAATGAAGTATTTGCATCTTCAATTTTATAAACTTCACAAAAGGTGCAAATGATTTAATGCTTCCCGGTTTCACATAGGCAGGTCAGTACTGTTATGTCTAGTTTTTCTAGATGTACCATCATCTCGTGGCAGTGCTTTCTGCAAACTTGACATAGCAGCAGTTCTTTCAATGTCTATCACAGCATACAGCTCTGTGCGCCTGGTTGGAGTTTGTGGAAGTGGAGTGGTAGGAGTTTTTGGAGTCTGAGGGTTGTCGGAGTCACTGCCACCTTCCAAGTCAACCTGTATATAATTAAGCTGCCTGTGTTCTAAACTTGGACGTCT